>NC_138114.1:14638126-15090626 GCF_964146895.1 Miniopterus schreibersii
TTTACTTTAGGACCCTACCTTAGCTCTCGTTTATAGATCAAGTGAAATTAAAAATAATATATCAAAAGGATTGGTTAAGTTTATAGTTTTCAACTTCAGGAAGTGACTCTGCATTTCATCTTAGTTAATAAATTTTTTAAAAAAGAATAGTTGAGGTCATTTTGAAATACAAAAGCATGCATAATGTTTGCAATTTTTAAAGAAAGTATCCAATAAAATGGAGAAAAAAAAGAATTGGAGTGAGTGATGAGACTTATCATTACCTCATAAATAACAATGCTACAATAAGTAAACAACCTGGAACTTGTAAAAGGAAAACTGAAAGGGAGATTAATGGTATAAAATAAAAAGCAAAGAAGTAGATTACATTCTAAAGGAATTTAGACTATGATGAAGTTGACATTTTACATCAGTGAGGAAATGAAGTGCTGTTTAATAAATGTTAAAGGGACAAAAATGAATTTGCAATCCCAACAACATAAATAGTCAAATGTAAGAAAAGTGACTATACAATAACAACTACAAAAAATGATTGGAGGCTCTCCAATCTCTAGGGACATGCATAAAGTCAGAGGAAGAAATAATTCAGAAAAATATTGTCAGACCTGGCCATGTAGAAAGTTAAAAGCCTCTGCATGTTAAAAACACTGTAAAAAATGAAGCCCAAATTACAGACCAAAAGAAAATCTCCTTTATCATCTATAACGAAGGGTTATTATCTCTAAGGTAGAAAACATTTCTTACAAATAAAATAAAAATTACTAACATCTCCATAGGGAAATGGGTAAATAATAAGAACAATAGTTTATAACATAAAAATAAAAATAGCTAATAAACTTACTGAGCATGTTCAGCCATGCAAGGCATCAAAAAATATTTTTAAAATAGGTGTTTCATTATTTTTTAAAATGGCAATGTCCAGTGTTTGTGATCATGTAGTAAAATGGTGACGCTCTGTTGGTGGAAGTTTGAACTGGTACAGCTTTGTGGGAAGGCGAGTTGTCCACATGTACCAGGCACTTGAGGGAAACAGAAAACATGTCAAACCAATACAAAGAGTCCCTCTTCCTCCTCTAGCTTCAAACTCATCTGAATGCTGGTTGCCTCTGAAAGGGGGTGTGAGTCAGGAGGACAATTTACTTTTCACTGAATAATCTTTTGATTTTAAAAGAAACGCTTCAACCTCTGACCATTACGAACAAAATGTGCCATGAGAGGTTTTCATTATAAATGAATCCATGCCACTAATATTGTAGTTATCTTAAATATATAGTATATATTTATTTATATTAAGTATATAGTAGATATTTATATATTAAATATTTATATTAAATATATTTTTATTATCATTCAGCCCTAGAAATGTTTAATTTTCATAATTTTTGTGAGCCATGAATTATAACTATTTTTAAATAGCCAAACATATGATGTTTTACTAGTTAACTTGTTAATATTAATTTCTGAATGCAAATTATATTGTGGTCAGACAGCATGTGGTGGATACCTAGTGTTTGAAACTGCTTTTATAGCTTATGGTGTGGTCAGTTTTGAAAGTGTTCCCTATGCTTTAGAAGAACGTGTGTTCTCTGTGCACAGTTCTACATATGTCCTTTAAAATCAGCTTAACTGCATTAATTTTCTATATCTTTACTATTTTTGTCTGTTATGACCTATCATGAGTTGAGAAAAATGTTTTGAAATTTTTGGTTATTATGTAGATTTTCTACTTCTTTCCTATCATTTAAATTCTTGCTTTATGTAGTATTAGGCTGTGATAGTTCATGAATCTAAAACACATACTATTTTTCACACAACATGACTCCATCATTTCAAACATTTTTTTCCAGGGTTATTTCCATTTTTACCCCAGGTACCTGCTTTAGTTCTTTTAACTTAATATATGGGTAGCAAATTCTTCCCATTTTGACTATATCAATATTTCTTTATTTTACACTCATTTTTGAAAGATAGTTTCACTTCTAACACAATTCCAGGCTAATATTTATTTTCTATCAGTATTCTCAAAATATAATTGCACTGCTTCTTGGCTTCCATTTTAATGCTGAGAAATTTGCCTTCTGCCTTCACTCTTATTGTCATTTCTTATTGGGAATTTTTGTTTTCTCTCTAGCTACTTATAAAACCTTCTCTTTGTCTTTGGTACTCTACCATTTTAATAATTTTGTTTAGCTGCAGCTTTTAAAAATTTCTTCTGCTTGCTAGATGATGTATGTCTTATATATTTACCTGTCTTTTGTCATTTTGAAGACTTAGCTATCATCACTTCAAGTATTGCCTCTCGTGCTTTTTCTCTATTCTCTTTTTCTGGAACTTTGATTTGCTGAATGGAAAAGGTCCTCATTCTAGCCTCTGTGCCACTAGCCTCTCGTGGACCTCCCATCTCCTTATATTTCTGTGTTGTAGTCCGTATACTTTCTTTAGATCTACTCATTAATTTACTAATAATTCTATTCAATGATCTATTTAATCTTACCATAGACTTAAAAAACATACACAATTATATTTTTATACTGAAAGATTTATTTAGATAGTTTTCAAATCAACTGAGTCTTTATAGTCTCTTATTGCTTTTCCTGCTTTATTCCATCTTTATTTCTTTGATCATTTCATACAAATTTGTTTTATACTCACATTGTTATAATTCCAATATATAATACCCTTGAGAGTTTAATTTGTTCCTTTCACTAACTCTTACTCTTATGTAAGCTTTCCTTGATTGATAATTTCTGGTTGTCTGCTCATATATTTGCCTTTTCTCAACCCATAAAAATCTTGACAGCCTAAATTAATGATGCTTTCTTCCAGAAAAAAATCTGTTCGACAGACCTCAGAACACTTAATTAAACTTCAAGGACCCAGACTTAATAAAAGAATTTTTGGTTCACATTCCCCATATTGTGGTGAGTACAAGCTTTCCCTCTATATTCCAGTGTCTGGATTTGGAGTAAATGCCTGTTTCCTTCACTGACTTCAGCTCAATGTTTTTCTTAATTTTTTCCTTCTTTGGTGATTTCTCCTATTTTTTGCTGACCCAGAAATAAATGTATTGACAAAAATTAACTAGAAATAAGATATCTTAAGGAAGATGGGTATTCAAGGTGTCTAATCTGCCACACTAATATGCATTCATTACTTTAAAAAATCTAAACACTTAAGTTGGTGGAAAAGATGGTTCTAAATTCAAGATAAAATTTGCCCCTAAATGATGGCCTTTAACTAATGAAAGTTTCCGAAAAAATTTTTTGTAGATGTACTGTTTGATCTTCCACTTTTAGATTTTAGCTTAAGGATTCAGAGATGCTGTAAACGTAAATGAGTGTGGCCTATGGAGTTCCAAGAACAAACTCTTCCATAGAATATGTTAAGATTATATTAAGTCCCTGATTTAAAAACCAAAGATAAAAATTCTATCACAAGTGAGGTGGCCACACAGAACAGGAGCAGGTACAGCACATCACAGCATAGAATATCTCAGAGCCCGTAGGGTACATATTCAGTAGCTTGAGACACGTCCATGGAAGGTATTAGAAAACTCAATTTTCCTATGCTCCTGCCCTTTTATACTCAAAGCTTGCATATCATTCTAGGAAAATGTGTTACAATAATGTATTACATTTTCATTTAAGAAGTTTTACAGACATAGGAGTCTCCTGGTTCTTGAGCAGGTAGAGAGGGTAGTCAATACTCAAGTGTAATTGAACGGTAGCTCTACTGCCATCATTGTAGCTTTTTAGAAAGCCCATTTCTTCAGAACCCCATGAAGGTGTGTGCACCAGAATGGTTATTACAACATTACTGATATTGACGTAAAAAAGTGTCTGACTCCATTTTTTATATTTGACCACTGACAGCTTGCAGGCCCTGTTTCTCCACTTTCTGTTTTGCCCCATATCAGGATAGGCTGGTAAGAAACTCCAGGTGCTCCTTTCCTGGACACCAGTGGAAAAGTTCATACCTTGGCCCACATATAGGAACCCTGTCCCTGGCACCACTGTCAATAAAAACCAAAGCCATTTGCTCCCTCACTGAAGCCAAATGGACCAGCCTGGATACTTGCCCTATTCTTCCAGAAAGCCTGGTGATGTGAGTAATGAATATCTTCACATCCTCCTGGTACATGTGTGGTGTCATCAATCTTGACAATGGGATCGTTTTGGGAGGGGCTGGTTGGTTACATCCTCTGCTGAGCTGAGCAACCACAAGACAAATGGTCCTGTGAGCAGGGTGGTCTAGATGATGACCGTCATCACCTGGGGAACAGTCTTCATTTGCTTTTGGCTTGTTGACAGACTATGCTGCCTGCTGCCTGATGTTTGAAGCCTGCTGGGCTAGCATGCACTTTAAGCTGCATTTGCCAAGTCCCACCAAGCCTCCCTTATAGATTTAACCAACTTAAGTCAAAGTTTCAATATTGGCATTTCGGGACAGGAGTAGAGATTGGGGAGCTCCTTCAAGGAGCCTTAGGTCATGCATCCCAGCCTGGACCTATCTTTGTGCTTTAGAATACATTCAGTATCTATATTCCAGTATAAGCTATGACTCATGCGAGGTTTAGGGAAACAACTTTTACTCTGAGATCATTGATTGGGTCTCTAAACAAGGCATGGACTCTGTTCTATAATTAGGGGAAAAACTAATATTGATACCTTGTGCAGTACATGGGCCCACTGGGTGCTGCTTCTGTAAAGAACAGTCACCTCATGATGTGCTGAGGTCTACAGTCCTATAAACAGGTCACTCACTATGACCCTATGGAGTTTTAAATGTTCCTGCTGCTGACTATGCCTCTGTCACCAAAACCAAACGTGATCCTCAGAGTTAAAGGGAAAGGACACCCATCTACCGCATAGCATAGACCCTTCTTTTTAAAATGGCCTTCAATGCTTTATCCCCACCCCTCTTAAAAGGCCAGGGGACATCTGCACCCTATCAGAAACCTATAAAATTGACCAACAAAGGCTCTTTGTTTTATCACATTGAGAAATATAGTTTATCAACATAAACCCTACTTAAGCCAGTGTCCTACATTTATTTAACAAAACAAGTGCCACTGGGGAGGTCCTTCATGCTGATGATACTGAATTGGCACTTTCTAGAGAAAAAACATTTAAATCTTAGCAGGGTAGAGAGGATCCAGAAAGTAAATCTAGCAATCATAAAAAAGTGAGAGACAGAGAGAACTGAAATGGAGGTCAACAATTTGACCCAATTAGAAATAAAAAAAATTACTAAAAATATTAACAATAGAAAAGTAAAAAGGGTGTTAACTGACTTTTGTGACTTTAAAACATAGGTTTTAATTCTGGCCTCTGCTAAGCTGTATAAATTATAAAACCTTTTTGGCCTCAACTGATACTGGGCTCAAATTAGTTATACCTGGGTGTTTCACTATATTTAAAGGTACTTCATACTCTTAGGGGAGTTATCAAAGTGAAACAGGACATTCAGGTATATGCTTCACCTTACCCACAGAACTACTTACTGCCTTGTCTAAATTCCCCATGGTCTTTGCACCCATTGCCTTAATGTATCCCTTAGTGGACATGGACTCTCTGACCCAACAAGTGATAAATTGATATAAAACTAAACCTATGACACTTAAAATAAGCTTGACAAAGTGGGACCCCATGGATCCAAAGAGGGATCATCCCCTGGGTTACAATAGTTAATACAGCCTAATATAGATTAAAACAAGGTCTACAGAAATTAAGAACCATTATAAAAAAATGTATGTAAAAGAGGAAGTCATGGTTTCTATTACTCTCATCTCCCCATTTAAGAGTGATATTGAGCATTGTTATTTTTTCTTTTGTTGTTTGTGCTTTTGGTGTCATAGCTAAGAAGACTTTATTAACCCAAGGTCATAAAAAACTGACTCCTGTGTTTTCTTCTAAGAGTTTTATAGTTCTAGCTCTTACATGTAGATCTACAACCCATTTTGAGTAAACTTTTGTGTACAGTGTAAGAAAGACATGAAACTTTATTCTTTTGTATGTGGATATACTGTTGTATATCCTAGCACCAGTTGTTGAAAAGACTATTCTTTCCCCCAATGAAATGGTTGCACTCTTGTTGAAAATAAATTGACCTTAAATACAAGGATTAATTTCTGGATTTTTAATTCTATTACATTGATTTCCATGTTTATTGTTATGCCAGTACTATACTTTCTTCATTATTGTAGCTTTGTAATACATTTTGAAATTGGGAAGTATGAGTCCTCCAACTTTATCTTCTTTGTCAAAACTGTGCAACCTATTCCGGATCCCTTGCATTTCCTTATGAATTTTAACATCAGCTTGTCAATTTCTACAAAAAGGCCACCTGAGATTTTTATAGAGATTATGTTTAATCAGTAGGTCAACTTGGGGAATATTGCCATTTTATTAATATTAAATCTTGCAATCCATGAACATAGGATATCTTTCTATTCATTTAGTTCTTATTTTTTCAATAATGTTTTAAGTCTTAAAGTATAAGTTTTATGCTTATTTTGTTAAATTTATTCCTAAGTAATTTATGCTTTACATATACCATGGTAATTAAATTATTTTCTTAACTTTTTAATTTTTCATTGTAAATGTATAGAAATATAATTGATTTTTTTGTATACTGGTCTTGTTGTGCCTTGAAATCTTGCCAATTCATTTATTGGTTCTACTGGACTTTTAGTGACTTCCTTGGTATATTCTAATATGTAAAATCATTTGACTCCATCATCTGGCCACTTCCTTCCCTATTGCCCCACATCTGGCCAAACCAATAAAAAAGCTCTGGTACCCCTTCCCTTGACACTGGCAGGGAAGTTCAAACCCTACAAATTCTAGTCTGCATATGGGAACCCTTATACCAGCTTACCCCTGACCACAATAAAAGCCAAAGCCAGTTGCCCTTTCTTTACTCAAGCCAAGCAGACCAGGTTGGGTCCTTCCTCTGCTCTCCCCAGAAAGCCTCATGATGTAAGAAATGTATCCATACTTTCTTGGTGCATGTGTGCCATCAAAGCCTTGACATCTGAACCAATTTGGGAAAAGGGAATATTGATCTCACCCTCTGTGGGGAAACCACAAAACATGGCAAAAGTGGAAACAAATCAAACATCCTACCTACAATAGGGACAAGGTTAAATACAGCCATTATAAATTACATTTTTGAAAAGTATTTAATAATATTAGAATATGCTCATGGTATACTGTTGTGAGAAAAAGCATACAAAAAGAGATATGCAGTATAGTCTCAATTTACATTTTAAATATATGCACACACATATATATGTAGAAGAAAGGAGGAAAGAAAACATGTAAGAAGTAATTATAAGTGGGTGCTGAGATCACAAGTTTATTTTTCCTTATGATTTTACATATTTTCCAGTTTTAATGAAAAATATTTAGTATTTATTTTACTGTTAATCAGGGCATATAAGAGCTAAAAATACTACCAAAGAGCCATAGCTTTAAAAATAAGAGTTGGAGGCTCTATCACTTGACCTGGTGGTAGTATAAAGGTACTACCTGAGGTTCCTGAGGTTTATTCTGTGACTTCTCTTTGTTGTTAGCTTAATTAGGCCCTTGGATAGACTCAATTATAATTTTCATTGTTGCTAAACTGTTCATCCAACAAAACTGAGCATTGAAACAAGTTTTCTTCTAAAAAGTATGTAGTTAGCATAAGCTCTGTGAAAAAACACATTCAAGTAACAACAACAACGACAAACTCAAAACATTTTGGTTGGTTTGGGTATTGGAGTGCTGACTCACCTTCCTTAACATCTCCTTGCCCCAGGCTCCAGCCTCCAGCTATAACTCTGGGTCCCCCTTCATTATGCAAATTCTACTCAAGGTTATCGGATTCTGCTGTGTGTTTCCCAGGTTCTCCCAGGAACTCTGCTGCCAGAGGTATACTTGTGAAAAGTAGTAAAATATAGATCCCTTCCTATTTTACACCTGAAGCAGTATTTCAAACTTTGCAAGGCATAGAGTACTCTTCATAACGTGACTCTTGCTTAATTTTCTAATGCTTCCTCACCTTGAACTCAGTTCTTCAACAACATTAAATAGCCTTTAGGCCCCACACCTTCAGCACCTCTGCAGCCCTGTGCCCAGAATGCCTTTTCTGCTTTCCTCCCCTTCCTCCTCCTCTTCAGATCAAGTGTAGCTCCTACGACCTTTCTGGATTCCTCTCCATCCAAGAAGCATCTTCAGTTGTCTCCTATGGGTCCTTATTGCATTAAAAAAAAAACCACACCTTTATGGTAGCACTGATGACACTGCACTGAAGTGACCTGTGTGGTGAAATAATACTTTTGCAGTGTTTCCTTGGACCACTTGGCCATTGGTCTTCCATGCTGTCTTCCTCTAGCCCTGTGGTTTTAACTGTTTCCCTGATTCCTGGAATCTCTGTGAAGATGTATCATTGAGTTTTGCTGGATGGACAGTGTAAGCAAGGCAGGCGGAGGTAGATGCCTCCATTCCCAATTTATCAAGAATAGTTCCATTTTTTTCTAATTTACAACTTGGTCTTCTTGGAAGGAGTTTGTTGGAAGACAGATCTCAATAGTTATTACAAGCAGGAACTCCACAGTTTAACCTCAAAAAGACTGGACAGGGGTACAGTGTGTGGGCTGTGAATGGGCAGATCCAGTAGGGACACGGGGATAGGATCTTTCTCACAGATGGCACAGTGGCTGAAGCTCTGGCAAGGTGGATAATCACCTCCAAGTCACAGGCTCTGGAAGACCTGACTCAACAGTGATCATGAGCCATCCATTTGTGCAATGGGATTTCAGAGCCAGAAGGAATCACAAACTTATTTAATCCATCTTCCTTGCTGTACAGGTGAAGAACACATCTCCAGAGAAGTTAAGTGGCTTGCTCAGGTTACCTGGACACACTGTAACGTTATGGCAGTCCTAGGGTTGGAATTTGGTTCTTTTGGACCCATCTGTACTCTCCCCACGACACTCAGTCTACATGTAAGGTCAGCCCTCTCTGCAATGATCTGGAAACAGCAGTGCCAGCTAAAGGATTCCAATCAACATCACTCATTTCCCTGCTCTAACAGGGTAGAAAATTATTTTAGCACTAACTTCATGAAAAAAGAAAATATGCCACAAGTTTGTGTCTGAAACTTGTAAACATCAGGGGGCTTGAAATACTCTGCTCCTTTCTCGGCCTGGTTGGAGCATGTGGGTCCTAAACCTCAGCTCAGATCTCTCTTTTCAATCCCTGCTTAGCAGCCCGGGCATTCATCTACACGTCTGAGTTTGAGATAATCCAGATTAAACCCATCCTCACCCCCTCACCTCAACACAAATTCAGTATCACTCATCCTGGCTTAAACTTGTCTGCCTGTACCAGCAGAGACCCGAATGCTACACCTGCCACAAGTCCAAAAGGGAGCCATCCCAGGAATGAGATGCCTCATGGAATTCTGCCTTCACACAGCAGCCTCAGTGTTTTCCAGTCAAACTGCCACTCGCAGATATTTCCCAGGCAGTGAGCCTAAAATCCATCATTCGGCACCAGCAAGGAAAGAACAAACTGCATCTTGCTTCCCCAAATGAATCAAAGCTAGCATTCTGTAAGGTCTGCACTTACCATCCCACAATATATTTTGAGAAGTTAGGGCCCTCCGCGTCTTTTGTTAGCCTGCACACCCAGCCCTCTGTGTTGGTTGGAAGTTTCCATATCAGCATGATTTCAATAAATGCTGGAAAATGGTAAGAAACTGAGGTTGCAGGGTGCTTTAAAATGTGTGTCAGTGTTCTCTGCCCCCTTTTGGTTGAAACAGATAAGCTCTTTCAAACCTTCATCATGTATGTCCAGGGTAGCAAATATGTTTCATTTGATTGGTAATGGCTACCTAGGTCCCATCTTGGAAAGGATTCTGAGGTCCTGTTTAGGCACAGAAAAGAAGTGACATGACATTGAGGTAGCATGGCCTGGGCTATAGGTAAAGAAGCAGCCAATTTCCTGTATGGCTTTCATCCCTGATTTATGCAGAGCAATGAGACTGTAGCTGGGGGGTGGGGGTGGGGGAGGAATGCTCATTCTGTGGGGTCCTGAGTAGGCTTCTAGTCTCACCTGCAGATAACGCTGGCCTGGCAATCCAACACATATTGGGGCTTGATCTCTTCCACTCTACCTCTCTCCGTGACCTCTGAGTAACACCATTCTCACTTTGTAATTTGATAACACTCCGTAACAAGGCACGAGGAACTCTTAGACTCTGGTCAAGATGAAAGCCACTTTAAATTATACATTTCTCCTGAAGATACGCTTTAGAAGAAAAGATTCCAAAAAGGTGTATGTCCTTAGCTCATACCAGACATATCAAAATTGATTATGAAGCAGATACAAAGACTCCTGAATGGATGGAGAATTGGGATAGTCCCATGGGCCTTGTCCAGACCCATTGATTGTCAAGAAGTTTGGAGTCACATGAAGTTTATGGTAAAAGTTTTCCCTCTGTTCCATGTTCCAACACATCCCTGCTACCAAACCAGCCAACCTCATCCATCTCAGGGGTTCTCAAAGGGTGGTGTCTAGACCAGCAACATCAGCATCACCTGGGAATGTGTTAGATATTCAAATTCTTAGTCTTACTCACTTACCTGACTTACTTAACTACTCTACTCTATTTACTCTCGCACCTACTGAATCAGAGTCTCTGAAAGGGCAGCTCAGCAATCTGATTTTAAGAAAACCATCCTAGTGATTCTGATGCATGCCAGAATTTGAGAACCAACACCCTGCAGTTATGCCTAATGGAGTATTTTGCAATGATGGAAACCATGTCCTATTTGGACTGTACAATATGATAGCCACTAGCCACATGAGGATATTGAGCACTTGAAATGTGTAAGTTAGGAGCTAAATTTTCAATCTAATGAATTTACATGGAAGTAAGCATGTGTGGCAAGTGTCTACTATACTGATTAGCATGGATCTAGGATAGTAGCATTTAAATATTTGGGTTTCTGGAAAAATTTTGAGAATCTGATAAAAACTATAAACACTATCCCTAGAAAAAAATGCATATATTCTAATAAACAAAATTTGATAAACAATTTCTGGAGGTCCAAAGGAGTTGCAGAACATTCAAGAAAATCTACGAAGTATCCACACACAACATTTCCAGCAGCAAAATTTACAATTTATAGGTTCTATTTAAACTTTTAAAATAAAGCATCTCAATGTACATAATGTGGAACTTATTTTCCAGACCAAAGAAAACACAGATTTATGTACATTGAGGTCCAATGGAAGTGTTCAAAATTATTTCACCAAAACAGAATTTTCTAGATTCAGAAGAGGTTGTGAAGCTGAACATTAGGTAAATAAATATGTTAAACTTCTCATTACCCTTAAGATCACCTGTTTCCATCAGGACATAGTTCAAATTGCAGTGTGATCAGGTCAATAGGCTAGGAGACCTAGAGTAGAGGTGTCCATACTTCTTAGATGTTGGGTAGGATGAATGCCACCTTCCCATGGAAGATGATTCTCTTAGAAAAGCAATGATTTCATGTGGAAGGCAAATTTTGTCTCCTGTCCCTATCATGATTTCTGATTTACAAATGCGTCGTCTTGAACCATAGTCTATATTCCAGTCTCCTAGTCTTCGGTGTTCTTCTACGACAATGAAATCCCACCATCTTTGAAGGCGCAGGTCAAATATCTCCTCTTCTGTCTAACACCAAGTTTTCCATTTTCCAAAATCTGACAACATGCATCGAAAAACTTCCAGCATTTGAACATTCATTTGAAATTTTCTGTATTATAGTTTTATCTTCGCCATTATAAGTTCCTACGGGGCAGGGACCATATCTTTTAACTTTTTAACCTCTAACTTTCCACTTCAATGCCAAGAAAAAAGTAGGTGCATATAAATATTTATGAGTGGATAACCTGACTCAGAGTCAACTAGTATTTGAGCGCCCACAATATGTGCTAGACAATAACTAGTCCTTGTATATCACCACAACAACCTTGAAAGGAAAAGAGCATTAGATTCATTTCGAAGATAAGGTTATGAAGGTTCCGAGATACTGGACAAATTTTTCAACCCCAGTGTGAAATTAAAATTATAGACATTAGAGCTAAGATACTGGGTTCAAAGAGCATCTCTACCTCCTACAGCTGTATGACACTGGATGTGTTACTCATGTGAAACCTCAGTTCTTTCATTGGAAAACTGGAGCTCCTAATTGTACCTATTTAATAGGGAGGAAATAAATAGCATTAGTGCTTATAATAGTGTCCAGCCATGGCTTCTAAATATCTTTCCCCAGTAAAAGTTATAAGTTTTCTTGGAGAAATGACTGACACCAGGGCTAGGGCAGGAAAAGGACAGGATAGGCTAGAATAGGAAATAAGAAATAAGAAAAATGAATTTTTCCAGATTAAAAGAGACTAAGGAGACACAATAACTAAATGCAAAGTGTGATCCTCAGTTGGACCCTCCGCTAAAAAAGAATATTAGTGCAACAAGGGGAGACATTTAATACAGCCTTTAGATGAGATAATAGTATTGCATCCATGCTTAGTGGTTGTACTGTGGGCACATAAGATGTGAACACTTGGGAAATCTGGGAGAATTCTTTGGACTAATCTTTCAACTTTTTGTTAGTTTTAAATGAATTCAAAATGAAAAGTTAAAAAAAGTATGGTGCCTGATACCTAGCAAAACTAGCAATTTAGAAACCCAAATGTCCAATACTTATATAAATAAGTATTGTATATCTATGCGAGGGAATATTATTAGACTCTTAAAAGGGACAAAGTACCAAGTACCGACACACACTACAACATAAATGAACCTTAAAGACACCATAGTAAATGAAAGAAGCCTGTCACAAAAGAGCACATTCTATGATTCCATTCATATGAAATGTCAAGAACACACAAATCTATAAAGACAGATAGGAGATTATTGGTTGACAGGACTTGGGGGGTACAACAGAATGGATAGTGAGTGCTAATGGATATGGAGTTTCTTTTGGGGTGGAAATAAATGTCCTAAAATTAGATAATGTACAACTGTAAATCATAGCCATGTAAATATTCTAAAAACTATTGAACTGTTAGACTTTAAATGGGTGTGTTTTATTGTGTGTGATTTATATCTCAATAAAGCTGCGTGTGTGTTTTTAAAAAGAAACAACAACGAAAGAACAGTGTCTAATAAATAATAAATGCTCTAAAAATGGGGCACATGCTGACCATGATGCCAACGATCTCTAGTACTATTATTGTCATCGTTGTTGTTTTCTCCTCACTGGACCTCAGGGACTTTCCAGCATTAAATGTCAGCCCTCTCAGTAGGTGAGTGGGCTAGCTATACAATAATGACTTAGTTATTAGTTGTGTTTTTCTATCCACTTGGGAACCAAACAATCTCTCTCTCCCCTAATTGACAAAGGCCAACAGTTATAGGAGGACCGGTTTCAGTTGCAAGGACTGATGAAGATGCTAAAACACAAAGGCACATTGTGGCCCAGGGGAGAGGTATCAATGTATTTAGCTTTTATAGATTTCTTTTGGATTGTTTTTCTGTTTACTAAAGAATTAATTAAAATGATTTTTGTCACCTTTCAAAGGGTTGCATTACTGCCATGCATTCTCATTCAGCCCCAAATGCATCATGTAAGAAAAGCTCCAGGTGTGTTTGTTGCAGGTGGAAATCATTAACTAGGATGACAGAAGCTGAGAATTTTTATAGGAAGGGACTAGGGAAGAATTCTACAGGGCTTTGCATGGTAGGCAGGGGGAGCTTATTTGCTGTGCAGGTGACACCTTGTATACAGGCCCACAGTCCAACCTTGCACTTGCAGACGATCGCCTGTCTCTGGAAGTGTAACTGCTGAAGCCACCTTCTCTCAGGTCTCAGTGCAGTCTCAGAGAGCTTAGGGCTGCCATTAATCTGTATAATACTCCAAAGGCAGCATTTGGCTGGGATTTATGAGAGGCCTTTGAGGCTTGCTCATTGCTGGTCACAACCCCATGTCCTTGATTATTGTGACTGAAGCAAAGCCAAAGAAAACAATGCTGATGGCTGAGCACAGGCAGAGTGAGCCCTGTTGTGTCACAATCAGAACTCACAAACAATTGCCCTGACTTGCAAACCCATGAAGTAGGCTTTTCTGAGATTAATGAATGCCACGGAGGTCTCCTCGAGAGGAAGCTCTGATATCTGGGAAAGAATGGAGAGGGAGAAGGCCAAGAGGAATTGCTCTGTGAAGCTACATTCTTAACTAATTTGTTCTGAATATCCTCCAGTCATACATGTGAGAAATGACATCTGAGGGCAAGGGGCAACAGTTCAGAGATAAAATAAGTTGAAGGCATTTAAAGTACTTGCCAAGGAAAAGTGCTCATCTGATAAAAATTTAGACAGGAAGGATGCCAAAAGCCAGGAGAGACACAACTGAGAGATGTGATGAGGTGATTGCTGCTCCAGCTGTCAGACTTGTCAATGGTGTGGAGATGCCAGATTTTAACTCAAATGCAATGTCAGCCCAAAAGCTGCCTCTACTTCCCTGCATGGTTTTCATTAAGAAAGCACTAAGACTTTGGTTCCAACTATAAATATACCATTTGGAACCAGTTCAAGATGTAAATTTGTTGGTTGGCCTGTCTCCTCGTCAAAAATGGGATTGAAGCAGAAGAAAGAGAATGCAGTGTGACACCTTCAACATCGCTCTACTGGGATGGAAAGAACAGAGGTTTGCTTGGGTTTGAGTTGTGGGCATGTTGGAAGACAAGGCATGAAGGGCAGGGTAGGGCTTGAATTGCCTTGAGAAAGGCAAAATTTTCCATATTAGTTCTTAAAGGTTCCACCAGAAACCAAGGGTATGAAAAGTGACAACTCCATAATTTTGGAATGTCAAACCAGATCAGGGTTCTGTGTTATCATAAATATGGGCCATAAATATAGGCCTAGGTAAGTGTGAACTATGAGACTGTAGGCAACATTGTATTCTACCTGCTTGCTTAAAATATGTAAGATAAATATATATAAGGAGAGAGAGGTTCAACATGTTTTTAAAGGAAAAAGACCATGGCCATGGAAGTGCAAACCCCACTCCTGCCACTAAAGGGATGCCAAGGAATTGGGTGAAGGAAAAGGCGATATTTGAAAGCTACTAATACAATTTTGGTTGTTAAATGCTCATTTATTTTACTTCAAAGAACTATACTCTTCATATAATCCATACAACTGACCATAATGAATCTGTTCAGTACTTTGGGAAACAAAAAACTTAAAATCTCTCCCATGCCCAACACAGTTAAAGAATAGAGGGAATATGTCCTTAGACAATTTAAAAGTCACTATTACAATGTCAAAGTCTCTTTCTCTCTGTGATGCCTGCCAATCTAGTGCTCTCTCTAACTTCTATATTTAGCAGGTACACTCAGGCCTTATTAAACATCAACTTCTTAGCCAGTCATGCAGATTCTCCTTGGTGTGACCAGCACTCACATTTAGATCCTAAAGGCACTGTCTCCCAAAGGAAGCATCAGGGCCAGGAAATTCCAGAAATACTAACAAGTTTATTGCAAAGATGTCTTGCTTTGTATCTCTTTGCTTACAAACACATAGCAGAGTTGGAAATATAATAATCAATAGCTTCAAGGAGATGCTGGGTCAAAAGATGGTTTTCTAATACTTCCAATTCCTACCAAGACAGACCAGATTTATCCCTCACCAGTTGAAAGAACTAAAATACTGGATGAAATGGATGCAGGAAGAGTTTTTCAATTATCAGATGTATAGCAGCACAGGAGAGTGTGCCCTAAGGGAGGGGAAACAAATAAAATGATTTCTAGGATGGCCTCAGTTAACTGCCTGCAGAGAACTTCCAGGTCATACCACAGGAAACAGGGACCCAAGTGGAGGCCGGAGTCTCTCTGAATAGAGGAGGTAGAGTTGGGAGCAAGAGGGTAAGGTGGATAGAGTTCAAAGGGCAGAGGGAGAGCTGCACCAAAAAAGCTCCAGGAAATTACAGAGAATCTGCCTCAGCCTTTAGTAGATCAGGGCATGTGTGTAAGGCAATTACATGCATCTGGGAAGAGAACTACCTAAAAAAAGCACATGGAACAATCTCCAGACATTACACTGAGCTGTGAACAGTTTATGTTCTCACTAACTAAAATGAAAAAATCTAGTAAATCATAGGGCTTGGAAGGAGTACCCAAAAGGATATAGGCTCAATAGTAGGGTAAAATTATCCCTAGATTAAGGCTGGTTTTGTTCCCCTAACAAAGCTTACAACAAGTCCATCAACAGATGAATGGATACAGAAGATAGGATATATATATGAGAATATTATTTAGCAATGGAATTCTTGCCATTTGAAACAATATGTTTGGACCTAGAAGGTATTATGCTAAGTGAAACAAGTCAGTCAGAGAAAGACAAATACCATATGATTTCACTTACATGTGAAATTTAAACAAAACAAAACAAAACAAATGAATATGCAAAACAAAGCAGAAACAGACCCATAGGTGTAGAGAGCAAGCTGATGGTTGCCAAAGGGGAGAGAGGCAGGTGGATGGGAATAAGAAAAAAATAAAGAAATAAAGATGCAATAAAGCCCTGAGCAGGAGACAAGAAGCTTTCAAAGAAGGCCTAAAAGACAAGAAAAAAGAAAATTTCCTTTGCTGTAATGTAGCTATTCAGAAAATGCAGGAATAGTGATAAAATGCCAAATATAAATACCGTGAAGAAATGCGGTAAAATGAGAGGTTCACTTATACATAGGCATTAAGTTTTGTAAATTATGCATTACATGTTTTCTTCTTTATATTTATATTGCTTCAGTAATAACAACCTAACTTAAGGATATGAATTCCATAAAAGTTGGGATCTAATTTCTAAAAAAAATAGCAAGTCTTGAAAGTCAAGAAGAAGAAATAAAACCTTTTCTATTTGCAGACAACATGACTGTTTATGTAGAAACCCCAACAAATCTACAAAATAACTCCTAGAACTAATAAATGAGTTCAGTAAGATGTCAGGATACAAGATCAGAAAATAATCAGCTGCATTTTCTACATACTGACAATGAACAAGTAAAATCTGAAATGAATAATACAATTCCATTTACAAATTGCTGAAAGAATATAAAATACTTAGGTATAAATCTAATAAAGTATGTTTAGGGTCTTTATGATGAAAATTATAAAATGCTGTAAAAAATAATTTTTAAGAAACCTAAACATTTGGCATACCATGTTCATGGATTTGAAAACTCATCATAGTAAAGATGTCAGTTCTTCCCAAATTGATCTATAGGTTTCATGAAATACCTATTAAAATCTAAATACATTTATTTATAGACATAGACAAGCTTATTATAATATTTATATGGAAAGTTAAAGGAGCTAGAATAGCCAAAACAATTTTGAAAAGAATAAAATGGGAGAAATCACTCTTTTGAATGTTAAGGTTTATTATATAAGTATATTAATCAGGATAGCATGATACAGGCATACCTCAGAGATACTGCAGGTTTGGTTCCAGACTATTGCAATAAAGTGAGTATCACAATAAATTGAGTATTGCAATAAAGCTATTTGCTGGTTGGAGGGTCTTACCCTCAAATTGTCAAAAATGCAACATCTGTGAAGTGCACCAAAGTGAATCACAATAAAACAAATTACGCCTTATTGGTGGCGAGCTAGATTGACCAAAGGGACAGTATAGAGAACCCAGGAAAAGATCCACACAAATATGATCAATTAATTTTTGACAAATAAGCAAAACAATTCAATGGAGGAGTAAGAGTATTTACAATAAATCAATAACTGGTGCTCGAGACAACTGGAACTTTATTAGCAAGCAAGCAAGCAAGCAAGCAAGAAAGAAAGAACCTTAGAACCTCAACCTAACCTAAACCTCGTACTTTAACACAAAATGGATCATCAACTTAAATTCAAAATATAAAACTTCAAAACTTCCAGAAAAAGATTTTTGGAATCAAGAACTAGGCAAAGAGTTCTTACAGTTAAGACCAAGGCAACATTCACAAGAGAAAAATTGACAGGTTGGACCATATCAAAATTAAAAACATTTGTACAATGAAAGATCTTTTTTAAATGATACAAACACAAAAGTATATTCTCTGGTAAAAGTTAAATTAAATTAGAAGTCAATAACTGAAAGTTAACTGCAAAATCCCAAAATATTTGAAAAAAAATAGTGAATAAAGCTATAACTTGAAAAACAAGTAAAAATGGAATTTAGAAAGTATTTAAAACTAATTAGAAATTAAAACACAATATGTCAAAATTTGGGGAACACAACTGAGGCATTACCTTAGAGCAAAATTCATAGCACTAAAGATCAATATTAGAAAAGAAAAAAGGCCTCAAGTCAATAATTTCAACTTCTACTTCTAAAAACTTTAAAAAAGAGAAAATTAAATACAAACTAAGCAGCAGAGAAATAATAATAAAATAAAAGTAAATATAGACAAAACTAAGGGAAAAAAATAAAAAGAAGGTAAACCCAAAGATTGCATTGAAAAAGGTCAATAAAACCTTATGCCTCTAGTCAGACTTAATCAGAAAAAGATGATAGAAGACATAAATTAGCAACATCAGGAATGAAAGAGGCAACATCAATACTGATTCTACAAAACTTAAAGTAATAATGGAACTTTACAAATAATTTTATTTCAATAATTTTGGCAACAGAGATGAAACGAAAAAATTTCTTGAAAGATACAAAACTTTAACGTTTATTCAAGAAATAATGTAAAGCCTTAGTAACAATGTGTATATTAAATAAAAATTAATCTTTAGTTAAAACCCTCCTTAAGATCAGAAACACAGGATGGCCACTTTTACTAGTATTAGCTTTTTACTGGAGGTCCTGACCAGTGTAATAAGGGAAGAAATAGAGAGAAAGGGCAACCATATTGGAAATAAATAAGTAAAACTACTTTTACTTGCAAAAGACATGATTATCTTCTAGAAAATCATACAGAATGTACAAATAAAGCTATTGGAACTATAAAAAATGGGCCTATTAAATAGGTAGCAGGATACAAGATTGATATAGAAAAATTGGTTGAATTTACATATCAAAGCAACAATCAATCAGATATTGTAATTAAACATAGGATAGAAATATTTAATACTAAGGGATCAATCTATAAACTGAAAACTACAAAACATTGCTGAGGATAATTATATAACACCTAACTTAATGGGAAATATGCTATGTACATGAATGAGAAGAATCAGTATCATTAATATTTCCATGATACCCAAATTAGTCTATAGGCTTAAGCAAACTCCAATAAAAATACCAGCAGAATTTTCTTTTACAAATTGGCAAACTAATTCTAAAGTTTATACCTAAAAATTTTAAACATAGCTAAAATAACTTTGAAAAGTTGAACAACTTTGGAAAACTTAACCTACCTGATTTATATTTAAGACTTAATTTAATATAAAGCTACAGAAATCAAGGCTATGTAGTATTGATATTGAGACAGACAAATAGATCAATGAAACAAAACAGAAAGTCCAGAAATATACCCAAATGTATATAATTCATTTCTTACAAAGATGTCAAGGAAATTCAATGAGCAAAGAATAATGTTTTAAACAGCTGGTGCTGGTGCTGGAACAGTGAGATAGTCATGTACAAAAAAATATTACCTCACACTTGATACAAAAATTAGCTGGGAAGAGATCATAAATATAAATGCAAGAACTAATACTGTAAAACTTCTAGAAAAAACTGTAAAATTTCTATTAACCTTGGGTTTGGCAGCGATGTCTTAAATATGATCTAAAGGCAAGAACTAGAACAGAGAAAATCAATAAATTAGAGTTTTTTTAAGATTAAACACTTTTATTCTTCAAAAGATACTGTTATGAAAATTTTGGAACAATAATAAACTACAGCCTTAGACAAAATATTTGCAAAACATATATCTGATAAAGGACTTATTATATGGGGCATCCTTACAACTCATTAATGAAAACGCAACCCAACAGAAAAAAATAGGGAAATGGCATAAAACAGACCTTTCACTGAAGTAGATAAATGGGTGGCAAACAAGCATATGAAAAAATAGTTTGACATCATTTGCCATTAGGAAAATGTAAATTAAAACCACAGTGAAGAACCATTACACACTCTTAGAATGGCTATGATTAAAAGACTGACTACACCAAGTGTTGGTAAGGATCTGAAACAACTAGAAACTCACATACTGCTGGCGGAAATGGAGAATGGTATAATTTCTTTGGCAAGTATTTAGCTGTTTCCTTAAACATTAAACATACATCTAGCATATGAAAGCATTCATACAAAAGTGTGTATAGCTGCTTTACTTAAAATCAAGTTAGAAATTGAACTGACCTAAATATTTATCAAAAGGAAATGACTAAACAAATGATTGCATATCCGTACAACGGAATCTTAGTCAGCAATAACAGTGTAAAATGAACTATTCACACATGCAACATAATTGAGTCTCAAAATAATTATGCTGAGTGAAAGAAGCCAGACCCAAACCAGTACATACTGTATGATTTAATTTATATAATACTTAAGCTATATGAAATGGTCTATATTGGAAGAAATAAGGTCACATGTTGCTTAAAGGCAGGAGTAAGAGATTACAAACCAGAGAGGGTCAGTGGCATCTCCACCCTGCCCCCCCTTCCTCTCACGCTGTGTCCCAAGGCCAGTGTCATTCGTGGACTGACCTGCCACAGCAGCAGCATAAGGAAAATTTGGGGGTGACAGACATGCTCAACATCTTGATTGTGGGGGTAGTTTCATGGGTGTATACACATGTCAAATTTTATTGAACTGTACAGTGCAAATATGTGTAGAATATTGGATTTCAATAATAATGCTTTAAATCTGTAGGAAAGCGAAAAAAAGAGAGATTTTCTTCTAGTGTTAGGAATTTTTAATGAAGTTCCATGGAGATCATCAAAAGTAAGTATAAGTTTAGAATCTAGGACCTGAAGTTATAGGCAGTTTTTCTATAGCGTTTTTTATCCAAATCACTTGGAGTAAGGAAAGATAACTCATGTAATTGAGCACCTACTATTTCTAAGCTTTTCACATATGAAGTCATTATTATTTAATACATTCTACTAGTTTAGAATTATTGTCCTTAGTTTAGGAAGGAGGAAGCTGATGGCTAGAGAGGCTAAGTTTCCGTGAAGGTGGTAACAGTAAACAGATTAAGAACAGAGAGTCTGGAGCACAGAGTTTTGAGTCCCAGCTCCATCTCTTAGTAGCTGTGCAATCTTGGGCAAGATGCTTAAACCCTCAATACATTACTTTCCTCATCTGAAACACAGATTTTAATATGACCTATTTTATAGAGTATGGCATATAGAACAAGCTCAACAAATGGCAGTTTTAGTTGTTATTTTTCCCCATTTTTCATTCCCATAACAGACTGTAAATTATTGGAAGATGTGTCATAAACCCACCCTACCTCAACCATAGTAGATTCTGAAAAGCTCCATGCAGACGTTCCAGATGCATCCCCAATCCTCATACTCAAATCCATTCTCATTATATCTCCTACAGTTGACTTTGGCATTGTCTCAAGTAGCAGCAGCACCCTCGTGTGAATCCAAAACCCTTCCTCTGAGACATCTAACAGAACCCTTCTTCATTCTTCAGGGAAAATCAGTTCCCAAGTTCCCTGGATCCCACTTCCAAAACCTCTCTCCAATTTCCCCTACATTTTCTATGACCTTGGCCAACTCAAGCCCCTGATATCTTTTGTTTACAATATTATAATCATCTACTGATCTCTTTAACTTTGATATTGCGCTGATCCACCACCACTTTTAAGTAATGTCTTAAAGCTTTAGTCTGCACAGGAACACAGGATGCGAATCCAGAAATCAAGACCAAAGAGGCGATGCTAAGGCCTAGATGTGCACGCATTTAGCCTCCTTCCCAGGGCTCTTGTTGCAGCTGGACCATGAACCATACTCTGGTAATCACTGTCCTACACGCTACCATTGCTTGAGGAAGAAAATTTCCATCTTAGTAAGAGTAAACTGGCCTTTATTCGGATGTAGAGCTTCAGACTTTTTATTAGCTGTCCAAACAGAAATAGTTAAAACTGCAACTGCATCGAGGTGCCGCTACAAACCAGAGAGTGTCGGTGCCATCTCCACCCCACCCCCCTTTTCTGTCCCAAGGCCAGTGTCATTCAAGGACCCAACCTGCCACAGCAGCTGTGGCCACAGCAGCAGCATAATCAGCTCAAACCCTGAGCGAAAACCTATCTCCCTAGCCCCAGCGACTGGAGAAAGTAGCCTCTCTGGCCTCTCTGCTCCAAAGAGTACAAAGGACATGTCCATTTCTTCTTATTATCTCCCACTGCCCCTTCCCCAAAGTGGCGTGACAGTGCAGGGACCCGAAACCTTGACAGAAACTCAATTTTGTAACCAAAAGAACCAAGAAAAGGAGCTCATGGGAGTGGTAAGTATGGAAAAAATCCAGGAGAAGAGAGAGCTGGGTTAGGAAATCCCCTAATTCTGTGTACATGACACAAGTTGCAGAAGCAACCTGAACTGCGTATGTGCAAAAGAGACTGAGAAAATGAAAAGAAAACCTAGTAAAGGCTTTGAGGACAGATTGGTGGTGGGCAGAGGCCGGGTGAAATGGGTGAAGGTGGTGAAAATGCATACAAACTCCTAGTTATGAGATAAATAAGCTCTGGGGATGTAATATACAGCATGGTGACAAAGGTTAGTAACACTGTATTGTGTATTTGAAAGTTGATACGAAAGTAGGCCTTAAAAGTTCTCATCACAAGGAAAAAACATAACTGCAAGATGATAGATGTTAACTAAACATTGTGGTACCTGTTTAACAATATATATGTATATCAAATCATTATGTTATATATCTTAAACTAATACAATGTTATATATCAATTAAATTTTAATAAAAATGGGGGGGGTGCCAGCCCTCATCTTTGTCATAAATGTCCTGAGTTCATTCATCAGAGGAACCATGACAAGGAAAGGCCATTTCCAGACCTTTGCTGATGCCCAAGGAAGAACCCCAGGGCTGAATGTATCAGGGCCACTCTCTTGGAATTGAACACCGGGTCAGAGATGTGTCCTGTAGAGTTAAAATAAAAATGTGTATCACAGAATAAAGAAAATATCAACAAGTTTTCACTCTGGTTTTAATATCATTTAATATAATAGAGTTGTAGGAAAAAAAGAAGCTAGCAAGAAGCCCTCATAATTCATATTAGTTTATTAAACTGTCCATCTTGGTAGGTCCCAAAAGTCAAGACCAATAAGCTGCAAGTAAGCGTTTCTGAATTCTAAAGTGCTATAAATTAAAACATCTCCCCTAACCTTTCTAAATGCTTCATTTTCAATTTCATCCCTGTTACTCCTACCATTAAGTCACTGCCCCAGTGATAGAACTTATTGCTGCTCTTGGACACACGTGAATTGTCTGTAGCCTACTCACCAGTCTACAGCTCACACACATAGAATATCCACAGGCTGTCTAAACCCAAGGCAGCTTATTTCCACTGAAGAAGAAATCTGTCAAACCATTCAATCAGCTATTTTGCTTTTATTTCATCGAGACAAAACTGACCAGAGAGAGCCAAGGCAACATTTGGAAAAACTGATGAATCTAGAATTCACTTTCATTCACAAATTATATTTCTGGCTTTGGCACTAACATCTACCAATTATGTGACATTGGTGATATATTAAACCTACCTAGAGCTCAGTTTCAACATCTGTAACATGTGTGGGTTGGCACAGGAATCCTTTGAGATTTCTTTGGCTCTAACATTCTGTAACTCTAGAAATGATTGATTTGTCTCACTTTGCAATTCAGTATTTTTGTCTCACAAAGAGTATTAAATAATCAACCAAGGTATATAATAAATCTTGGTGCAACATGAAAATAACACCACTGTATGGTTTTATAATGATATAAGTGTACAGCAGTATCATATATCAATGGATTCCAACACTAATTCTTCTAGTAAGACCTAATATGTTTGGGGAGAAACGTCAATAAAGGAGAGGGCTCTCATGAATTTCGGACTTCATTTAATGGCGGTTGAGAAGTCAAAAGAAGAAGACACGATTTTC
The DNA here is from genome assembly GCF_964146895.1 of Miniopterus schreibersii. Lineage (NCBI taxonomy): Eukaryota > Metazoa > Chordata > Mammalia > Chiroptera > Miniopteridae > Miniopterus > Miniopterus schreibersii. The sequence goes on from NC_138114.1 coordinate 14,662,288, forward strand.
TTCTAAATCTTCTTTGTTACCCTCTCTGAGATTGTTTCTCCATCTATAAAGTCAGGATAATCATAAGCAACCTGACCCACTGATGGGGAATCTAGATGTAACAATGTAGGTAGAGCGACTAGCTTAGAGCTTCATTATTCATTGGAAATTCTCTGAGAATTGTTTTGGCCATGGAGCCTACTGAATTGGCAGTTTCTTAAGGACTCTCCTAATACCAAAAATAAAACAAGTTTAGGTAATAACTTTTTAAATCTCAACAGGCTAGTTAACGGAAGAAAGGCAGGGCTTAGCATATATGGTTCATAAAGAGTATCTTGTCAATCTCAGGAAATAAAATTGGGGATCAAACCCTAAAATGCCTTGGATACACTTAGGAACATGAAATTAAAGCAACTTTCTTGAACAACACATACTACTCTTGAATGTTTCAGATTGGTTTCTATTAGACAACAAGCTAAAACTCATAGCATTTCAGAGTTCAACCATTCCTTAGCAATCAGTGCTTCTCATGAGGGCATTTTGGACGGGGCTATTATTCACTGGACTGTCCTGTGTGCTGCAGGATGTTAAAGGATCCCCGGCCCCTTCCACTCTCTGTGAAAACAGAATTGGTTACATAGTTCATGAGTTCCGGTACAAAATGAAAATGCAGGACTCCTTGCTCAAAACTTAAGAATTTCAAGATGGTAACAGCAGAGAATTAAACCAAGCATTGTCCTTCTAAGCATGGGGCCCTGTGTGACTGCCCAGGTTGGACACCCGTGAAGCTGGCCCTGCATGGGAAAAGCATTCTTGGTCACAGTGAACCCTAAGCCCCTTTCCCCCGCTCTATATTGCCAAGTGGCCTCTTTAAGAACATTTTTTATTCTAAGGTATCGCCTTATAGATAATAAAAGTAAGACCCACAAATAAGCAAATTGCCTAAAGTCAAAGAAAATGCAAAAGTAAGATGGAATCCATATATATTTTACTTCATTTTAGGTTTTTTTTTTTTAAAAAATAAAAGGTTAATTGAGATATAATAAACATGGCATAAAACTCAGTATTTTAAAGCATATATTCAAGCTTTTGAATATTTGCAATTATGCCATCATCAACATAATTGAGAATATTTTCATCAACCTAGAAAGAAATCTCAGTAGTTATGCCTCACTCTCAGCCCTAGGCAACCACTTCTCTCTGGGTTCTTTCATTTAGTATGTTTCTGAGGTTCATCCAGGTTGTAGCATACGTCAGTACTTTGTGTGTTTTTTTTAATTGCCAAATAGTCCACAGTATGAATACTATATTTTATTTACCAATCCATCAACTGATGGACATTTGAGTTGTTTCCACTTTTTTGGGCCATTAAGAATGATGCTATAAACAATCATGCACAAGTTTTTCTTAAGTGGATATATGGTTTCAGTGAAATGGCTAGGTCACAGGGTAACCCTTTGCTTAACCTTTTGAAAAACTACCAGATTGTTCTTCAAAACAGCTACAACATTTTACATTTTCTTTTTTTTTTTCTTTTTTTGTTGTTGTTGTTTTTGAATATATCTTTATTGATTTCAGAGAGAGGAAGGAAGAGGGAGAGACAAAGATAGAAACATCAATGATGAGAGAGTCATTGATCGAGCCCGCAACCCGGGCATGTGCCCTGACCGGGAATCGAACCCCGATCGCCTGGATCCTAGGTCAACACTCAACCGCTGAGCCACGCCCGGCCGGGCAACATTTTACATTTTCAACAGCAGTGTACATGGGTTCTAATTCCTCCACGTCCTTGTCTGCACATGTTATTGTCAGTCTTTTTTATTATAGCCATTCTAGTGAGTATGAAACAGTATCTCTGAGGTTTTGGTTTTCATTTCCCTGATAGCCAATGATATTGAACATTTGGCTGTGTGCTTATTGATCATTTGTATATCTTCTTAGAACAAATATTTACCCATATCCTTTGCCTAATTGTATATGTGATGATTAACTGCCTTTTTATTATTGAGTTGTAAGTGTTCTTTATACATGCTGAATACAAGTTCTTTATCAGATACATGATTTGCAAAAATTTTACCCCATTCTGTGGCCTATCTTTTCACATTTTTGATGGTGTTTTTTGAAGAATACACATTTTTAATTTTGATAAAGTCCAGTTTATTCATTTTTATTTTTGTCCCTTATAATTTTAGTTGTCATATCCAAGAAACCATTGCTTATCACAAGGTTCCAAGGATTTACACCTATGTTATCTTCTAAGGGCTTTATACTTTTAGGTCTTATATTTAGGTCTTTGATTCCATTTTGAGTTAATTTTGGTAGGGGTCCAGATTCATTCTATTTCATGTGACTATCAAATTACCCAGCACCATTTATTTAAATGATTATTATTTCCCAATTGAATTGTATTGACACCTTTATCAAATATCAGTTGACTATAAATATGATTATTTAATTCTAGACTCTCAATTCTATTTCATTGATCTATATGTCTGTTCTTATGCCAGTAGCACACTGTTTTGATTATTGTATCTTTAAGTTTTGAATTTGGAAAGAAAGTAAATTGTATTAGAACTGTAAGATGAATTTGGAGAATAGTGCCATCCTCACATCCATGGTACTATAAGTGTAATTTTTTAATTTCACTTCCAGATTGTTCATTGCAAGTATATAGAAATGCTATGCTTTGTAAATCAGTTAAGGCAAGAAAAGAGAAGAAATATGCATTTATATTACTTTTTATTTTTATATAGCCATATTTGCTGGTGTTCTTTTTCTTTTTTAAAATGTGGTTTTTAATTAATATCTGGTCTTTTGCAGGGCACATCTGATAGCAATGAGTGCTCTCATTTTGTTTTGTTTTTGTTTTTTTGTTTTACAAACAAACTAAATGTCTTTATTTCATCTTCATATTTGAAAGATAGTTTTTCTGGATATAAGATTCTTGTTTGACAACTATTTTCTTTCAGCACTTTAAATATATCATCCTACTGGCTTTGGCCTCCCTTGTTCTGATGAGGTTAGTTGTTCCTGTGCATGGCAGGAGAGGGAGTGAGGAGTTATTGCTTAATGGTTACAGATTTTCTTCTTGGGGTTTTAAAAAGTTCTGGAAATAGATAGTGGTAATGGTTGCACAATATTGTGAATATAATTGATGCCACTGAATTGTACATGGGATGGGCAGTGGTAAGTTTTGAGATTAGTCATTAAGGTTCATTGTGAACCCAGGAGAGTTCTTATTAGCTGTCTCTTTCCTGTGGTTCTTTTTGGTAAATTTACTGGCTTCTGGTTTAGCTTTGTGATTCTCATAGAGTCATTAGCCTCTTCATAATTGCTTACTACCCAAATTTCCAGTGTTTATAGAAGTGCCCTTAGTCTTGAACTTCCCCATAGTCTGTTTCAAAGTCAATACCTTTGGGGAAAGTTTCAGAGCTCTTTGTCATTATGGACTGCCACTTTTGCTGGGAAAAACCTCTAAGCCACTGCTCCAAGCACTGGATAGAGGGCAGTAGGCTCCTCTCTTTTACCTTGATTCTCCCAGGGCAGAACTTTCACCCTATGATCAAACTGGGGCAAGATTGATCAAGGTCCCAGTATTATCAGATTTCTCCACTTGGGGAAAGCTTCTGCCCTATGAATAGGGTCTGGGTAGAGAAAGGGGCCCCCAAAGTTATGTCTTCGCTCACCAGGAATTTAACCTCTACGGCTTGGAGATGGAGGGAACAGGAAATGCTCACAGCCTGCCTCTCTTGGTAAGATACTCTATGCCCCAACTGGGAACTGAAGAGAGAAGACACCCCACCTTCTTGGCCACACCTGCTCATGGTGGAGTTTTTAGCCAACTAAGATGGGGGGGTGGGAAGGAATCAGTCATAGGTCAAGTGCCACAAAATCTCATTGCTCCTTTTGAGTTTTAATGGACATTCTCAAAACAATTTCTTCATTTGTTGAATTATCTCTAAGATAACATCCAGACATTGAATGGTTCGGTTTGGTGTTTTTTCCTAATCGACACCAGTTACGCTTGTTTCGCTGGATGCACGTCACAGAGCTCGTGCTGTCTTTCTGGAAGTGGATCTCTCTCTTTCCTTTCTTTAACAGCCTCTCCCCTCACCGTGGGGGTGCCTTGGGATCTCCCTTGATGAGCAAATAGAAGTTTAACTTTAAAATCCCTCCTGTTCTTCCAAACAGATGCCTTATTTAAAGGATAGCTATTGTCAGAGGCATATACCTGAAACTGATTGAAAAGCAGTAAAAATGACTAAGCTGCCTAATTACAAACTCCCTGATGAATTATCCCTCACGTGAAAAAAATGCTCGTGGAAGCGTGCACCTTCCCTGCTCGGTGCAGGGTCAGCGCTTTCTCTGGGGCCCCCCAGAAAGGCCCGGCCCTCTCTGCGCCTGAAATGCAGCGGAAAGCGCCCCCGACCCGCCTGCAGAGGGTCAGCAATTATTAATGAACAGCAAGCCTCAGAACTTGCCAGCCAGTGATTAAAAGACGTTTGCTCCGGAACTGTCTCGCTGTCTCAAATAAAAGAAATGAAGGAGGAAATTAAATTCTTGAAGAAATAAATTTTGACTGAAGTGAGAAATCACAGTAAGAAGCTAATTTAAGGGAGACAAAATTAATTTTGGTGACATTTATTCTATTTAGCAAAAATGGTGACAAAACATATAGTGGCTCTGTGAGCTCGAGATAAGAGGCAAGTAATTTCAGGCTGGGCGCCGCTGCAGCCCGCCGCGATTTAATCCTGCTGCTACACGTCCCCGGTGACCTATCATTAAAGGTTTAAAGTAAAACTGACAATTATTATTAGCTAGTAATTGGATTTTGGAGATTCAGTATAAAGTTAGGATAATTTAAATGACTGTTGACATTGGAAAGATTATGTAAACGCTCTGAATCAGCTGAATTTATCAATTTATTTAGTCTTATAAAGCCAGGCAGAGCCCAGCACCAGGAAAGCAGCACAGGGGGCAGTGACTTTCTCGGAATTGTCCTCGGGGAGCCAGCAAAGGCTTGGACTTGGATTTTCTGAAGGTAGCACCCAACCTTGCATGCCAAATCTCCGTCAGGTGGGCTTCAAACTTCCGCCTCAGAACCTTCCAGAAGTTTCTCCTACACCGAGGACTGACCGAGAGAGCCATACATCAGAAAATCAGGACACCCCAGGAGAAAGATAAAAGTGTCTCAGGCCAATATATTACGGTATGAATTTCTCATTATGAAGGCTGAAATTCAGAAAGTAAAGGTGGAATTAAAAACACACCATCATTCCAGGTTTGTAACAATGTCCTTTGGTCAAGCATAATCCCTACAAGGCTACACTCCATAAATACCGGTACAAACCCTGCCTGCTCCTTTGTCCAACCATAAGCACCAAGTAAAATTGGATTATTTAGGGAAATGCTTTACAATTAGTTCTGCTAAGAATACAATTGCATTGAAACCAGCAACAACATGGTATGTCCACCAACTGAGGCAGATGTAACTGTTAATATTCCCCTCACCTTTAGATGCTGTCCTAAAGGGAAGGTTTAGTTACACTCTGACATAATTATATATCCATTCTCATTGCTCACGTCCACTGGATACTATTGAAACCCTAACCCTCTCCTATACCCAATGTTTTGGGATAGTATAAGCTCACCCTTTTATATTCCAAATAGAAGAAATCATACATATTTCATCCTTTCTATAGCTTAGAATAGTGAGTTTTACCTTAATATTATTCTCTCTCTATTTTGTTTATTTGTTTAGTAATTCCACTTCTAAAAATCTATCCAAAGGGATCATTTAGAACATGTGCTTAAATTTAGCAAGCTGCTTTGCCGTTTATAAGAGCAACACAATTTTAAAACACCTAATGAGTAAGAATAGGACCTTGGTTAAGTAAATTATAATATATCCCCATGTAGCCATTAGAATTCATGCTGTAGAAGAGGACGGACATTGGAGATTTTTTCCATATGCTGCTAAGTAATCAAAGCAAGGCTACAGAGCAGGCTTTGACTTAAAAGAAGCTGAAAAAAGTATACTGGTTATTAAGTTATTGTCTCTCAGCTGGAAGCCATCCTTCAGTGACATGCCCTGTAACGCTGGCCTGTGAATTCCAGGATGCATTTCCCCTTTTCCGCGGACACCTGCTAGGTCCTAACTAGAGAGGGCACTGAAGGGGGCCTGGCAGGCTGAGGAGGGGAACGGACATGTTCCCCCCAGTTCTTCCCATGCTCCCGTACCCCAGTCTCATCGTGGCCCCACCACAGATGCCAGCACCAGCCGCTAGCACCGGCTCCTTGGAGGGCTGAGACCCAGTTCCGTGAGGCCCCTCATCCAAGCTTCTAGGTTCTCCTAACTCTAATCTCTTCCTTTTATTCCCCTAGTCCTAAGGGTGGGGTGCCTGCCTCCTGTAGTTACTATGTCTATTACTTCAATGTTACCTCCTTGCCTTTTCAGTCCCCCAACACTTGTTTGCTCTGAGCTGAACTGTGTGCCCCACAAATTCACATGCTGAAGTCCTGACCCCCGGTACCTGGAATATGACTATTCCATTGGCCTTGAGTGACACTGGTTTGAACTGTGTAGGTCCACTTACACTGAGTCTTTTTTAACAAATATACAGCCAGCCCTCTGTATCCACAGTGTAAATCAAAATCAGTATTTTCAGTCCATGGTTGGGCATCGTAGGTGCAGAGACAACTTTACTCACTGCTGTGCACCATTCTACATAAGGACCTTGAGCATCTTCAGATTTTGGTATCCAAGTGGGGGTGGCGTGGGCTCCTGGAACAAATCCTCCGCAGATACCATGGGATGACTGTTTGGAGACAGGGACTTTAAAGAGGTAATTAAGGTAAAAATTAGTTCGCATGGATAGGCCCTCATTCAGTGTGACTGGTCTTCTTATAAAAAAAGGGGAATTAGGTCATAGACACACAGACCTAGTGGTGAGCACATCAGGACGTGGAGCGAGAAGGCAGCTGTCAACAAGCCAAACAGACCTCACAGGAAACCAACCCGGCCAACACCTTTGATCTTGGACTTCTAGCCTCCAGAACTATGAGAAAATAAGTTTCTATTGTTTAAGTGATCTAGTTTCTGGTATTTGTTAAAGCAGTCCTAGGGCACTATTATACTATTTAACCAATTCCTATGTTAAATTTATCTGTCAAATTAAGTGGTTTGCCAGTACTCAGAAGTGGTCTTAGGAAACAGAGCCTCAAAGATGGGAACCCAGGGTTGACTTAGACATATCCCTATCTTTCCTCCATTGTAAGCAGTTGAGCCTCTTACCTACAATTTGCCAAAATATAACAATGATCTATGCCAGCTCTTAAAGTTACCAAACCAGAATTACTCAGAATAACAGTCCCAAAGAGTAAAAATTCACTTCTTCATTCAGAACGTTTATTGTGCACCTACTATGTGCCAGACATTGGCCTAGTTCAGAAGAAATAGCTGTGAACAAGTCAGACAAGTGTCCAGCTCTTACAGACGTCACATTCTAGTTGGGAAGGCAGATAGTGAACAATTAGGCAAACATATGAAAAGACAACTTCAGTTAGTGCTCAGGCCAAGGACAGAATACAGCAGCGATCGAGCGGAGAGCGGGTGGGTGAGTATGCAGCTGGCCTTCCTTCTCAGAATGTAGTTCTGCTCCTTTGAAACCCTCCCCTCCCCTCTGACACCACAAGCCTCTTTGCTGGGTCTCAGGCTCCCTCACTGATCGGCTCAGATACTCTAAAGCTCGCAGTGAAAGCAGTGTTGCTTTGCCCTGAAAGAAGTAAATTACAAAGCTGGCCTGTCACCACCCTGAACCCCATTACCAATCCATCTGCTAGTGAGGAGGAGTCTATTTCTTCTGCGTTGGGCAGCTGGGGCCTCACAGGTCCTGGTAGTACCCAGAGCACCCAGTAAACTTCAGCAGCAGGGAGAGTATCTTTCAGAACGTTAGCCTTGCCTTTTAACTTACTGTCATTTCCTTTTCCCGCTTCTCCAGCAAAATCCATAGGTCCTGCTTGTACCCCATCTCCCCATTGTTGGCTGTTTTCCCCTGGGACGGCATCAGCCCACATTCCAGTATTTCGGCTGTGGTCAGGTTTTCTTGCTCCTGCAGCTCCAGAGCTTTTCCATGGACCTAGTTTGGATCCAGGGATATGCTGACCAGAGAAGGGCACTTGGAGAGAGAATCCACTCTGCATCCATGAGCCTTCCCTGCGCCGCACTCAGGAGCATTGCAGCCAGGCTGACTGAGGGGCCTGGTGGGCCAGAAACACATCCATCTTGAGAGACCCTAAGGGGTCCCGAACTGATAACTCACCAGCTACCGGCACTGCAGCTCTGCGCTGCCTCGGTTGGGTGGGGGGAAGGAGGCATTTGCAGGGTTACTGAGCGCAGAGTTTGCACGGGGAGCAATGGGAAGCGATTCAGCAGCCACACGGGTGTCTCCTTGAATTACACAGGAGCAGGAGCAGGAGCAGGAGCAGGAGCAGGAGCTGCGCTCAACAGCCCCCGCTGCTCCCTCTCTGTGTCCCCAAGCGGGCTCCCTGGGGGGCTCTCCTGTCCCACTCCTGAAACCCTGCCACCTAGAGGGCAAGCCGAGGTGGGAGAGTCTCCACGCCATGCAGCCTCGGCAGAGAGGATGCGGGATGGCAGGACAACTGTGTCTGAGTGTCTATATCTCAGCTTCTCATAATTGAAGTTGACACAGCTGGGACATCTTACCTGTCAACGCCCAAAGCAGCTTGAAGCGAGACATGCATCCAAGAGAGTGGCCCGAGAAGAGGCGGGTAAGGAGGGAGAGGGGGGTCTTTTAGCCATTGGACCTCTAGGCCTTCTCTCCCAGTATCCTTTCACCACCTATTCCCATCAACTGAAAGAACAGGATTTATTCTACTCATTATTCCCATCTGGAGAAACTGAAGTGCAGGTGGAACTAAAGTGATACCAAGTCAGGTCTCCTAATTTCCAGTCTTGTTCTAAGAGACTCTTCTCTCTCACTCCTTAAATTTTAGTGTGCATATGAATCACCTGGCTGCTGGGAAAAATGCAGGCTCTGGTTCAGGAGGCCTAGGGTATTGCCTGAGAGTCTACATTCTTAAGAAGAGCCCTGGTGATTGCGTGGGATCACACACTGAGCAGCACAAATGCTCCTAACAGACATCTTGGAGGGCAGGGGCCTCCCTTAATATTTTGATGAGGATTCTTGACTCTCCTGGTTTACCATCTCCCTCACCTACTCAGGACTTTATTTCACAACTATGCAAACTCATTGTTATCTCAAAATATGTTTATGGTTCTAAAATTAAGAACCATGTTTATGCTACCTACGAGGAAGGACATTTGATAAAAACCAGTAAGTATTATACACGGCCTCTTTATTTCATATGAATCATTCTGGAAGCAAAGTATTAACAGGTTGGTATGGAAATGTGGGCGCTCACAACCCGCTTCCTGACTAAGAAATAAGCTATGTGAATCCAGACTGGTGTTTCAGTAGAGTTCACCACCAGGGGAATTCAGCAAAGGCTTTTCTCCATCTTAATTATGGAGGCACTAGAGATTTTACATCCCCCAGGCTCTTGGTTCATGATGGAAAGACCTAAACACTCTAAATCACACACTGTGTTGAGGAGATGAAGCTAACACTTGCTAATCTCCCCTTGCTGCTCCTCACAATTCATGAGCACCTCAAGTATCTTTCCAGGAAAAGATGTGTTTGCTACCATGTGGTTCTAAATAAAAGGCCTACTGTGCCTTTATGGCCTGGTAGTGTGCTTGGAACTATTTTGAGCATGAACCCATTTAATTCTCAGATTCCTGTGAAATCTGCTCTTATCTCTACTTTATACATAACCAAATGGAAGCTTGAAAAATTTAAATAATGTCCCCAAGGTCATATAAGTAAAAATATCAGAGCCAGGATGTGTATACAGGTTTTATGATGATGAATATAGTGCTCTCTGCAGTTGCTTTCTTTAAAAGTAAACATGGAAACTGTGCCCTCCCCAGGGGACAGAGGGAAGCTCTGTGATGCATTTGAGTCAACAAGTAGAGGGAAAAACGCTCCATGGGATTTGGGAAGAATGGAGAGGTCAAGAGTGTTGGTAACACCCCCAGCTCTTCCCATCCATCTTCCAAGTTTGCTTGGTTAGTGCCATTCAAACTGTACTGCTGTGTGTCACCCCCACCCCACCCCGGGCACCCTGGGAGATTCAAGAAAAGTAGAAGATACACAGTTCCTGCCACCAAGACTTTTACAGTCTAGGTGGAGAGCAAGACTCAAGGCACAGGAAACTTTCAGGTAAATTCATTGCGGAAGATAAGCTGCCTCTCCAACAAGCATTAATTAGCAAGGAACCTGAACAATGTGTATCTTAACCAGGGGCACACTGGAGTCGTCAGAAGAATTTACAAAAATACTCAAGCCACAGAGATTCTGGTTTCACTAGTAAAGGGCACAGACCCTTAAGTGTGATCTTTCACTAGCATAGCAGCATTAGCAACTATAGGGTGTCCCCCAAAATGCGTACACACTTTGAATGATTATAAAGCCGGTGTTTATTAACATACAGTTCATTTTCAAAACTTAAAAGAATCTACAGAAATGAATAATTTTTTTGTTAATGCCTGTCTTCAAACTGATGACCGTTCTGGTCCAGGCGCTGCTGGTAATTTGAAGCAATGGAATCGCAAACATCAAGAATCATTTCATTCGGTATCTGTGTGCCCTCAATTCATCAACTGTTGCCAGTTTTGTATCGTAAACTTTATCTCTTATGTGTCCCCATAAAAAAAGTCTAGTGGATAAATTTTCTTTCCTCAAAGTTTAGTCTGGCTCACCCATTATTTCAAATGAGTTAAACCTGAAAAGGAGTGAAAATTAAGTGAGTTATCAGCTGTTAAAATGTGTATACATTTTTGGGGGGACACAAAAAATGTATACACACTTTGAATAATTATAAAGGCAGTGGATGTACTTCAACTGCATTTCAAACTTCTAGTACATTTTAGGATGAATTTCCTTTGTTCAAACCTTAGTCTGGCTAAAAAGAAAGAAACATCAATTGAGCTATCGGCTGTTAAAGTGTGTATACATGTTTTTGGGACACCCTGCGCTTCTATAAATACAAATGGTCAAGTCCAGAACTAATGACTCAGAAACTCTGGGTGTGGAGCCCCCCAATCTGTTTCAACACCTCCTCCAGGTGACCCCGATGAAGGATGCCGGCTAAAGTTCTCCAAGCGCTGCCATGGGGTGTGGCTGGAATACTGTTTTTGTTTTGTTTTAGAAGCTCTTCAGGTGATTCTTCGGTGCAGCAAAAGTTTGGCAACCTCCTGGCTAGAAGAAAACAAAGACCAGTCTCTAAGAGAGAAGATGCCTGTCACAGGGCAGTACCTGAGTCAGAGGCACGTTATGGAGGCCTTTGAATGTCAGACCATGGCTTTCCTCTGCAAAGCAGATGTTGTGTGTTCTGTCTCCCCCTCAAAAGAACATGGGCTCCCTAGGGACAAAGGGCAGACCTTCTGATTGCTGTGTCCCCTTCTGTGCTCCTGACTCAGTGGGTCCTCAGTGTGCACCAGTCACTGGCAAGTTCTGATTATCCGGAGTGGGAACATTTATGAGCTAAGCCTTGGGAAACTAGGCCTCTCAGGACAAGCCCAGGAAAATGATAGAACAGCCAAAGGGGGCAAAACTTAGGTGAACACAAGAAGCGCCTGTTTTAAATACATACCTCTGGTGCTCACCCTAAAGTGCTCGACAGCGGAGGAAGCGTCAACAGCAAGGATTTCCTCTCCCGGTGCCCTCCCTCCCTCAGCCACACATTTTGCAGGGGCTTCAAACCACGTAAAGCATTTATTAAACAGCATGAAATCCATTTAACGCTTCTTTGGATGCACTAATTAGGTTTCGTATTTTGGGGCAGAGCAGCACAGAATGGAGGGCAAAACCTGGGCTTATTGACATTCTGTGCTTCCCTTTTGGGTTTCTCCAGTTGGTACGGAACCCCACTCCCTCCCACAATCAGCCCCATGGATGGGAGAGGGGTTTCAAAACCTGGAGTCAAAAATAATAAACACTGGCAACAGGCTATCAATCGGTGGGGCTTTATCCCCAACCCACAAAGTTCCTCATTTCCACTAATCAGCATCTCCAGGAACATTATAGTTCTGGAAAATCCAAAGTGCTTGGCAAGGCGGTTTTGATTTCCAGCCAGCCCTTATTTGGTGTTGTGTAAAGAGGATCTGTTAAGCATCACGCAATTAGCAGGCAGAGAAGAGCTCTGAGCAGGGGATATTTTTTTAGTTCGTTGAATCAGACCAAATCTGAATCTATTTACTGAAAGGAATAAGAAATGTGCATCTGGCTAGGCTCTTAGTGGGAGACTGAGAAAACCTTCACATTTTACTGACTTCTTATTGCTCTTTGGTCTTGACACTTGGAATTCACAGTTAGAAGAGCGGAGGCTGCCCTGTCTCAGATCGGGTTAGCAGGCTGAGGAAAATGGTCTTCTTGGTATCTGTGCATTAAGTGCCAAATGTTATTAACACATTTTGGAAGCTTCATAAGTTGCCTACTAGGAGCCCTCTTTTGCAAAAACAAAAACAAAAACTACAGCCAAAGATATTACACAGTCAAGATTTCTGTAGCTCCCGAACAGCTGGGGTGGTGACATGAGTGATTCAGCAGCACAGTGGCCTGAGGGGTCTTCACATCTGTCTGGTGTGAAGTAGAGCTGAGAGTGTCCCTTAAAGATAAGTGCACAGCTGACTAGGCCTGTAGTATTCCTATCCCAGAGACAGAGCTGAAGGTTCCCGTTTTTCCACCTAACCCCAGGCACCTCCCACGGCCAGGAAATGAACATGGCACGTCGGTTCCACTCCACATCCACAGCCACGATGGCCAAGGCGATCCGCAAACGGAATTCTACCGAAATATCAAGGAACGAACATGCCTCTGCATAAACTATCAGCAAGCTGTTTTTTATTCATCTAAATATTTTTAAGTAACTAAAACAGCACATTCTTCCATGATTGATTGGTAATGGGAATGAAAACAGTGTTAAATAGCTAATGCAGGCTAGTGCACGTTCAGAGATTTATTGCGATGTCAAGATCTAACGAAAAATTCAACAACCCGTCCTTGTCTGAGAGAGCGGGGTGGCTCCCCTCCACAGGTCCTCAGACTGCAAATGTACACATTAACAGGGAGCCCAATTATTTTTAATTAAACAGCCATTTTTTGGAAAGCGCTAGGGGTGTGAAAAAAAACAACAGGCCATGATCCAAGGGAAATGGTCTAGAAAATGAGGCATTTCTATCAGGCTTGTTAGAGAAGTGCTCCCATTTCCCTCACCGTAAGATGCTGCTTACACAGTACTTAACAGACCCACATCCTTCCCTGCCATACTGGCTCTACAGTATTTTTCTTTATCATTACAGCTAACACTTATTAAACAATAACAGTTGACGCTTATTATTTATGGTAGTTATGTCTTATAAAGTTGCTGCAAATACTAAATTAGCATATACTGAGCCATCGCTCCTAGGAGAAATACAGGGTTAGGTTCCTGAAAGCTTCTGGTCACAAGATGTTTGTCTACTGATCAATACATAACCTTGTTTGATGAGTGTTCCACTTAAAGACAGCTTATTTAACATGCATTGTTGGCTCGTTAGCATTGAACTCACGGCCAGCAGCACTATGACTCATATCACCAACAAAAAGCATTCAATAGACCACAAAAAGGACATTTATTTACAGCGTGAGAGCTAGAATAAGGACACAGTGACCTTGTATGACCTTGGCTGAAAACACACGCTGGGCAACTCAATTGTTTTGCTCCTCTGTGCATGACCGTGAGAGCCCGTGAAGTGCCACAGGTGTGGATTTGAGGGTTACAAGCAAACTTTAGTGAGTAGGCACCTTTGCAAACATGGAGTCAACTTTAATAACGAAGTTCAGCTGTGCCTGACCTAAAGTGAGAGTGACATAGAGAAAAGTAAGTGGAAAAGCGTGAAACCCTGAATATTCCCTCCCCGTGGGAGGTTGGCACTAAGTGTTGCCTTAGTCTGTACTGAAGAGAAGCCTGAAGGGATGCTAAGGACAGGGCCATGACAATTCTTAGAGACAATAACATGGGATTCTGACCACCCCCAGACATCTGAGGAAATGCAGAAATCACAGCCAGAGTTATAGGTAAGACCACAATTAAGACAGTAACTCATCTGCGTATCTCTAACTTAACTTTTGTGTCCTTCAAAGAAAAAAAAGGCCAGGGTCAAAGCAGCAATTGTATCCCCGCCCACACACCAATGCCAGACAAGGGACTACACATCCATTCTCGTGCTTTCATCTGCTTCTGTCTGTGGCAAGGTTTGCAACCTGGTTTTGAGTTTGGAGTGGACATAGGGAGAATAGACGTTTCGGCCTCTCTTTGTCATGGTCCCCTAAGTCAACCTAAGCTGACTAAAATAAAAAAGTCCCCTTAGAATGCAACCTAGCCCATCAGTGTTTTTATTAGAGTGTATTCCTGAAGCCCACAGCTAGTATTAAAATCTTATCTTATTTCAGCCTCTGTGCAGACTTCTGTCTTGGGACCTTGCAGGAAGGGGTGGCTAATGGAGCGCAGGACTCACTTATTATGGTCCCGGGGTTAAACAACATTTTAAGACCAGAATTTCATACCAATCCAGTATCACCAATATGTCTGATATTTTCCACTTTAACCAAGGAATTTTCACATTGCGTTAGAAGGTAGACTAATGTCCTTTAACATTAATGGCCTTATATAGCGTCAGTCAAAGGACATTAGTCTAGCTTCATCACTCCATTTCTATAACGTTTACCAGTTCTGGATGGCCACAGACGTTGTTTCAAAGGGCAGCAAAAAAGTTTGAGAGCCTAGGAAACAATTTTTTCTATAAAGAAAATCTTTCCTTCTCTTTCCTGCAGACTTCATCTAATATTGATTTTGATAGGAGGCTGGGCAACATGACCTTTAATGGCCTTTCCAACCCTGGCATCCTAAGATGAGGAAGCCAAGCTCCAAGGCAGAGCTCTGCACTCATCCTCGCTGCTCTCCCCAGCCACAGAGACAAAAGAGGCCAGAAATATAACTTGGCCTCAGTAGTACCAAACCCCTGCCCTGGATTCTTCATCAAGGAGAAACATATGTGAAAGCTCCACCCAACGTGTCCTTCTCTTAACATCTCTACCCCTCTTCCTGTGGCTGTGAAACATCAACATTTGTTCTTCTCAGCATTTGAAACCTCTGCAAAGCCAGGAGATTACAAATGGTCCTGGGAGTTTCCACCAAAGTCTACTCCATCACTGGACACAACAGGGAAAGCCACACATCTGGCCCAGGGAAAGGAAATGGAAAATACAAACGAAAGAGGAGCCACGGTCATGGGAGATGAGAACATCTTGCCTCTAGCTGAGTGAATGCAGACCAAAATCACCCTCTCATTGGGTCATTTTGTTTTCTTTATGCTTAAAGGGACACGGGCTTTTTAAACGATTATTCACTGTTTCTCAGTTTTTTGTTTGCTTATTTTAGAAAGGCCAGGTTGGGACAGAACGGTGTGGCCTTAGGGTGACAAAAATCTGCCTTTTGTGAGGGTCTGCATTAAACAACAGGAAAATACATAATACAGAGCTGTTATTTAACAATGGAAGTAACATGATGGGTGGCTCTGGTGCGGAACGATTTTGTCATTCCATATGCCAGTGACATCAGGTTCCTTAGTGCAATCACCCAGCGATCGTTTCTTTGTATCATTCCCCTCTGTCTTGTACCTGACTCATTCTAAGAATTATTTATGTACCTCAAATCAAAGAATTCAAATGGATGTTATTCTGTATTTAAGCTTCATACTAAATGAATGTCATTGATGGCCCTTGAATATGACTTTAACATAACTGATTGATAAAGCAGTTCTTGTGTAAGTCAAGAATATTAGACTATAAATATGAACACGGCAAACGAATGTGCCCTGGTTTTACTCAGATCATTCCTCTGAGCAGATGCTGATCAGAGCTACCTCAAAGTAAAACAGATGTTTCACTGTTGACAATATTTAAAGTATATGTAAAGAGAGGACGGTGTCCGTAGTAGAACCTACACTAGGGGTGGAGGGCTTGGGGCTATACTTGAATTCATGCACCCTTTAGCCATGAGACTTCACTAATCATTAGTTGACAACTCAAGAGACAAATCCTGACCATTCCATGTTAGCAAGGCCAAATCTGAGGTGGAAGAGTCCCAGAAAATCTATACATAGAAAAGGCAGAAGCTTCAGCATGATTAAAAATTAAATGTTTCCAGCCAGTGTTGCTCAGTGGTTGAGTGTTACCCATGCACCAAGAGGTCACCAGTTCAATTCCTGGTCAGGGCACATGCCCAGGCTGCAGGCTCAATCCCTGGTGGGGGCTATGCAGGAAATAGCTGATCAATGTTTCTCTCTCATTGATGTTTCTATTTCTCTCTCCCTTCCTCTTTCTCTAAAAGTCAATAAAAAACATATTTTAAAAAAATTTGAATGAGTCCAACCCACTGATTAGCCCTGCAAGGACATGATGGGTCTCTGACCAGTGGGGAAGCCTGCTCACTGCTGGTGACTATCTTTTAACTGTTCTTTATAAACATTCCTCCCCTGTTCCAGAGACTTCTAAATGTGTACATTTGGGATATTACCTACCGTTCATGTAACACACGTATTTATTCAGGGGCTACCCAAGTCATGTATTGTGTAAGGAACAGGAGATCAAACATATCAATGTGTGGATCCTGTTTACACAGTTTTCTGTCTAGTACAGCAGTTTTATGGCATAATGGAAATACCCCCCTACTAGGAATTGGGAATCCTAACAGTGTCTAAAACTCAGTGGTTATTTGATAAATATGTGTTTATTTGATGAATGAAAGAATATATGAATGAATGAATGAATGAATGAATGAATGAATGAATGAAACAAATACATGAAGCCTTTGCTGCTAACTCATCAAATTGCATTACTTATCTTTTAATATCCTCTGCCCCAGAGCCTTCCTGTATAATTTTAATTAAATACAAACTCCCTACCCTAGCTTTAAAAATCTTTTCTGTTCTGAATCCTGAGGCCCTCTCCACCCTGGTCGCATACCATTTTCCTATTAGGCTACTATGCCCCAGCTATAACGGCTTTCTCTTAGATCTTCTACTTAACACCTTTGCACCAGCTCTCCTGCCTTTTATGCTTTCTGTTCTCTTCTTCACCTGGCTGACATCTCTTGCCATCTCTTACATTTCACACCATTTGCTTATTAAAGAAGTTGGGGTAGATAAGTTCTAACTTTATAATATTTTAGTGACTTTCAAATATTTGGGAGGCAGGAAATACAGATAAGTGATTAGGTGTTTTGTTTAAAATAGAACTGAGTAGTCTAGAGCCCATATGCCCTCCTCACATCCCCTCTACAAGCAGGTGGCCTTGAGGTCCTGACCCAGAACATCAGGGCTTCTAACCATTTGTTAAATTCCACATCCAAACTGAATGCCCCCACACACTGATGTATATTTAAAGAACTGGAATGAGAATTGAAAACATTTTATCCAAAATTTAATAATAAAACTACCATGTGATCCAGCAATTCCACTTTCAGGTGTTTATCCAAAGAAAATGAAAACACTAAGTCAAAAAGATATATGAACCCCCATATTCATTGCAACATTATTTATAATAGCCAAGATACAGAAACAACTTAAGTGTCCATGGATGAATGAATAAAAAAAATGGGTGGGGGGGGGGTAGTAGGGGAAGGGGGACATCTCTAATACCTTCAACAATAGGATACATTTTTAAAAAGCAAGCATAAACAATATAATGGAATATTGTTCAACTACAAAATGAATGAAATCCTGCCATTTGAAATAACATGAATGAATGTTGAAGACATTATGCTAAGTGACATAAGTCAGACAGAGAAAGACATGCTATATGATCTCACTTATATCTTGATTTTTAAAAATGAGTTCATAGATATACAGAACAAACTGGTGGTTGCCAGAAGAAAGGGTTTTGGGTGGGCAAAATGGGTGATGGGGGTAAAACACTATACACTTCCAGCTATAAATAAATAAGTCATGGGATATAATGTACAGCATGGTAAATAATACTGTTATATATATGTAAGTTGCTAAGAAGGTAAATCTTAAAAGTCCTCATCACAAAAAAACCCTGTATAACTATGTGTGATGACAGATGTTAACTAGACTTGTTGTGGTGATCATTTCACAATATATACAATTATTGAATCATTATGTTGCACACCTGAAACTAATATAAGGTCTATGTCAATTACACCTCAATAAAAATATGTTTTTAAAATGTAGAACATAAGCAAACCTCTTGGTTTAAGCCATGCTATAAGACACTACCCATTCTGCCACCACTTTGATGATCTATCTGATAAGTGACCTCTGAGCCATACAGGGCTAGGATCTTAAGCCCTCCTTCCAATGTCTTCAGTTTTCCTCTCTATATTATATCCATCCATATTATAGCTCCTCAATAAAACAATGGAGAAAATAGAGGCAAATTTTGGTGATAGACTATTCCTCTGAAGAAAAGCTTTACAAATGAATAAAGGTAGAGAGAGAACTAGGGAAAACATTTATTAATGAGCACAGTCTTTCATGTGGCACTCTTCAAAGAAAAACTGAAAAGTCCATCTGATTCTTTAGCTTACTCAAAATATTCAATTGTCAGTAAAAGTATTGAAACTCAGTTCAGAAGATCCCACAGAGTGGAATGCTTCCTATACTCCCCAAATTAAATTAAATCACTTAAAAGTTAAGGATTAGACTTCTAACAAATTAAAGTGGGGCAGAAGCAAAGAACAATCCAAAAAAACAGCCTGTTGGTACCAAGATAGAACTAACTAGTCCTATTCAAAGATGAGCATATAGAAACACAAAAATACACCTGTCACTACAAATTATGTGAAAAACACAACAATATACCCAGGAAAGTAAATCTTCCCTACTGATTAAGGTAAAGAGAATATACTTGAAAATTAATTTCTACAGAAGGCATAGAAAATTTAAAACATATCTATTTGCTATCCTTACAAATATATAAGAAAACACTGACTCTGTAAAACATGATCAGGGCGCCAAAAGACAGATTGTTCTGAAATGAATGAAAGATAATAAGGATACTGACTGGATTAAGGCAATAGCTAAAGAAACCCAAAACAATGATAAAATGAAAATCCATATCGGAGGCAGTAAAACAAAAACAAAACTAAAAGAAATGAAATTAATAAAGTATAGGAAAAATTTGAGAGTATTTCCTAATGGTTAGAGAAGAAAAAGAAACAGAAGAGAAGGTGAAAGACAGGGAAAACAATTTAGATCTAACTGAAGAGAGGTATTACTGAGATAAAAATCAGAAAAGAGAACTTATCATCAAAAATCTAATATAAATATTTATAAGTAAAAGAACTTAGTGAGAGCCTAATAAAATAAAATTTTAAATGACTAGACATATTAGGGAAGTTTCATTTTATTTCAAATTCCAATGGTAAATTTAAAATCTTACAAAATTAAAAGAAGAATAAAAGCTTATCTCTAAAGTAGCAAGAAAAAGGCTGACCTCACCCTTCTTTGCAAAATCAATTGTCAGAAGACAATTTTTACAGAGTAGTGTCTGGAAAAGGTTGTAACCTGAGAGACTTATATCCAGCTGTTCGTTTGAAAAGGTGGCATGAAGACATTTTGCAAAGCTTAAAGTCATGAAAGATAAATCACTCATGTTCCCTTCATGAAAAAGCACAAAAATGAATACCTGTCAACTGATAAAGAAAAAGAGAAATCAAGAACTCAAGCCTGTAACAGTTAAAGTATAAAAGAAATAGCAAAGAATTTTAAAAGCAATTAGCTTTTTAGTACGAAAGATGAAGAATTGTCATATGGTCACACAAAAAAATTCTAAGTCAGAAAACACATTACATAGGAAAAAACAAATCAAATTTTATAATTAAAAAGTTGATTATCATAACACCAGATAAAAGAAGTAAAAATAGGTAAATACAAAGAAGTCAGGTTAAGCCCAGAAATATATATTTTTCATTAGGAATGAAAGGATTTAAATCTTACAAACCTCTACAAAAGATAAAAACAAATTCTGAAGAGATCCAAGATGGTGTCAGAGTAGGTGGATGTTACATTCACTCGCCAAGCCCCCCAGGACCAAAATGAAATTTCAACTAAAATATAGAGTAATAAACCTGAATAACCAACTAAGGACTAGCTGAATAGAAGACTTATAACCAAGGATTTACAGAAGAGAACACACTGAGATTGGTAGGAAGGGCAGAGATGCAAATAGGGCTGGACCCACTCCCACGGTGGAAGCTGAGTTTCTTGAGGGATATCTCAGCTGCAAAGGTTCCCCCTGAGAACCCGGAGGTCTCAAACCCAAGTTGGGCTCCTCAGCCCAGAGCACCAGAGCCAGAAAGAGGTGCCTACAGAACATCTGGTTGTGAAAATCAGCGGGGATTCTGTCTGCCAGGGATAAACAGCGCTGAGTTTGAACCTGTATTAATCAGGAAAACACTACTCACACCTACCTAGTGACTCACTGAGAACCTACTTCACGAAACTCAAGTACCACAAGAGGCTTTTTCAGTGTCAGAGCCTTACAGGCAACCAAAAGGCATAGGTAGGTGGAGGTGAATGTTGGGGTGACTTGGGACTTCTGTTGACCTGCTCTCAGTCCCAGTACTGGTAAAATCTGGCCTTGGTGCACAACTTGGTCCTTCCCACACATACTCAGGCCCAGCAGAGGCAGCCACAAACAGTGGATGATTTTGTAGCTCCAAACAGGTTGCCCAGTGCCAGTCACAGGTAGTGTCTGACATTGGCCTGCACCAGAATCTCTCCCAAGAGTCCTCAGAACCAACACACCCAGTGGCCAGCTTCAGACAACATCAAAGCAAGATTCAATTAGCTTCACAAGCAGCATATCCAAAGGGAGATCTCAGCAGGCACCATAATTTGTTGAGGCAAATTCCACTCCATGTGGTCAGCACCTGCACGGCAGTTCATATACTGTGGTCATCATCGATCCTTACAGTCAGCTAATCTGATGGCTGACCCCACACATGGATGGGCCAATAGCAATCAAGACCCAAATACAACTGGAGGTCCCATATTATCCACATAAGGGACATTTCTAGAGCACCCAGGTCAGGTGACCAGGGAGACAGCACTACTGGGTCCCACAGGACACCCACTACATAAGAACACCCTACCAAGATTGGGATACATAACAGATTTACCTAATACACAGAAACAAACACAAAGAGGCATCGGAAATTGGGAGACAAAGACCCAAGCACCAAATGAAAGAACATGAGAAATCTCCAAAAAAAGAACTAAATGAAATGGAAGCAAGCAACTTACCAAATATAGAATTCACAAATTGGTTATAAGGATGCTCAAGTAACTTAGTGACAACTTCAACAAAGAGATAGCAAGCATAAAAAAGGACATAGAATCCATAAAAAAGAGCCAGTCAGAAATGAAGAATACAATATCTGAAATGAAGAATACACTTGAAGGAATAAATAGTAAGTTAGATGAAACAGAGGATCTAGTCAGTGATTTGGAAGACAAGGTAGCAGAAAACAGTCAATTATAGCAGCAAAAAGAAAAAAGAATTTAAAAAACAAGGATAGTTTAAGGGACCTTGGGAAAAGCATAAAAGCATCTGCATCATAGGAGTACTAGAAGGAGGAGAGAGAGAGCAAGGGATAGAGAACCTATTTGAAGAAATTATGACCAAAAACATAAAGGCACTACAAAGAAAGAAAATTATAGGCCAACCTATAATTTAGCATCCATGTTCAATAATCCTTATGAACATTGAAGGTAAAATCCTCAACAAAATATTAGAAAACAGGATCCAGCAATACATTAAAAAGATCATACACCATGATAAAGTGTGATTTATTCCAGAGGTGCAAGGTTAGTACAATATATACAAAACAAAAAACATGATACACCATATAAACAAAATGAAAGATAAAAATCACATGATCATATCAGATGTAGAAAAAAGCATTTGATAAAATCCAGCAGTCATTTATGATAAGAACTCTCAGCAAAGTGGCAACATACTGCAACTTAACAAAGGTCATGCATGACAAACCCACAGCCAAAATATTCAAAGGGCAAAAACAAAAGTGTTTCTCTTAAGATCAGAAACAAGATAGGGTTGCCCACTTTCACCCCTCTTATTCAACACAGTACTGGAAGCCCTAGCCACAGTGATTAGGCAACAAGAAGAAATAAAAAGCATCCAAATTGGGATGGAAGAAGTAAAACTGTCATTATTTGAAGATGACATGATACTATATAGAGAGAACCCTAAAGATTCCACCAAAAAACTACTAGAACTGATTAATGAATTCAGTAAAATAGCAGGATACAAAATAAATGTCCAAAAATCAGTTGCATTTTCTTACACCAATAATGAATTATTCGAAAGGGAAACTAAGACAACAATCCCATTTACAACTGCATAAAAAAAATAGGAATAAATTTAACCAAGGATATAAAAGACCTGTAGTCAGGAAATTATAAGACACTGAAGAAAGAAATTGAAAAAGATGCAAGTAAGTGGAAGCATATACCATGTTCATGGATAGGAAGAATTAACATCCTTAAAATGTCCATACTACACGAAGCAATCTATAGAGTCAACACAATTCCTATCAAGATACCAATGGCATATATCACAGAACTAGAACAAACATTCCAAAAATTTATATTTTAAACCACAAAGACTCCAAATTGCCACAGCAATTTTGAGAAAGAAGAACAAAGTTAGAAGAATCATGCCACCTGATGTCAAACTATACTACAAGGACATAGTAATCAAAACAGCGAGGTACTGGCATAAAAACCAAAACGCCAAAACTACCAGAAATAATGGGTTGAGAAACATCATACAATCGTTAGCTTATGGCATATCAAACAATATTAAAATGAATGAAACCTCTGAATAATATAAATGTGAATAAATATATAAACTTACATATACATATATGTCATTATACCCTTCAAAAAGAAAATATCAGTTCTTTTCAAACACTCATGGGGTATTTTAACATTTGACCACTCGCTCAGTATGCTTGATAAAGTTCTTAAAAGAAAAAAAAAAGTATAGTCTTGGACCTCAATGCAATACAAGCAGAATATTTAAAAATCTAAGAAAAATTTCAATAAACCTACAAATTTCCTAAGGAAACATGGGATCAAACTGTAAATAAAAGTAAATTACAACCTCCTTTGAAAATACGGGAAATGTATTTATATCAAAGCTTATGTAATACAAACACAGCAGTAATAAAACATGTAAGGCTGTGAAAAAAAACCTAGCCTATAACTAAAATTAATTAAGCAATCAGCCTAAAAAGTCATAAAATAACAAACATGACAGAAGCTAAAGAAGAAAAAGCATATGTGTACAAATTAAGAAACAGAAAATATTACAACTGCTTCTCTAGGCAAGCCAGTAGATAAGAGAAACCTAATGTCTTATTTTGAATAAATAAAAATTTTAAATTAGAAAGAAGATTTGGAGAGAAATTCTTAGTACTGGCTAGAGAATGGTTATGCTACCATTGGAATATAAACTGGAAATACCATTGTTGGATAGAATTGTTTCACTATATAGCAAGTGCTTTAAAAATCTACACTCTTTACTCAGTAATTACATGTTAATTTATGCTATGAGAGATACTAAAAAATTCGGATGATTTATGTTTTTATAGCACCTCCATATGTTGGGACATTAAGGAGCTGTTAAAAAAATAGCTTTTGAAGATTACTTAATAGCATGGTAAATACACCCTATAATGTCTGGAGTAAAAGAGAAGCTTATAAAACTAAATACATAATGTGAATCCCATTTAGTGAAAAGGCAGATACAGATGACAACACACTGAAATGTTGTACAGCTGTATTAATGGTCATTTAAATATTTTCCATGTACTTCTCTATAGTTTCCAATCTATGATAATGGGCATAAATTTTTTTACAATCAAAATAAATTCTTTAAATTAAATTTAATAGATTTCTGGCCACGATGGCACTGTGGATTAACATATTCAATGCCTCTTCCTCGAAATACCATAAAAAAGCAATTTTAGCTGAAATTTCAAAATTAAAAGTCATATTTGTACCCAAGACAGATATCTCCATACACCAGAAAAGTACTGAAACAGACAGGAAGGAGCAAGTACTGGGACTATGGCTGTGTTGAACTCTAGGTCTAGAAATAGACAAAAGCAAAGAGAAGGCTGTCAAGGACTGAACCCTGAATCAGGGTCACAAGTTGGACTCACAGCATGACTGGGAGCTGGCAGGGTCACCCACCCTGGGGGGTGCTGGGGGGTTAGACTGTGGATTGTATCAAACCATGTACATGTGAGAGAGGAAGAAGAGAGCAAGTCACACATGAGATTTGTGACAAGCTGCTAAGTACTAGGTGCAATATCCCTAATAGTACTAATGGGACAAGACTCCCAGGGACTGAAATAAATCCTGTTTCTGGCCTGAGATTCTCAGGGAACCACATCTCATATTCTCAGCGAGCTACTGCAATTTACAAAGCACGGTAGATGTTTAAACATTTTTTAAAGATAACTTGCACTTTAGATCAACCAGCAAACTAAAAATTCAAAACCAATAAGGAAAAATTGGACCAAGAAGATATTCAACAAAATCAACCAGAGGATGATTTAGCTCCTGAAAAAAATGCACATATTAGTCTCTGAATAACTTTCTAATAGAGATATGAAGAGATAATACGTTTTTAATAAGAAGTTATTAAACAAAATGAAAAAGATATATATTAAGAAAATAACAAAATAATTAAAAGCTGGAAGGCAAACAATATAATTGAAATTTCAAAACTCTATGTAGGAATGAACCCAAGAGTCTCTATATTAAAGGGGAAATTGGTGACCTGGAAGAGAGTACTGAGGAGATCATTCTGAGTGCAGCAGTGAGAAATAATGAGGTAAAACACAGAAAAGGGAAATTAAGAGGCATGGAGTCTCCAACTTATACCTAATAAGATGTCCAGAATTAGGCAACAGAGGGAATCCTGGGAAACAACTGAAGGAGGTAACAGTGGAGAACTTTTGCATGACTGAAGAAAGTCCCAAGTCCTTAGACTTAAGGCACACACCACTGCGGCGCACGATGACCATGCGCTGGACACACTGCAGTAACACGGCAAAACGCGTCTGGCCACTGGGCTGCGAGTGGAAGGGACACGTCAGTTCCCAGACAAGCATAGAAAGGTGAGTGCAAATTCCCATGAGCTCTTTTCCCTGAAGCTTCAAGCTGCCTTTTCTTGACCTGAAAACTGCTTGGATCTGTGTGGTTCCCCATATGGATGGCAGGTGCCTGGAGGGTCACACAAGACACAGAGGACTTTGCAGAAGGCTTTTGTTGTGCTAATCTGCTGAGATTTTAGAACTGCTTGTCACCAGCTTAACTAATAGAACAACTTTATAGGAAACACAGAGATATGATCACAAAACATCAGGAAGAACTTAAATTTAGAAGATTAAGGAGTACAATTAGCAATCTTGACAGAAAAGATATCTAAGGAACTCTGATCTCATGCAATAGAGATTTTCCCCCCAGTTAGTCTGCTGATGCTTAATGAGTCCCTACGCTATTCAAAGTCCTGAGGTTTAGTGGTCAATGAAAGAGCCAAAATCCCTGGTGCTGGTTGTTGGTTTTTTTGTTTGTTTTTTGGTTTGTTGTTGTTTTGATTTTCATAAGGAAAGAAAATGTCATAAAAAGGGAAAAAGTGGTGGGAGAGTGGGGTGTTTGGGGTGCTATATGAACTAGAGCAGTCAGGAAAGGCATTTCTGATAAGACCCTTGACTAGAGGGAACAACACATGTAAATGCCAGGCAGAGGAGCCCGCAGCAGACGTGCAAAGGCCCTGAGGCAGCAGCATGTCCCAGGAAAAGGGAGGGAAAGTCTGCCATAAAGTAGGGTGAGGAGATAACAGGGAGCTAAGTAAATCCTGGGGTACCTTTGAAGCCATGGCAAAGCCTGTGGAGTTTACTCTGAAAGTTTACTTGGAAAGCTTTGAGCAAGAGTACCGTGATTCAACAAATATTTAAAGAGCCATTCGGGCCACTGTTGAATAAAGACAGAAGTGTTCACCTCAGTGGAAGCAGTTCAGAGGCCTGGACAATATTCAGACAACAGTTGTGATATGGGCTGTGAAAGTGGTTCCAATAGCCAGAGTCAGGCTATATTTTGAAGGCAAAGAATACTGTTAAAGATGATTCTACAGTTTTTGGCAAAAGGAACAGAAAAAAAATAGCGTTGCAGTTTTCTGAGATGAGGAAGACTATGAAAAAAGCAAGTTTGGCAGTTGAAGAAAATAAAAAACAGACACTATTTTTAAGCATACATCATACAGGTACAAAAAGTTGCCGTGTATTAGAGTACAAATGAACCCTCTAAAATTTTCAAAGAATAGCAAACAGATCATGTTCGTGACTATATGCAATTAAACTAGAAATAAATAATAAAAGGACAGGAAAAAACATCGTGATTTAGAGACCCAAAAAAGCAAACTCCTAAATGATTTATGGGTCAAGAGGAAATTGCAATGAAAATTACAAAATATTTAGACTTACAAATGTCAAAGAGTTGCTGTAAAGCATTTGGGATGCACTTAAGGCAGTGCTTAGAAATATGCAGGCATGAATGAATTCATTTTAAATAAAAAAGACTGAAAGTATAAAAATTAAACTACAAATCCGATAAAAGAACTGAGTAAACCCACAGAAATAGAAGGAAAGAAACAAGAAAGAGCCAAAATTTATGAACTAGAAAAACATAAAAATAAATCAATGAAAGATAATTCTTTCAAAATAATAATAAAATATACAAACTTCTAACATGAATGATTAAAAATCAAGACACAGAAATAAATAAGAATAAAGATAATGGAAGAAACTTGCAATGGCAAGAAAAAAAAAGTCTGGATACAATGAGAATTGGGAAGGATGGAGGGAAAATAGGAACTATCAAAACCCTCTGCGTTGAAAAATACTGCAACTACTTTGGAAAGCAATTTGGGAATATATATTAAGATATTGCTGAAAAGACCAATTTTAAGTATATAACCTTAAAAAAAATCTCACACACCTGTACCACAGGATGGCTATATATGAATGTGTATTGCACCTTTGTCACAATAGCAAAACTTTGGAAATGACCATCTATGCAGAAATGGATAAGTAACTGCCTTCTCTTGCTATGATGGAATGCTGCCCAGCGGTGAGCTCTCTGTATATACATCAATATGAAGAGTTCTCAAAAACACCATGTTGTCAAAAGATACAGTATAACTCGATATTGAAATAATTTTTAAAGATACTAAAACAATGTCCTATGCTATCTGTGGATGTACAAATGTCAATGCAGTAAAAGTGATAAAAATGGACTTGGATACACACCAAAGCATGACAGTGTTTGCTTTGGGGGACCAAGGTGGGGCGAATGGGACTAGAGAGGAAGGTGAGAGACTTCATTTAACTTTAATATTTTATTTCTTAACAATAAAAATGATCTGAAATTAATATGATAAAATGTTAAAACTTTTTTCATATTCAGTGGTGGGAACGAGAGTAACATTCATTACATTTTTCTCTGCATTTTTTAAAAATATGGTTTTATTGATTTCAGAGAGAGGAAGGGAGAGGAAGAGAGAGAGATAGAAACTTCAATGATGAGAGAGTCATTGATCGGCTGCCTCCTGCACGCCCCCTGCTGGGGATCGAGCCCGAAACCCAGGCCTGTGCCCTGACTGGGAATCGAACCTCGATCTCCTGGTTCACAGGTCAGTGCTCAATCACTGAACAATGCCAGCCGGGCTCTGAATTTTTTTACTTAAAAAAATGTTTACTAAAAAAGCAAAGAAACAAAACCTTTTTATTGCTTCCTTCAGCTCCAAGTTATCAGCAGTCTATTCTTGGGAATGTACCAGGTCTTCAGTTTGACCCTTGACAGGACTGGAGTAAGATATCACCCAAGGAGCGACACTGACTCAAACTTCCCTGTGAAGTCTCACCAATCCAGTTTGTTGAACTTATTTCCTAGAGAACAAATCCCATCTATATTTTCAAGGCTTTCCCAGTGGGCAGGTGGAATGATGTAAGCTACAACATGGCTGTGATTAACTCTGGCAAATGGGGAATTTATTGCTGTACATGTGTCCTGAGTTTGGGTAACAGACAAATAAACATCCGTGATGACCTGCATCTGTGGGGTCAGAAGCAAACAGAGCTCTGAGGGGCGTCAGGGCCACGAAGAATGTTAATGCTTCAGAATCCAAACCTGCTTGTGTCAAGATCCTGCAGCAAAGACCCTGACTGTGCTGGTTAAATATGAGCAGAGACTTTTCTAAAACACATGCAGTACAACTAGAAATACTACCACTGCCTTTCAGGAGAGAGCAGAAAACTGGCTGTAGCAACTGGTGTGATACCAGCTTACCGTTCTTTATGGCTTGCAAAATACAGGAGAAAATTATCTTCTTTCAGCTGTAAAGTCATGGAGAATGGTAGGCTTCTCTGGAATAAATAATGATTTTAAATCACCACATCCCCTCTAGGTTCCTTAAGAAGAGGACTTGTGCCTTATTTCACCAAGTATTTCCCATCGTGTTTTGGCCTTAGTAGGTACACAACAGGCACACACACACACACACACACACAGTGAGTGTGTATATATATATACACATATATAAAATTATTAATACACTAATATATATTTACATACATATACCATATATGCTCACACACACATAGACACTGACAACATATGTTTTCTTCCCTCTTCCTTCCTGGTCTCAGCATTTTATAGAGTTTGGCCTTTGGTTAATATTATTCACCACCTTGGACTCCAAAGCTTGAGACTTACAGGCTCTCCCACTCGCCTTCGACACGTGATGAGATGAGTTGTGAGTTGAGAGCAACCCAAGGCCATGCTTGGCTAGATGTGTAAAAACACTCAAGCATCAGCATACAGACCCTTGGGGTCAAGGAGAACCAGATGGCATAGAAAGGGTTTCTAAACATGCTAAGTTTGCTACAGGCCCTTGAGTGAGCTGCTCAGAAAACCGTTTTTTTTTGTTGTTGTGGTTTTTTGTTTTTTTGTTTTTTCTGCACTTAGAAAAATAAATAAGGCTGAATCCATTCTTAAATTCTCTTGCCCCTGAAGAATGTCACCTCTCCACATCCGTGCTGAACTCAGACTGGGGCCCAAGCCTGGCTTTCATTTCTCACTTCTACCATAGCTTGTGTAATTCCTATCAAATAACATCTCCTCTTTCAGCTTTGTTCTGAGCAAGCACTTTGTACTCATTTGCTGGGCTGAGCTGGGGAGAGGTCTTCAAATAAGGAGATGATAGTAATTGTCTTTCGAGGGCAGGAGCTTCCTATGAGGTTCAGATCAGATGAAAGTCATCTCTGCCAGGGGAAAACCTAACCCCTTGACTCTCTTTTCTATGATGCCAGCATTTTGCCATGGAAGAAAAGCAAAGGCAAATGTTTGGCTTAGAGACTAGCTGGACAAGCTTTGGTTTTATGGAACAGGGAACCAAAGGCCTAAGAAGTAAAGAACTATCCATTCTGTAGTCATGTTAAATACCAACAATGAGACCTGAGACTCATCCACTTAGCCTTCCATTTGGGCGTTATTTCCTCCAAATAGAAGACATCCATTGTCCATCTGCCCGTCTTCCATGGAATCCCTTCTTCCTCTGTGACTTAAGTCCTCCAGCCAAGGCCGATTACAGACAGTGGCTTTCCTCAACTAGCAACAGGAGTTATGCTGCCGTCCCCAAGGTCGGGCACAACACAAAGTCTTTTATTTTCCTATGATGTACAGATTATTAGCAACCATGCTTTAATTATTAAGATGTTTAATGAAATAAAAATCAAGAGAATAAACCAATATTAACCCCAAAGAGTAAGATTAAATTAATTTTAATTTCCAAACTCTCACAGAAAAAAAATCATTCTTTTATTCCAAAAGCTTTCAAACATCCAATGAAGAAAGTGACTAAAATGCCAAAATATCACCTTATGATGCATGGCAAGTTAAAATCCAGAGAGCTGATGGTGACGGGTACATGAGAAATTCCACCTGCCATGTCCAGAAGCAGCAGCAAAGTGTGGTTGAAACATAAATGTGGATAAAACACTTTAAACATCACACTACACTGTACTGACAGCTAGCAAAGTGATATTGAGGATGGTTTCATCTGTTAAGTTCTCTTAGTTTTCGCAATATAATACTAGCTATTACAGATATCACAGCCCCGTGTGTTTGCCATCCCAGAAGCCCCCAAAAGCTAACTAGTATATTCTAGTCAGGAAAGTAGTGACCTGAAATCTCAAATTCTAGACAGGAGCCAAGATATCATTCGGAGGACTTCTGAGCATCACTCATGTGATGCAGGAGTTGGGTGGGCAATGGACCGTCAAGTCAATGGAAGGATGCGCATCATCCAGCTTGAGCTGTAAGCATTTTGAAAATAGAATTTGTAAGAGAATACAAAATAGAAGACCCTTAATCCCAACAAATACGTGCCTGTCAGGTGTAGCATTTGAAATGTACACAGCTCTTTGTCTTCACTAAACTATACATTCAGGTCCAAGCAACCTAGTCCCGATTCTAGAAGTAGAAGGGGGTGCGGTGCTGTTGTAGGGACACCAGACTAGGAGCATAGACACAAAAGCCTATGCCTGATTCCACAGCTTATTAATCGCTGACCATGGTTTTTGGCCTTAGTTTCCTCATCTGTTACATGAAGATGTTAGATTAGTTCACCACTGTGTTTCTGCAAACTCTAACACTGAACAGTTTTATGAGACCTCGGTGGGCTAAACCTTCACTTATGCTCATCCAAATAAAGAAAGGAAAATGACAAGAAAGAAATGATGATTGCATCTTCTTTCCGAAAGTAAAACTTTCTTCATTAAAAGGCAGCTGAATACCAAAGAGCTTTTTCATTGCATGAGGCTTGCCTCTGAAGCTCAGCAAATATATGTGAGAAATATTTCCAAGAATCCCTGAAAAGAGAAATCAACTGTGGTCAAGATAAAAGAAACCTCACATGTGATTTGCTTTACCCTCTCACTGAAAGGTTAAGAAGCTAGGCCTCTGAGAGGGGAAGCCACACTGTGGAGAAGTGGCACGCCAGGCAGTCACGGGACCCTGGGTTCAGGCAGTTCTTCTTTGGTTACTTCATTCTACTGACCATCTCTGCTCTGACAAATAATAATATTTTCCATGCAGCGGACCAAGGTATAGCTCTAATATTACAAATGAACTCTGTCTGCCAAACTAGACATACTTTCTGCACAATAGCCCTCTACTAATCCTTAGGAATTGCATGGATATGGGGATTTTCATCAGAGCAACTGGATTAAAAAAATACTTATCTAGATCAGTGCTTTTCACAGACGCTTTTCCCATTGAAATTTGAGGGTAACACTCCCAAATGCACCTGGATGTTTGAGGCAGAGATGACTACCTGGCCGATGACCAGCTAGAAGGTCTCTGCTGTGACCATGAAAGTGCTGCTCCAGAGAGCGTGGTGCCACCAAATGCACTTCCGGTTCATTTCTTTCTTTCTTTTTTCCAAAGTTAAGACAATTTTTCAGAGCAGTTTACGGTTCACAATAAAATTGAGGAGCAGATAGAACATTTCCCATATACTCTCCGCTCCCACACATGCATGGACTACCCCATTATTAACAGCCCCCACTAGAGTGGTGCATCTGTTACAGTTGGTGACTCTGAATTGATTCATCATAAGCACCCGAAGCCCACAGATTACACTAGAGCTCACTCTTGGTGTTACACATTCTGTGGCTCTGGACAGATGCCTGATGACATGAATCCGTCGTTACGGTGTCACACAGAGCACGATAGGCGTGCTCTTACCTCTTTCGCCCCATGCATCTTTCATCCTATTCCCCCCTCCCTGGCAACCACTGATCTTTTTAACCGTCTCCAGGTTTGCCTTTCCTGGACTGTCATATAGTTGGAATCATACAGTATGTAGCCTTCTGGGATTGGCTTCTTTCACTTAGTGACATGCATTTAAGATGCCTTCAAGTCTTTCCACAGCTTGATAGCTCATTTCCTTTTAAGCACTAAGTAACACTCCACTGTCTGGATGGACCATAGTTTATATATATCCATTCACCTACTGAGGAATATCTTGACTGTATTCAAGTCTTGGCAATTATGAATAAAGCTCATTGAAACATCTGTGTGCAAGTTTTTGTGTGGACATAACTTTCCAACTCCTTTTGGTAAACACCAAGGAGCATGATTACTGGATCACCTCTGGCTTTTGTACTTAAAGGTTAGAAGAGGCAGCAAATAATACTTAATACATATGACTGTTTTGGCCATAGAATAAAAACAGAAAACCTGCTTCAGGTTAGGCAAGAGCCATGCATGGCACATGTATATAGAGGTTAAGGAACTGGAGCAAGAGGAAGTATGTAATTAGGTAGAGGAGTGAGAGACATAATAGCCAAGTCCACGTCCTGCTGGATGGGGCTGGAGAAGCAGGCAACTCCCCCCATTAAATTCTGAAGCCTCTGGTAGAGGGACTCTATTGGTTGATGGTTAATGCATGAAAGATAGGGCTTTGTGTTTATTTCAGCCTGTGTATTTGTTGCTATTGTTCAATTTTGGATTTAGTTTTCACATGCATTCTCTGATTAATAATCCCAACACTCCTATGATTAGATATTGGTATCCCCATTTTACAGATGAAACACTGTGATGGTGAGAGGTTCAGTAATTTTCTCAAGGTCTCACAGATAGTAGGAAAAAAACACGAGGCTAAAAAATGAAACTGGCCATGCACCTATTATTGTTATTCTACACTGTTTCTGAAAGTTGGGAAAAATTGAGAATGCCTTGTGTGATTTAGAAACTGATTTCAATTGACTTGATTTCCCTTACCCTTAATTGAATCCTAAGTCAGAGAGAAAGATAGAAATGATAGAGACAGAGAAGGAGACAGAGATAGAGATAGATAGAGAGATAGAGATAGATAGAGGGATAGAGACACAGAGAGAGAGAGAGAGATTGAGAGAGAGAGGCCTTCCCAAAATGAGAGTCCCCCTATAACATAACTCATGCACCATCTGGGGTATTTCCCTCCTCTGTAAATAATGAAGCTATTGATGGAAGGGACAAAAGTGGAAGATTTACCAGTGAGAATAAATATGAGAAGAGGAGATTCTTAGGCTGGTTTATTATGAGCCCAGTCAATTATAAGCAGCACATTTTGACACCACTGTAAATAATATACTTCTGTCAGAGTCAACTGATGGAGATTTTCTGTTCAATATATTGTCATAGACATATGATGAAGGGGAGACGGTGGATGGCATATGTGGTACACAGGAATAAATATGTGAATAATCTCACAGGCTTTGAGACCTCCAAATACTAACTATGACAGATATGAACTACCATGCATTCCCATTCTAAGGCTGGGGGACTAATGATGACAAGTTGAACAGTATAATATCCGTCTTTACAGCATCCAGCTGTATCTGATGGTTATGCTTGGAGGGACATCATTTGACCTGGCCTATTTCCAGTCATGTAATAATGGGAAGCATTTAACTGGGTCAGATGGAATGTTAGAGCTAAAAGGGATCTAAAACCATCCACCACTACCCTCCCATTCTATAAATGAGAGAAATAAGGCTAAGTGAAATTAATTGCCTTGTCCAAGATCAGTTATAAAGCCAGTTAAAGATCATGCAACAAACTAAGAACTCAGTGAAACTAAGAGAGAGCTGACCTTATTTCACGTCTAGATAGGATAGAAGGGAAATGGAGGCCATTTGGGGGTGACAGGTAACACCCTTGTCACTCATCCTGAACCATGCCTATAGAAGATGATTTATCCAGCTATTTGAATATATATATATATGTGTGTGTGTGTATATATATGCGTGTGTGTATTTATATATGTATAGTTTGTTAATTTGTCCACAAGTGATAAAATTTATCCCATTCAATATTAGCTAACATCATCTAAACCTTACATGGTCAATGAGCTTTGCCCAAGTTCCAGCTCTTCCAGGAGGCCTTCCTGGATTGGGCTGCTCTCTTTCCCTAAGTAGTATACACAGGCATTGCCTACCACAACCTTGGTATCACTGACTCATGGAGTATACTGGATTCTTTACTGCTCTTATATCTTTAACTTATCTATTTAGAGAGTCAGCTACTTGAGTTTGAGGACTGTATCTCATTAGAAGCCCCAATATTGAGGTGAATTCTACTCTAGACCTTGGGAATCAGAAATTCTGGTGGGCAGTGGCAAGATTTTTAAAGAGTTCCCCAAGAAGTTGTTCTGTATCTTATAGTTTGAGGATCTCTACGCAAAAGAATGCTAAAGATTTTTAAATAGTACTATGTTTGGGGAAAATCTCAAAAAGACACTCCCCTCCACCTGCACCCCTGCATGGGACACAGGGAGCTGCCACTGCCACCACCATCTGCAGGCCTCTCCCTGAAGTGCTGAGTAAGATCATGATGCTTTGAGAGCCTGCATTCAACAGCGACAATCAGCGAGCACGTCTAACCTTCCTGTCCTCCAGGCGAGAAGAGTCCAGTTTTGAGGTCGATTGGGGGGTTAGTCTTGTGGTTTATGCCTACTCGGATGGGACTGGGGAGCTCACTGAATTTCTTCCTAAGGAGTATCTTTTAGAGACAGTATATTTCCTATTCATTAGCTTAGCCCCTGTCTCCCTGCTGCACCCTCCCTCTAAGGGCTGAGCAGTGCAGGGGGAGAACAGAGTTTCTGAATCAGAAGAGATTATGCATGAACAATAATGTACTTCAAACCCAGGCAAAAATTAAGCGATTGGCCCTAATTAGTAAAATTACTAGCAATATTAGGAAACAAGCTAATGTTACACATTTATATGTCCCATGTATCTCTCTCTGAGCATTCCTGCCTCACAAAATCTCCCGTGAAATTAAACACATGTCCTTTGAGGCCGTGGCAATGCCTTTCCGAGTATGAAATCTACCTGTGTGCTTCTGTGTCACAGAGATAGGTTCAGACCAGGGGAAAAATTTGTATGTTTGTCTCTGTCATACTCAAATTTAATTTTGGCAAAATATTAATGGAGTAAGCAAGCAGAAATTAATTTTACTCCTGTTTATATTTTTAAAATTAAACACTTGTTTCAAACACAGACTATTCACTATGAGCTTATTTATTGGAACTTTCCATCATAGTTCACTTAGGCTCAATTTTGACAATACGGTATCTGTGTATATGACAGGTGTGCACAGAAACCTTGTCTAAATACATATGTATAAATTGCCAGGAAATTGACAAACTTTATAAAAAAGATCTTCATGCTCGAATCATCCAAGAGCCATCTGAATACACATTAACATACACATTTGGATTCAAATTTGCGAAACAGCATGAGAAATAGCTTTTTTAACTCCACAGTAATAAAGAATCAAGAAACAGATATTTTTTCAATTTCTTCCCATTACATTTTATGCCCACATTTAGATGTATCTGGGAAGATCTCTAGACTGACACCACTGTGAGAGGCCCTGGGATTCACAAATATCATTTCCATGACACTCAGAAACTGAGGGGAAAGGGGAAAATGCGAGAGGCGATAAATTGGAGCTAATCTCCTTCTGCCACGACCTGAAATGATACTTGGCCAGGTAATCTCCCCAACCCCCACGCTGTAATAAGAGCTTGTCTCCCTCTCCCAGATGCCCAACCTGAGGACTGGTATCTCCCCCGAATGCTTGTACTAGAAATTTCCTAACAGGATTCCGAGGCTCTGACAGGAAAAGATGAAAAATAATGTTGTCATGCAACAGGCATCATAAGTTTGAAGAAAAACCAAGGCCTACTGTTGCAGGTCTGCAATAAATAAAACAAATTGTGGATTATTTTGGGTCATAAAGCTAAACCAACCATAAAACGTGCAAAGAGCCCGGCCAGTGTGGCTCAGTTGGTGAAGTAATGTCCCATGTACCAAGTGGCTGCCAGTTTGATTTAGGTCAGGGCACGTGCCTGGGTGTGGGCTCGATCCCCATTAGGGGGTGTGCAGGAGGGCAGGAAGCAGTTATTGATGTTTCTATCCCTCTTTCCCTCTCCCCGCCTATCTCTCTAAAAAAATCAATAAGACATATGTTTTTAAAAATGCACAAAGAGCCTCTGATGTGGATCCTCCAAGTCTTCTGGAGCCCCATGCAGTGTGGTGCTGCTCTGAAAGCCCCAACCTGGCCCTGGCCCTGGCCCTGGCCCACTGCGTACCCAAGCAAGGAAATTCTTGAATCTAAACACGCAGGGCACAGTGTGGCCAGATGGTGCCCCGGCCTCCTACTGTGATGCTGCATTTTGATCATGGCTTTGGAAACAGGTAATCTCAGGACATCATTGTTTTGCACTGAGGGAAAGGGGAGCCCATTAGGAACTGATTGCTGCATCTAATTGGGTGACTTTGGACAAATCACTTAACTTCCCGTTCCTGAGTTTCCTCATCTGAAAATGAGGGGCAGAACCCCTCACAGCTGCGAGGACCGAAAAGAGCAGGTAAAGCACGACGCAGAAGATTGGCCTGGAGTGAGCGCCAGTGATTAGCATCATCCTTACATTGCTGGGGGAGTAGGACTCCATCCAGAGGTCCTGCTTATTAGAAATCCAGCAGCAAGCCTCCTAAGGTAAGTGAGGCAAGGTGGCAGACGCTCCGCCTGCCTTCCTGCGGCTCCTTCTCAAAATACTGACCTGCCTCCTCTGCTCTAACATTTCTCTGCCACACTTCAAGGTTGGTGCTCATGTCACCAGATTCTGTGCATCTTCCCCTCACCTTTCTGTCCTGCTTTCCAGTAACCTGTTGGCTGTTTTCCTCGCCAGGTATATATCATTTGAGGGCACAGATCATAATTTACTCAGACTCCCAGGCCTAGAGAACCCTGCTCAGATCTGGGGCACAGTAGGTCTGCAATAAATATTTCATAGGATGGGGGTGAGAGAGTTAACCGAAAAGAGAAAAAAAAAACAATAAACTGTGGTGTTAGAAGAACTTTTATCTTGACTCTGGAGAACAAAATATCTCTTTAACCTTGGAAAAGTCACTTAATTTCTTTGGATATCAGTTTCCTCATCTGTAAAGATAATCTCCATTTTCCTTTGTTGCTCCAAAATTCTCTAACTTGAAGAAAAACAGCTGCAAAATGATCCTTTGTTATCTGGTCTGCTGTTAGAGCAAACGAATGAGGTAAGCTGAGCTGAGTCGAACTTTTAACTCAAATTCCTTCTAGCATTTTCAGCTATTCTCACCTGTCCTGTGTATGTATGTATTTACGTACCTATTTATTTATTTAGATTGTCGAGGATCAAGGTAATGAGCCAACTGCCAAGATTAGAACATCCCTGAGTCTTGTCATCGCTGATCTTCAGGGGTTGGCCCAAAATCTCTGTCCACAAAGAGGGGAGAATGTGCTGGCAAAGCCGCGCACACAGGTGTGAGCTGGGAGGGGAGCCTGCAGCTCAGGTACGTGGGGAGAGAGAACGTGGGCCCACGAGGGCCCTGGCCCTGGCTGTAGTCTCCCCCCATGAAGCGTCATCCACCTGACAAATTGAAGGCTTGGCCAGATTTATGAGCTTTCTAAACTCAATCAGAACGAAGCCTGCTCTGACCTACAGAAGGTCACTCAACTGTATTGAATACTTGTCAACATCCCACGGCCAAAGATAAAGTGAGTGACTATCCCAGACAGATTTAGAAATCTCCCTGTTTATTCCTGGCGACTGTGAGTGTCTGTCTGGGGGCACAGAGCGCGGGGTGGACGTCCCTTCCCTGAGCGCAGACGCTCGCAGCACGGGGTACAGAGGTGCTGGTTCAGAAGCCAGTGTCCTGTCCCTAGCACTCAGCAGCTCGTGTCACAAGGAGAAAATGTGGAAGGACACTGCTTGCCCCACCTCAGCGCTCAGGGTCCACTCTGAAGCTCACAGAGAAGCGAGGGCAGCAGAGTGCAGTCAGCCAGGCAGGGGACACATCCTGCATGCCACCAGAGCCCCAGTGACCTGAGTCTTCGCAAGGACTGCGCACCTGGCTTGACTTTCCTCACTTTCACCACTCACGGCCCAACAGCAGCACAGCCTTTTCTTCACAAGCTTATTTTTCACTTAAAGTATTAATTCATGCCCTGTGTCCTAGAGCAGCTGCGGGAAATGAAAACTGGCCTCCAGTTCACTAATTCCACCAGCACGCCTGCCAGCTCACTCTCTTCTAAAAGGAGGACATCAGGGACACTGTACGGGAGGAAGGCACAGAGGCGGGGGCTCCACGCACCTCAGGGTCCTCCCAGCGCACGGAACTGAGGGGATGTTTCAATATAACGAAAGCCTGGCGCTTTCCTTGTGTCTGAGGCAGAGATGGGATTAAAGTAAGAATTGGGGAAGTAGTTAATCTCCCAGCAGTCAATGTGCTTAGTCCACCCAGTGTCTCCTAAGGCCTAACAAGCCATCCAGAGCTTCTTTCATCACCTGTTCAGTCTTTCATCCCCACTGCTTTGCCAGAAAGATGAACGTTTGAAGGACCTAGGAGAGAGAGCGTCCTTCCTGAATCTTGCTTCTGGGTCACAGCTTCCGAGGTGTGGCGTGGCCTGGTGAACTGATGGCCGAGAGGAGGGCACTCCGATGACATGAAGAGGGCGCACTGAAGACAAGATGAGCGGGGGCGACGTCCCGGGCCTTACACACAGGGAGTGTGGCATCAGAGTGCAAGCAGCCGGGCCTGGCCTCCAGTCCCCTCTGAACTTGTCAGCTTTTCTGAAGAGCAGTAGGTAAGGTGCTCGGCCTTGGCCTGTGCGGCGGCTCCTAACTCAGAGCCCTGGGTTGCCCTGTAGCGCCTTCCCTGTGGGTGTCCTCTCCCTTGGCTCTGGAAGTGTCGCACCACATCCTCAGCTCATTGACCATTCTCTGGTGGCCTGAGTGAATTCATGTAACTTCTGGAGCCTTGTGAAAAAGAGACCTAGGGTAAGGACACCGATGGCACCGGGATGCCTCACTCAGGAGGACTCTTCTTAGTCTGATCAAGGGCCAAGCTGCAGCTCTGCCAGTGCTTTCCTGAGTGACCTGGGGGAGCCACTGCCCTTCCTCCAGAGACTCTGCTCTCTCGTTTGCAAAAGACAGGCCTGGGCCACGTAATCTCTAATTCCATTGCAAGCGAATATTTGATGATGCCTTTCTTTCTGTGAGAACTGGGAATGGGTGTGTAGCACAGGTTATTCTTAATTTATCTATAAAATTAAGTAGACTACCAGAGAGTGGTCCAGTCCACAGGCAGAAAGGTGATGGTGGACCCGCCCCAGACAGCTTCTCCTGGGGCGCTTAGGAACAAAGAGGGTGCGTGTCTTACTCATCAGTTTAAACCCGGCGTCGAACACAGGGGCTGACTGTTAGCAGGCAAGAAGGATTAACCATGGGTTAACCTAATGTCTGGGATTAGCCCAGGAAGGAATGAAAGATGCGAAAGCCAAGCAGACACTTCGGTTGGGTGGATCTGTGCTTTCCTCTATGTGCACACATGTGCATGTGCATGTGCATGTGTGTGCGCCTCTCTGTGTGTACACGTGTATGAGCTCTCCATTCTCAAAGAGCTCACCAGTAACTGAAGGAAAGAGACAACTAGTACTGGGTGCTGAGGGATGTGTAATAAGACTTATCACATATCATTTAGCACCCAGTACTAGTTGTCTCTTTCCTCCACTAACTGTCGAGCTCTTTGTAGACAGAAATCTTATCTCATGCACTATTGTATTCTGAACATTTAGCCAGAGCCTGGCTGATGGCAAATGCTCAGTAGAGTTTACTGGATGGATGGATGGATGGATGGATGGATGGATGGATGGATGGATGGATGGACAGGTGGATGGATGGATAGATGGACAGATGGATGGATAGATAAATGAATGAGTGGATGAATGCAAGAATAGATGGGTGGATAGACAGGCGGATGGACGGATGGATGGATGGATGGATGGATGGATGGATGGATGGATGGATGGATGCAAGGATGGATGCAAGGATGGATGCAAGGATGGATGCAAGGATGGATGCAAGGATGGATGGGTGGATGGATGGATGCAAGGATGGATGCAAGGATGGATGCAAGGATGGATGCAAGGATGGATGCAAGGATGGATGGATGGATGGACAAGCAGATGGATGGATAGAGGGCTGGCTGGCTGGCTGGCTGGATAAATGGATGGGTGAGTAGATGAATGCAAGGATGGATGGGTGGACGGGCACGCAGACAGATGGATAGATGGACGGACGGACGGACGGACGGACAGATGGACGGAGGAATGGATGGATGGATGGAAGGATGGATGGGTAGATGGATAACAAAGTGGTGATGTGCACTTTGTAAAATAATCTGTGCAGCCTCAGTTCCCATTTGTCCTTTTAAATAAAATAGAAAAAGACAATCATGCATCTTCTTTCCCAGTTTTTTTGTGTGGGGTGGAGCAGGAGAAGAGAATGGAGCAAAAAGAAGGGGAGGAAAGAGAGAGATTGAGATTAAAACTCTAGCAAAGCCCAAGAGTTCTGCCTTTTTCAGTGGGCGTGAGAGCGCTGTGTGTTCAGCATTCATTATAAGCAGGACATCGTGCTCTGGAGAAATAAGAGGGCATAGCTCTGGAATGGGAAAAAAGAAAAGGAGCCTGGAAGGCAACAATAGTTACCATGAAATGAGTTACGCAAGGAAAGAACCTATGTTTTTTATTCTTCCATTAGTAATCATTTAGGATTTTAATTTTTACGTTTTTAAAGAGACTTAAGTCTTCAGCACAGTTGAGGAGGAGTGGAGCTAATAACAAGCTTAAGCATCAGCCAGGCATTTGGATTTGGGAATAGAGGCAAGGCATGGGATTTCTGCCTCGGTGTGCAAAAGCTTTCTTACTTCCTATGCTGTCACACAAGTCCTCCTAGTTACATCTGTGTTTAGCAGTGGACAAGGAGCTTGGACTAGCTCACTCTAGGTGGGTGTGCATTTAATTCCATGATAAACGAGAGTGGCTACCTGGTGATGCAGGTAAAAAACAGGCTGGAGCAATCGAAGGGCCAGGGCCAAAGGAAAACAAACCAGCAACATGATCCATGGCCTCAGTCACTCCCCAGGAAAGGCTATTTCTGTTCCCCCAATTTCCCCAGTGCCTTTCTTGAGAGCAGTGTTGATTACCAGATAACCAGAGCCTTTGGTTTTTCACAGAATCAACAGCTTGGCAGCCACAAAGTGACAGGCATCAATACTAATCGCACAAGCCTGTCTGTAACTGGACCCCGGGACAGGTCGTGCTACACCTGCCTGTCCAGGAAATGTCCTCCAGGGCCTCCCCCGTGGAAACCACTAACAACACTTATTAGCCGTTTCCTTGCCTGATAAGTGGTCTGCCTACTCCTGGCTCGCATTATTATATTCCTTTCAGCCTGTGTCCTGAAACCTGATACCTTTGTACATGGGAGGTGTGCAGTCTGCCACTTGACAATGATTTGACATGACACGGTGACAGAAAACAGGGAGAGGGGATGAAAATAAAGGACGAGGGATCCAAGCTGCTGGGCCGGCAGCTCCAGGCAGGGGTGCCCATCAGCACAGATCCCTGTTAGCAGGAGCCCAGGCCCCACCGATGGAACAGTCAGATCACTCACGTCAGAGCTCCATTCGGCTGGGAGATATCAATCTTCCTTTGCTGGCCAAGGCCCTGTGCAGAATTACAGTGGGTTCTTCACCTGCGCTTCTGAGTTCAACGTGACTCAACTCCTACCCTTCACCTCTCACTTCTATTCCCCTAGCACCTCATTTATCTTTTTGTGCCTATTTCCTAGGCCTCTGTGACTACACTCAGAGCTGTCACTGGGTTGGTGGACATATATGCTGAATTGCCATAGCAACCACGTGTTAATGCTACATTCATTCAAGAGACTATCCAGGGTGTGAAGGGGAGAGAGGGTCGATGTCAGAGCCTTTAACCCCCGGGAGCCCCTACACAGGCACAGTGTGGAGATGGCAAAGGAATAATCATGGCTAATGAGCAGTGGCCGCAGACAAGTGGCAAGTCAAACCTGGGCCTCAGCTATAAAGTAAACAAGGTAGACTAGACCACGGATCTTGAGACCTTCTGTTGTTATGTTTACAATAAAACTTTTTAGTTAAATGGTACTTAGTTAAGTGATTGGACCCCAGTATATAAAAGAAGTGAAAGCAGAGTTGAGAACCCATAGCTCAGTCCCACTGAGTCGACCACATATTTCGCTTCCACAGCTGACACATCTCTTTGGAATGCTAGAGCTCCACAGAGCTCAGCGTGAACACCATAGAACAGATCATTTCTAAGTTCCCTTCTACCCAAATGTTGTGCGAGGAAGGCATGGGGGACAGGGAACTTGGGGGGCTGAGGGGGGGGCTGTACCCTGTTGGAATTATCTTCTCTTTCCCATTTTGTTTTCTTCTGCCAGCAGCGGCCCCAGAGCTCTCTGGAGGACTATGGGCAGATGGAATAGGAAAGGTGGAGGGT
The DNA here is from genome assembly GCF_964146895.1 of Miniopterus schreibersii. Taxonomy (NCBI): domain Eukaryota; kingdom Metazoa; phylum Chordata; class Mammalia; order Chiroptera; family Miniopteridae; genus Miniopterus; species Miniopterus schreibersii. The sequence continues at coordinate 14,704,985 of NC_138114.1, forward strand.
GTGAGCGGGGCCCCCGGTCACCCTCAATGAGGTTGGAAAGCTCAGCTTTCACCTTTACACATATTGCACTGGAAATAGAGAAGGGGGGTCTGAGAACAACCAGCCTAGACTCAAGTTTTACAAGAGGAAGCTAGGTACCAGAAATACCAGTTTATTTAATATATTTAGAACCTATTGTCTCTTTATTGTCACCACAGCCACCACCACTACCACCACCAATGACTAATACGAGGCGGGTACCGGCGGTCATCAGCTGGGGATGGTAGTAACAGGTAACATGGGTAATATCTTGTTAAGTACTATTCTAAGAATGTTGCGTTTACAACAGCCCAAGGGGAAGGTACTGTGATTCCCCCTTATAAAAATGAGGAAACTGAGGCACAGGAAAGTCCCTTTCTTAAGCCCCAGAGTCGGTAAGTGGAAGGGCTGGGATATGGACCCGTGCGGTCTGACTCTGAAGTCTGTGCTCTTAACGCCATTGCTGCCCAGGAAAGAAGGCCGCAGAGGAGAGAGGGGAGACCTGGAGCAATGCGGCTCAGCAAACTGTGAAGTCAGCAGAGTTGTAGTTCACTGGCATAAAGCCCCCAGTATAGACCCTTTTTTGCATCTACGCCCCTTTCTGTATCACACCACCTTCAACATGTAAATCTACTCCCCCCAGACACCTGGTTATTATGTTGCCTATTCAGGAAATATTTAGGTCCTTTTATCACCTGATGTAAATAACTGATAACAGTTTAATCTGCTTTCCCTGGGAGAGCTGTGTTTTTTACCAGCAACCAAAGCCTTGAACCAAAGAGATGAAGCTGCTTGTAAACTTTCAATGCCAGCCTGTGACTCAGGATTATGGATTCCTGAATCATCAGTCTCCCTAGTGCCCCTGAGATCTATTCCGTGGTTTTGAATTCATTGGGGAAACCTGTCCGAATGGGAAATGGATACCATCTCTACTCCAGATACCGCTCAAAGGAAGAAACAACAGAAAGCTTTGGCCTTCGACCTGCAGGGAGCGTGAGGGGTTGCAGGACAATTAGGGGGCTGAAATCACTTAACGACCCCATCTGAAACCATATTCTGCATGCCACTCCCGGGTCATCCGTGGGTTAACATTTCCTCTGAACATTCAAGCTCCTTCGAGTTATTTATTTATGTTTGGTCTTTTCTTTTACAGGGTAGAGAAAATGGAAGGAAAATAACGCCCCCTTCCCCTAAAGCCTTCCTAGGAGGAAATGGTAGAGCTTGATGAGTCAGGAACCCAGCTCTCACTTCCAGCTCCTCTCTCCCGGCCGGGAGAAATCACTCAGCACCCATAATGAGAGGATGCGGAGGCTAATTTTACCCCATAAATCATAAGGCTAACACTGTGACTAAAAAGTGATGCCATCAGCTCCTTTCTCTTCAAGGCCGTTAGATCTTAGTCAATTACACACGAACAGAGATTTAAAGACTTCAGGAGCCCCTTTGCCAACAAAAGATGCTATTAGCGTTCTTTCCCCTCGGAAAGATTCTCCAGCACCCCTGCAAGGCGCTCCGCTATTATCTCAGCACTTACAGGGAGGCTGTTTGCAAGGGAGCAGCAATTAACAAGGCCGGGCTAACAGAAACCCCGGCCGGGAACCCTCCCAGCGATGCTGCCAACACGCCCGGGGTCCCCTCATGCAAGAGGAAATGGGGAAGCACACAGAAATAGGGGAAAATATACCTTATTTCCGACACATTTCTCAAGCTGTTTAAATAGGAAAACAAAGTCCTTCCAGGCTACAAGTTTCCAGCTGTTATGATATCATAAGATAAATTTACGGCTAGAGAAACAGCATGTTTGCTTTTATAAAGTATGGAAGTATAAATGTTCCAAGCGTTAAAACTGTCCAAACAAATTAATTCAAGTAAAAATAGTTGTCTCCAATCTGGTTCTCTCGCGTTCGCTTGCTTTTTATAGAGCCCGTGGGCAGGCCTCGCGCAGGGCCCGAGAGGAGGGAAAGTGAGCTTGCATCTCAGCAGGAGCCCCTCCTGCACCTGGAAACTCAAGGAGCCCCCAGCAGGGCGGTCAGGTGGTGCGGCCCAGGCCCCCACTGCTGCTCTGCTCATTAAAATCTTAATTTAGCCTCTTCGCCAGGGAAGAAAGACTGTGCGAGGGGCTGGGGCTGGAAACCCTGCGGTATGCTCCCGTTTTGGCTGTTCGTCGTGAGCTAAAATGAAGAAAGAGTTTCTTTCCTCAGTGACTTTGAAAAGAATAGAGTGGTGATTAACAGCAATCTTTTTTTTAATGAAACGCAACCCGTCATCGCTGTCATCTCCTGGCCATCCTCGCGGTACGCGCCGCCCCGACAGGAGGAATAATAATGGTCATACATCACTGCTCTGCACGTCCAACCATCTAAATCTTCCCCCGCTGCAGCCTCTGAGACTCAATTACTTTATTGACATGCAATCTTCATAAGGGGAGAAATATTGTGCATGTAAGGTCACTTGGTTATGAAGACATATTATCATATTATCTGCATGAGGGTTGCAGGGCTAAGACCTGACAGAGCTAATTATAATGGTACATGATCGAAAGCTCAGTACACATTACTCGCTTGGCTGCGCGAAAGGTGAGGTAAGTCCATGACATCACGGGTGTTTGAAAAAATAATGCAACTTTGGCCGGGAGAATGTAACTTTCTTTTTTAACTCCCTATATTTTTACTCTTGGGTGTTCCTGGACAATGCAAAAAAACCAGTCAGTGGATTCCTCAGCTCCCAGGGAAAGAAGACTGTGTGCCCATGGAGCGTGTGAGTGTGCATGTGCGTGTGTGTGCATGGGTGTGTGATTGTCATGGTTAGTCCCCCGTCTAATACCACGTTTCAGTCCATTTCCCAGCAAGTGAAATGAGAAGAACTGGAGGGAGAAAGGTAAAGGGATACAAATGGGTCAATTTGATAACAGAGTAAAACTTCCCCTCACCCTCAATTAACCCCTTCTCAGATCCTTGCCCTTTTCCTCTTACTCTCCTGGCAGGGCCTCGTCTTGCTAAGATTTAGTGCTCCTGAACGTGGTTTCTTTGTTCAGACATATCAGGTCATTTAGGCGTTCCCATCAGACACGTGCGAGGAGCTTCAGGTGTTGCTAAGAAACACGGCTAGTCAGTCACTCTCATCTCGGTACCCTCAGCCCGTCTGACATCTGCATTCACACCAGGTGTGTCTCATGTGGAGATGCCGGAATGGGGAGGTCTGGTGGCAATTTTGTAAGAAAGGAGCATCAAGGAAAGAAACCTGGACCAAGTCCCCGAGTTTTCCAGCTTTCCCACAGTTAACATGGGGCCCGGAAGGAAAACTGGGGTGCATCGATCTATGATGAGCCATCAGGAAGTCAGAATCAAGTCACCCTCCATGGACGGGTCGGGCCAGCCTCTGATCTTAAGCTCTGGATACATATTCTATGTTGGAAGGGGTTTATGAGCTTTTAAAGTAGAGTTGAGAAGCCATTCAAGACATCACTACATCTAAAGTGGGCTGACTCCTAGGCGCTCTCTCTCTCAGCAAGGAACTAATTCAATAAAGTGGAAGAAACAGCTAAAGCCTTCTAAACTCCAGAAATGGCATTAATCTTACAAGACGAGTGCTTTGGGTCAGACGAAAGCAGCAGAGAGCAGAACAAGAGATTGAGGTCGCCTTAATTCTCTCTTATTTAGTACTCTAGTAACTCAAACTTCTGATGTTAATACCTCAAAAATAAAGGTAACAAAGCCACAAGGGCATCCATACCTTTGTGAATTGGAGACTCTATTGCACATAACATGATGTGGACATTAAGTAAATTTGATGGTGATCCATATGCAGTAGAAATGGTAACTCTTTGGATTGGCAACTTAGGATTGGAGAGCATGGCATCTCCACCTCCAGCATCTCAAATGCCTTGTTGAAATTGGGAGGTGCATAAAGTACCCATTGAGATCCAAAATTACTGAGATCAACATATATGGTCGGCAGAAAGGGAGTTAAAATTATATGGTCAATTTCAGAAAGGTTTAGGGATTCAAAATCTACTCCTGACTCAACCACCCATCATACTTGCTATAGCTTCTTAACCTAGGCACAATCTATCTTTATATCTTGGAGAAAGTACTTAGGAGAGACAGTAAAGTATTGTGAAAAGACTGGGCTATTGCCTAATGAACAAACTGGGTTGGAAATCTGGTCACATCATTTATTGGCTTTATGATCTTGAGGAAATTCTTTGCATTCTGTGCCTCAATGAATAATGATATTATCTACCTCAAAAGATAATTAAATGAAAAAGAAATAAAAGCAAAGACATTCTGTAAACAAAATACACTGGGGAAATGGCAGTCATTGCTCCTGTTTCAGTCCTACCTGTTTTAAACTGTTATGCAGGTCAATGATGTAATTAAATACAGGCTGAAAAGTAAAACCCGACATGAGCATAATATATGACTACAATTCACAGATCACCAGACCAGATTCTCAAATATGAGAGCTCTGTGAATTTTCAGTGTCTAAAATCACACTCATTAGAAAGTGGCTGGCCATCCAGAGTCATTGATGCTGTCTCAGAAAACAGAAAAGAATGCTGTGATGGCACATGATATACTGGAGAAGGGAGTCACAGAAAATCAGAAGACAACTCCATACAGGTGAACCAGGAACTGGGATCACAAATGAACCCACCTGGTTATCAACTCCACATACCTGTCCTCACAGTCACTCACAGGGTTTGAGACCAACAGTCTGGAGAGGAAACTAATTTCTCCATTTTTGAAATAAGGCACACTATGTAACATCTTCCCTCCTAGCCTAGAAGTCAGGAGGCCCCAGGTCCATTGGTCTTGGACACATCTAGGAAAGTGATTTCCAATGGTTGGTTTCCTGCAATACCTCCTCATTTGATTAAAATCCACTGTCTAAGAAAAGCAGACACTAGAGCAATGGGAACAGCCATTCTAGTAAAGTTAGGGCATGAGATTTTGATATACGTTAAAAACAAACAATACATCTACTGATGGGCACTTGTACTCTTTCCACATCTTAGCTATTGTAAATAACACTGCTATGAACGTGCCCATCAGTAGATGAATAGATTAAAAACTGTGGTACATTTACACCATGGAATATTATGCAGCTGTAAAAGAAGGATCCCTTACCCTTTGAGACAGCATGGAGGGACCTGGAGAGTATTATGCTAAGCGAAATAAGCCAGTCAGAGGAAGACAAGTATCACATGATCTCGCTTATATGTAGAATCTAATGAACAAAATAAACTTACCAAAAAATAGATCCAGAGATATTGAAGAATGAGACAGGCTGATGTATTTCAGAGACAAATTAATCAAAGAACTTATATGCATATATGCATAACCCATTCTCAGACAATAGTGTAGAGAAGGCCTGGGGAGGAGGTGGCAGCAAGGTGGAGGGGGTCAATGGGGGGAAAAAAGGGGTATCTGTAATACTTTCAACAATAAAGATTGAAAAAAAACATTAACTAAAATCTACTAATGAACAGCAGAAGTGAAAGTTTTCAACAGTGCCATTCATTTTACGAAGAGCTTTGCACTCATTAATTCTTAATTATTTTATTTAAAGTTCTTTGTGGCAGCTGAAAGGTCACTCAAGAATTACGTGTATTATTTCATACAATACTCCCAATAACCTTATGAAATGAGCATTACTGTAGTCCCTATTTTGTTGTTGAAGAAATTAAGGCTAAGAGAGGTCAAATGAATTTATCTGGGTCAAACAGTGAACAAACAGCTAAATTTTACATTTTTTAAAACCCCCTGTCTTTAGGAAGTTTTGAATCCTGGCTTTATAGCAGGAAATAGAAGAAGTTTACCCTTTTTGCCTTTTGAACATTATGGGTGGAACAGGTTATCACTTTCTCACAGGACTTCGGGTTTGCCAAGCAAGTGGGCAGTGTTGAGCTGGATGGTGAAATTCTTAGCTCACTGCAGAGGCTCAGAAGGGCAAGCCCCTTTTCACACGAGGCAGCAACGTGCCGTAAATGCACTGGAAAGAGCAAGAGTTACAAAGGGGAGATCCAAGGACGAAGCTGACTGGTGTGGGTAGACGGCCCCGTGGCATTACTGAGAGCCAAGCCAACAGCAGCAACTGCGGCACTTCTGTTCTGTCATAGATATTTCTGTCAAAGGCTTGCAGCCTCCAGAACAGCTCTATCAATAAAACACAGGTATTCCTTAGCAAGACGTTCACCTTAAGAATTAATACTTTGTTATCAAGATTTTTTTGACAATGACCCAAGAGTAAAACATGCACTAGGGCCCTGAGTACAAAGAGGCTTAACTTTATAATTAGACAGACTGAGGAGAGAAAGCAGTAGAGCTGGGTTTCTCTCTCTCTCTCTCTTTCGTGTGTGTGTGTGTGATCCTGGTTATTTAGTTTAATCATTTATCCTCAATTTCAAGGCCTATAAAATGTGAATAAAATATATACTTTTAAATATTCCTTAATGATTTCCGAGAAAGGAAGGGAGAGGGAGAGAAAGAGAGAGAAACATCAATGATGAGAGAGTCATTGATCGGCTGCCTCCTGCACGCCCCCCACTGGGGATGGAGCCCGCAGCCCGGGCCTGTGCCCTGGCTGGGAATCGAACCTCAATTTCCTGGATCCCAGGTCGATGATCGTCCACTGAGCTACACCCAGCAGGGCTGAATAAAATGATTTCATGAGCGAGGTAGACAAGCTGGTCGTAGACCAACTCTCACTGAGATTGAAAAAGCACTAATGCTGAACAACTGTGTATGGAAAATTGTATTTGAAGCCCCCAGAGAGGCAGCGAGGACCTGGCGGGAAGATGCTGGAGAGAGAGGCAGCCGAGGGAGTGGAGGCAGAGACGTGGGCCCGGCGTCAGCGCCGCCTTCGCCCGAGGCAGCGTTCAGTTCTGAAGCTGCATTTCGGCGCTGAGAAGCTGACCCCCGCGTCAGTCGCACAGGTCTCGGGGCAGTTAGATTTAACGTACGCCACGGAGACCGGGCATCGGCAGGCACCCTGGGCTTTCAGCTGGGCCTCTGAAGAGCTAAGTCTCAGGTGGAAGTGGCTGGAAACAGATCTGCCTCCCCAGAGTCTGTAACCCGGCTTCTCGCTTGCTCCAGCACTGGCCGGATTGGGGTGATTTTTCCCTACCCTCCCAAAGACAAAATTAATCCTCTCAGAAGGAAAATGACAACATTGAGGGCCTAAAACTTCCTCCATTTTTGCACTCAGCGTCAGGTATTCTACAAAAAATATGTGGCATAACAAGAGACAAGGTCAGATGCCCCCAAATCTAGAAAAATAAATAAAAGGTACAGAGATAACAGAGGTCCAGAGACTGGCGTTATTAGCCATGGACGCGAACATATCCATCACATATATTTTAAAGATGTGGAGGACGACATGAAAAAATTTACAAAGAATATAAAACTATAAAACAGAATCCAATGAAAACACGAGGCTGAGACATACAATAGCCTAGACTGCGGGTTCCACTGAAGTATTAACAGATCGGACACAACTAAAGTGATGATTTGAAAAGTACAGGATGGGGCAAAAGGAACCTATATTAAACGTCGGCTAAGAGGTCGAGGTTTTAAATGTTAAACAGCTTGTATACCTCAATTAAAAACGATTTTACAGTGAATTAAAAATATGATGTGCTGCTTAGAAGGAACATCTGCAAGAATTCAGAGAATTTCAAAGTAAAGGAATGGAAGAAGTAACAAAGGCACAAGCCATAAGAGAAGGTGAGTGTATACAAATATCAAATAAATGAAACATTAAAGCAAGAAGCATCACTAAAAATAAAGAGGGGAAGTTCTGTAATAATAAAAGAGTCAGTTGTTCAGGAAGATAAAAAAATTTTAAATTTGTATACATCAAATAAGTAAAAATACACAAAGCAAAAAACGATAGAACTAAAGAGTAAAAAAGGACAACTTGACAATCATCGTGGGAAGTTTCAAAAGACCTCTTAGTAAGTGGAAGAAGCCGGTGAAAAACATCAGGAGCTATGTAAAATATTTGAGCAGCACAATTAAGAAGCTTGATCATACACACACACACACACACACACACACACACACACACACACACCTAAACATACAAGTGAAGAATGTTGCACATAAAATTGCCGACATTACACAATACAAAACATCCACGCAAATTAAACATATGTCAGGCTATAAATCAAGTGTGCAATTATTTACAAAAGATAACTGAGAAATGTCTAAGCATTTATAAATTAAGCAATGTACTTCAGGTAATTCAAGGGTCAAAAAAATCACAATGCAAATTAGAAAAACTCTTGAACTAAATGGCTATAAAAATATGACAAAAACCTTGCAGGATACAGCTAATACCAAGCTTAGAGGGACAGTCGTATCCTCAAATGCATATGTAAGAAAAGAAGAAAGGCAAAAAAATAAAAGTAAAAATAAATAAAAAAATAAAAATCACTGATCAAATTATCTTAAGGATGTAAAGAACAGCAAATAAGACCCAAAGTAGAAGAAAGTAGTTTTAAAAAGCAAAACATAATAAAGTAAATAAAACATACATTGAAATGATCAACAAAGCCAATATTTGTTTTCTGAGAGAATGTATAAAATGAGAAATTCTGGGGCGAGAGTAGGGGTTAGACTCTGAAAAAGGAAAACAGGGAAGATGCCAAATTACAATGTCAGAAATGAGAAAAGGGGCATCAGTACGATTCCGAGGAAACTAGATAAGAGGGTGTTCTGAATAATTTTATGCAAATAAATTGACATTTAAATCCAATTTTAAAAATCCTTGAAAAGCGTAGCTTACCAAAACACACCAAAAAAATAGAATAGTCCTATATCTTAAAGTAATTAAATCTGTAATGAAGTTTTCTCACGGAAAACTCCAGGTTTAGATTATTTCAGCCATGAATTTTTTCAAATACTTAAGAAAGAATCATACCAATTTAAAATGAAGCCTTCCAGAGAATAGATGAAAGGGGAAATTTCCCAACTTCTTTCCTGAAGCTAGCAAAAATCTGTTATTAACATTAGACAAAAACATTATAAGAAATAAAAATCTTAGGACAACTGTTCTCATAAACAGAGATTTAAAATTCATAAACATTAGCAAATAAATTGGGTATGCATCTATGTGTTTATGCGTATTAATATAACACCATCAACTTGGGCAAATTCCAGGAATGCAAATTGCTTTAATGTTTAAAATCAATATAATTCATCAAAAAAATGAGAAGACAAGCATAGACTGAGAGAAAATACATGCAAAAGACATCAGATAAAGGACTATTGTGAAACAATATACAAGGAACCCTTAAAACTGAACAATAAGAAAAGGAACAATTCTGTTTAAAAATAGGCCAAACACCTGAACAGACACCTCACCAAAGAAGGTATACAAATGGTAAGTAAGCATATGAAAAGATGTTCATCATATGTCAGCAGGAAATTACAAATTAACACAATGAGATGCCACCATGCACCTCGCAGAATGGCCAAAATCCAAAACACTGACCACAAATGCGGACAAGCACAGGAGCAACAGGCGCTCCCCTCATTCGTTGCCAGGGGGAGTGCAAAGTGGTCGGGCCGCTTTAAAATAAAGGTTGGTGGTTTCTTACAAACTAACTGTACTCCTACCATACGATCCAGCAGTCATACGCCTTGGTATTTACCCAAATGAGGTGAAAACTATGTCCGCGTAAAAACCTACATTAAGATGTTTATAGAAGCTTTATTCATAATTGCCAAAAGGTCAAAGCAATCAAGATGCCCTTCAGGAGGTGAACGGACAAATTGTGGTGCATCCAGATAGTGGAAAATTATTCAGGGCTAAAAAGAAATGAACTTCAAGCCATGAAAAGACACGGAGGAACCTGAAATGCATATTACAACTTGAAAGAAACTGATCTGATAAAGCTACCTATTGTGTGACTAACTGTATGATGTTCTTATAAAGACAAAACTATAGAGGCGGTAAAAAGATCAGTGGCTGCTAGGAGTTGTAGGAAGAGAGGAATAAATAGAGGGAGTGAAGATGATTTTTAGGGCAGTGAAACTATTCTGTATGATACTCTAATGGTAAATATATGCCATTATTATATTTGTCAAAATCCATAGAATGTACACCAAAAATGAACCCCATGTAAACTATGAATTTTGGGCGGTGATGTGCAGGTTCATCATTTGTAATAAATGCACCCCTCTGGTGGGGGATTTTGATAGTGGGAGAGGCATGTGTGTGGACAGGGAGTATATGGAAACACTGTACTTCTTGCTCAGTTCTGCTGTGAGCCTAAAACTGCTCTAAAAATAAAGTCTATTGAAAAATCAATATAATTCATTATATTAATAGAATAAAACAGGAAAATCAAATGAGCATCTAAGCAGATGCACACAAAAATTTGATATTTGACAAAATTCTATACTCACTGGGGTTAGCTCTTAACAAAATAGAAATAGAAGATTTTCCTAGCTGAATAAGAGTAGCTATAGAGCCTGGCTCCCACACCTGCATAGCTCTACTCCCCAGCCACTCACAATATGGTTTTTACATCTATGGGTTTAATAACCACTTTACAAGTTTTAAAAAAATGTAGCTATAGGAATAATATATCAATCATTAAAGCCAGTAGTAAAATTAAAAGCTGAGACTTAAAACAAGACAAAGATATTTTTCAAAACCATTTTTATTCAATATTGTATGGGATGTCTTAGCTAATGCTATACAGCAAGATGATAAAGAAAAGGTAAAGGATTATAAAAAAAGAAATAATTATTTACAGAATGTGAGATTTTGTATATAGACAATCAAAAGACTGCAAATTCTTAGAGTAAACAAATAAATTTAGTAAGGCTTCTGGCTTCAAGATCACTATATGAAAACTCTTTCTGTGTCTATGTACTAGCACCAAAAAATAAATAAAATAAATTACAGTGAAAATGAAAAGCAAATGAAATTTGAAGATATCATATACTAGAGATAAGTCTATTGAAATATATGTAAGACCTCTTCACACAAACACACACATGCACTATAAAATCTTTTTGAGGTAAACAAAATAAGACCTAAGTAAGTGGAAGGATATCCCCATGGTCGTGGACTAGAAGACATCATATTATAAACAGGTCAATTCTTCAGAGATTGCCCTATAGATTCAAAGCAATTGCAATCAAAATCCCAAAAGTTGTTTTTAAATTGTTGCTGTTATTAGAACAGATCAACTATTTCTAAAATTTGAAAGGAGATGCAAAGGGCCAAGAATAACCAACATAAGATTGCTACATGACTAGGTATTGGGCCTTATTACAAACCTGTAGTAATTAAAAGATTGTGACACTGACTCAGAAGAGACAAATATGTGAATGAAACTGAATGGAATAAACTCACATATAGGAAGACAATTAGTTTATAACAAAAGCAGTGAGGAATGGAAGATCTTTTCAGATAGTCTCATGAAAAATTAATTATTGACCCCATACCTCACACCATACATGAAAATACATGTCAGATGTATTATAGTTCTAAATATGAAGACAAAATATAAGGCATTTTAAAGCTAATATAAAAAATACTTTTGTGACCTTTGAGTAGACAAAAGTTGCTCAAATAAGGCTCCAAAAGCACTAACCATAAAGAAAAAGGCTGAGGCATGGGATTCCAACATTAAGAGACTGAAAAATAACAAAATAACAAATGCTTTATTTTTCCATTTATATAAAACTCAAAAGCAAACAAAACTGATCTATGGTGTTATATCTAACGTCCAGAATATCTAATGTCTCAGGACCCAGGAGAGGTTTTCTTGGGTAGCAGTAATATTGTAATTTTAATCTGTATAACGATACCTTGTAATAATTTATGAAGTCATCCACTATGACTTGTGCATTTTCTTCATGTCAGAGTTCACTTTAGAAATTTATTTAAAATAAATTAATTAGCAAGTGAATACAAAGTATATAGCACAGTGTTTAGAACTCTTTCCCTTTACAGCTGGAAGACTGACGAGCAGCTGAAGGACATGCTAATAAAATAGATATGAAACAGCAATTTCACCATTTTGCCTCATGCTGATCAGAAAGAATGATTTAGAGAAGAATTAGTTTAAAAATATGTATCAAGCAGGTGTGACCCAGGCTGTGAATGAGATAGACAGGGCTACTAAATTGTATCCAGGGAGATCAAATCATTGATGCAATCTGTATTTTCCCAGCTAATCCCACTAAGCCATTGAAAAACACGTTATGTTACCAAAATTAACCTGCAGAAAGAAGTCAGGCAAGTAGAAAACACAGCGATGAGATTACCCTTGTCCAGTTCATTAGAAAGTGAAACATTTGTGACCCAGGAGATGCACTGTGCCTCCTCCATGGCGTGTAGTGCTTAATTACTATATTGTAACTGCTAAAATAGAGAAACACGTAAGTAGACAGTACAAACACGCACCTGCACCACATACACACACACACGCAATATACAAATCCACTCACATACATGTACCTTTCCTCAATTATTTCCTAACTACAAGCCAACTGGGTGCATGTTTGAGGACTGGGGAAATGAGGCAGGAGAGGAGAAACAGACGTGCAGATTCTGGCACAATGGCAGAATATTATTATGAGTATTTGATTTACATATCAGGGATTGTTAATCTCCGCAACATCCTTGAACTTGCACATCAAAATTGTCAGTCCTTGACTCTCCGCAGATCATAATCACTGGCTAAGAATTTTTAACCAAATTATTTTAACAATTTTCTAAATTATTCAATTTATATTTAATAAGACCTCAGCGCCTGCTCCAGGTCCTGGGCTTATAGAATTGCAATGTCCTTACAGGAATGTTGGAAGAGCACTTTTTTTCTCATTGGGATGGGCCAGTACACAGCTTTACAGCAGAGCTTTGGAACAAAGAAGCGACCACTCATGTGACCCAATAGAGATGAAGGGTGGTCCCCATATGGTCACATGACCATATAAAATTAATAACATACTCTCACAAACATGATCTTCTTTGAATCTCATAACTGCCCTGTGAAAGACAGAGCGTGGTTGACAATATCTTCTTATAAAGATCAGGACAATGAAGCTCAGAGAAGTTAAATGACTTGCCCAAGGCTACAAATAAGTGGTAAAGCTAAAATTGAAGCACTCACTTTAAATCTCTGGAAAAGTTGATATATTTCCAGGAGACCCTCACCAGAGATGGCAAAGCAGGATTGCATGGGGCACTCCATTCCACGCCAGAGCAAGGGTCACTTGTGGACCTACCTGCAGAGAGCCATAAATCTGCCCTTTCTGAGACCTCCCTCCTGGCCCTGCCTCCCAGAGTCCCACTGTATTAGCTTCATGTCTCATCCCTGGTGATGCCACCATCAAATGGTTGAAGGTGCTTTGTGTGTGCCTTGCCCTGAGCCTCAGTATTTATCTGACCTGGTTCAGAGGGGCTACCCCACTGTGTCATGACGGCGAGGCCCAGGCTTGATACTACAATGTGACGCAGAGAACAGGAAGCTCCCAGAGCCCTCCTAGAACCTGCTTCACAAAATGTGTGTGGGCTGAATAAAAACCTACTCTGATGTCTCCCTGTCCACAGCACCAGGCTGGCATGGCGCTGCAGCTGGATTTAGGATTCCTCAAGAAACACTCTCAGAACACGACACTGAGTCAGCCTGTGTCGGCGCATCTCATGCACGTGGGAGCCTGTGGTGTGCTGAGCTGTGATGTGCACTAAAGGACAGTCAGGCTGACAGAGTGTGGGAAGCATATGGCAGGGGTGGGGCCCATAGCTGTATCAGGAATGCACGCACATATGGTGATGAAACATCCATACTCTTTCTGGAAAAACGTGTGTGCACACACACACACCCCCCAACCGAGACCAGAGAATGTTAACATGGAAACATGTATTGGATAATCTCTAGCCCAACACCCTAATTTTATAAAAGGAACTGAAGCTCAGTATATATGGAACAGAATATATTGTAGATCACAAAGACAAACCCAAGAAGTAGAATCTAAGACTCCTTGTTCCCACTCTAAAGCTCTTTCCTTGATACCAACCTACTGCTCAAAAACTGGCAGCCCTCAGCTGTATCTCCCTTTCTGAAATGGAACTAAAGATCTTTTGGGCAGAATATCCCTATGGCAGGTCATAAAATGTCCCTAAAGACATGAGAGAGAAGAATCAGACCCTTGACTGATGTCTATATGTGAACCCCTGGCACTAAAACTCAAATGGAGCCTCAGGAAGTTCAGAAAGGAGCAGAAATTAGTCATCTTTGGAAAACCAGAGGGACCTCAGACCAGGCTCTTGGATACGTGAACAACTGTTCCCTCCAGCAAAGAAATAAGGTTACTGCAAAGTCAGAGACACACGGAGCCCTTGTACCCCTCCTCCCACATGCTCCCAGGAGGGAAGGTCCTGGATTGCAGCAAAAGAGAGGTGGTAGATTTTACACGTCTTGTTGGATTCCTTCAGACCCACAGCCAAAGAACCAAGGGCTTATAGAGTCTCCTTTTTTCTGACTCTGCTGCATAACTCCAGGTGCTAGGCCTCGCGGCACAACGCTGAAGTCTTCAAACCAAATATGAGACTGTTTTCCCAGCCGCTTTCCTATGCTGGTAAGCATATGCCCCTGGTTTCCCACCCAGGCTGGTGATTTAACAATGACCTCAGAAGCCCTCTCTGGCATCCACTGCCGATTAACCTAAGTGACAATTTTAAGGTACCCGTGGGTGGGGTAACCAGAGGAACCATGTCTAAACCAGTTTTTCCAGGGTCGCCTGCCTTAGACACAGAGAGAAGTAAACTCTGCCCTTCTCTCTGCTCCTCAGATCCTCCAGTGCCCTCTCAGGGCCCTCCTGTTACGCCTTCCTCAAGAAACCGCCGTCCACGGCACTCTCGCCTAGACTATAAGTCGATCTCCTGCCTGCACTCCAGTTAGAGCATATGGTGGGTGGTAAGCTGTGAGAGGGGCCTCTCCTTGGGCATACTATCCCTGAGATTCGGAGGTCTCCAGCGAGTTCTTAATCTTTCAGAATCCAGATCAACTGCCAAGCCTTCCACGCAGCTTTCCTCAGCTCACAGCAGGGAGACCCCACAGCTCCAAGCTCACACTCGTGCGGTGCAGCGCCCACACCGCGCTACACTGCTGCGTCGCTCCCAGCATATACCCAGCTCCCCCGCACACCAAATGGGTTTCTCTCTTTGTCTTTCAGTCTTCAGCCCAGGCCTAGAGCTTCATAGGACTGTAGTAAAGACCAGGTGGGTGGAAGGAAGGAAGGAAGGAAGGAAGGAAGGAAGGAAGGGAGGGAGGGAGGGAGGGAGGGAGGGAGGGAGGGAGGGAGGGAGGGAGGGAGGGAGGGAGGGAGGGAGGGGGAGGGAGGGGGAGGGAGGGGGGAGGGAGGGGGGAGGGAGGGGGGAGAGGGGAGGGGGGAGGGAGGGGGGAGGGAGGGGGGAGAGGGGAGGGGGGAGGGAGGGGAGAGGCAGGGAGGGGGGAGGGAGGAAAGTGGGCAGTCTGGATGGATGTGAGTTCCTTGAAGAATGGCACCATAACTTCAACACTTGTAATTTGTTGTTTGGGGGTCTTTGTTTGTTTGTTTTTATTGTTTTACCACTCTGTAACTGCTAACAGAACCTCTATGTCATTTTTAAAATTCTATTAATGAACCTTGTTCAAGGATGAACATTGATGCTGAGCTGTACTATTGGCAAGGCCAACGTATAAGATATGTTGGCACCATGAAGTCAGAAGTGATGGCCTTTTAATAGATGAGGAAGCTGAAGCCCAGGTAACTTAAGAAGTTTGGCCAAGTTCGTACAACCAGTAAAAGGCAGAGGTCAGACACAGAATCGAAGTGGTTGAAAGCTTGGACTCAGGCTGCCCTGCCTGGGTTTAAACTCCACTCTGCCCCTCACTGGCCATGAGGCATCAGGAAAGTTTGTTTGTACAATTGGGTTAATATTGTGCTAGTCTCATGGGATCTTGTCATGACTTTGTGAGGTAGTCAGCTTAAACCCAATCAAACGCAAGTACTTAGAAACTTTCTTTCCAAGGCAAGTGCTCAGTAAGTGTTGCTGCTAATACTTATTTATTGGTTCAGTGTATACTTACTGAGCCAATACAGTGTGCCAGGCATGAGTTTAGGTACTGGGGGTCCAGCAGTAATATAGACATAAATCCCTGACACACGATACATAAAATATTATTGAATATTTTTGAATTTGTGTAATATTTTTGAATTTGAGACTCAGATGGCAATGCAGTCTGGAGCTCACAGAAAAGTCAGAGCTGGAAAGATAGCAACCGGGGCACCTGTATGCAAGAAATGGTTATGGACTCCAATGGCGCTGAGACTGAAGAAAGAAAGAAAGAAAAGAAAGAAAGAAAAGGGAGGGAGGGAGGGAGGGAGGGAGGGAGGGAGGGAGGGAGGGAGGGAGGGAGGGAGGGAGGGAGAGAGAGAGAAAGAAAGAAAGAAAGAAAGAAAGAAAGAAAGAAAGAAAGAAAGAAAGAAAGAAAGAAAGAAAGAAAGAAAGAATCCTGAGAAAAGAGCAGGGATGTGAAGAGGAGAGGGAGCAGACAGGTCTGAGAACTCAGAGAGGAGCTGAAAGCTGAGGGACGGCTGGGCGCAGGGTGGTCATCAGGCTTCACAGCAGGGGCTGGGCAGAGGACGCTGGATCGCCAAGCCCAAGAGCTGGATGGCCAAGCCCAAGAGCCGGATCGCCAAGCCCAAGAGCTGGATCGCCAAGCCCAAGAGCTGGATGACCAAGCCCAAGAGCTGGATCACCAAGCCCAAGAGCTGGATGGCCAAGCCCAAGAGCTGGATGGCCAAGCCCAAGAGCAGTTGCAAATTGAAAGATGAGGACAGAAGTCGGGTTCCGAGGAGTGAAGTCAGGGAAGGAGGGAGAGAGGCAACTGGGAGGAAAGAAAGCCAACAAGTCTAAGTTGCTCTTTCGACAGTAAAACAAAGGAGGTGGCCTGAGAGACAGAGAAAGGAGGAAATTGGGGGGAAATACTTTCAGGCAGAAGAGGGAGAATGTCTGTGGGCCCTGGGGCATCACCAGAGTATCAAACGCACTGAATGGAGACTGTGGAAGTTCAGAGTCTTATTAGACTAGGGGTGTAGACTCATTCCCTGCTCAGCTTCTCCCCGCCTTTCCCCCGAATAGCTAATCTGCTGCACTGTAACCTCATGAGGGCACTTGCCTATATTTATAGAGTCACAGGCCATCTTCTCCCCTAGAAAAATGCAGAGTCATCTAAAGAAAGGGACAGGACTTCTGCTTTTGTGTCCCTCCCTGACAACCACAAACTGTTGAGTATAAAGCTACGTGTAAACTGACTGTGCTCCAAAAATCTATGACATGCAGGCTGACTGGTTGACTGTACCCATGAATCAGAGAACAGATGGGGTGTGAGCCTTCCTCCCTGAGCTCTGACCTCAGAAGACACCACCATGCTTATAAAGTACATGAAGGCTATGGACCTCCTCCTACCTAGAAGCTGGGGGAAAGATCAAAGGACACCCCAAGACTTGTCAGGCCAAGGATTACACAATTTGGGGAGCAAACCACATGCTAGATAGCCACAAGCACCTTATTCAACCATTACTCCAAAACAAAATAAGATTTCATTTCTTTTGCTCATACACTAGGGTTGGATTTTTAATTCCAGGCCTCCAGCTGGTGAGTCAAACAAAAATTGGGAAATGTTCAAAATTTCGAGAGAAACTCAAAGGGCAATTTGGTCTCATCAAAACAAAACTAAGCCATTGGCAAACAGAGGCTGGTGACCTGTGAGTGCACCAGGAGGCATCGCAATGGTGCTCTAAGATTCTGCAAACAGTCTCTGTTCCCCAGTGGATCTCTCACTGCGTGGGGCCCAGAGCTCCCATCTGCTTTCCATCACTGTTCCCGCTATTGCTCTCCGGCGGAGCTCCGCCCTGGTTACATTTTTATGCCTCCAGCGTGGTCCACCCCGACAGAGAGCACAGGGAGGCCTGGCGAAGTCCCCCAGCCTGGCGTTGAGTCCCAGGAAGCATGCGCCCTGCCAGGGGCATGGCTCCACTCCCTGCCAGGGCACCCTCACGTGTTGCTTCTCTCGGCCTCCACTCACCGCTCCCGGAGAACAGAGCAGCAGCGTTGTACTGAACGTGCTCTGAGATCCCACGATGCTCTGCACTGTGCCAGAAATAGAATCTTGGCCGGGAAAGCGGACTCTTATAACTGGAAGCACTTTAAAAATATCAAAGGATTTACCTGAAGCAGGATGAGATGCTCCTTTAGGGAAATGATGCCGTGGACCCAGTGGGTTCATGAAACACATCTGTAATGTGTGTGAAATCATCCGAATTATGTTGGATTTTTTAAAAATCACTTACACAGTCTTGGCACTGGTTTAATGTGGCTGCTGAGTTTTAGCCAATGATGTCGTTTGGGGGATACACAACTCTGGGCCAAATCTGGCCTGTACCACATAGACTATGGACAGCCGTCCTCAAAAGAGTACCCTTCGCCCACCGTGAGCTACTTACTGCAATGACTTGGCCAGTGGGCATGAGAACAAACTGAGCCTTCAAGTGGTCCTGACGTACTAAATTAGCTTTTTCTGTTTCAGTCTTTCCTAATGAACCAATACCAAGCACAGGAAGATGGCTATGCATGAAGTTTCCATCTTGTGGCTATCGTGATTGTGGGAAAGGGAAAACCAGGGAAATGCCCAGCACCTCTTATACAAATTACTTGTTGCAACCTCCTAAATGGTCTCTCTGCTTCCACCCATGGATTAGAGCTAAAATGATCTTTCCAATAATAAGCCAATCTTATCTTTTAATTCCTCAAGCTAAAACCCTTCAGTGACTCTTACAAGCCTCTAGATGAAGTCCCCACTCTTTAGGTTGGCATACAAAGTGGCTCATGCTCTCGGCCCTGCTCACCTCTGCCCAGCTCCTCACCCCATGCCTGCCCTTCTCTCTTCCCCTCTATACTCCTGGGCCACGACATCGTCTGGCCAAACTGAAGTCCCGTTCCTTCGACGACTGTGCCTCTGTTCTCTGCGGCGTTGCACCTGCTGCTCCCTCTAACTTGAACTTGAACGCCCTTCCCACACTTTCCCCTCTTCAGTTGTAATATGTTTGTCAGGTTTCAGCTTCCAGTCAGGTCTCACCTCCTCTAGGAAACCTTCCCCAATCTTTGCTTAAAACTGGATTTCATGTTCCTTCTACTGCTCTCATAAGGCTGGATGGCCACTATAAAGCTCTTACATACTGAGTTGTTAATGTAAATTCTTCTGTAGACGTCACCCTCTGTTGTGACCGAAGTCAAGTTCATTTGCTTATCCCTTTATTGCTAGCACTGTGACCAGCACCTAGTAAGCACTTAGTAGATGTTCATTTAGTGTTGTTTTTACATATTAGGAAAGGCTGATGTCATTTATGCAATTAGTATTAATATTCAAATAGATGCACTAATATGCAGTCAATAAAAGTGAAATTTATGGAGATTACATAACATAAAACCACTTGTATTAATGTTTACTGAAAAGAAATGTACATTTGCAGCATGATCACAACTACCTACCAAAATGCATGCATGGAACAGAAATAAATGAGAATTAAACAGAGCTGACATGCTAACGGTGGATTGTTTGAAGGTGTGAGGAGTATGAGTATTTTTTTTCCCTCCCAATATTATTAGTTTTCTAAATTTTGTAAAATCAATATTTTTAAGTTAGAAAATGTAACTTTCAAAAGTAATGTTATTAATTTATAACTATTAAATAAAATATTCTCATTGCAGAAAATATAAAACCACCAAAAAGCTCAAAGGAAAAGAATTTGAAAACCACCTGTAATCTCACCACTACGGAGATGGTGGTAAACGCTCATCCCCGTGTGTGTGTGTGTGTGTGTGTGTGTGTGTGTGTGTGTGTGTGTGTGTGACTGCTTACCTAAAAATCACTTGCACAACTGAACCAAAGTGGCAAACAATGAAACTGGATTATGAACTATGGGATCTTCTGGAAGTCTCCAGACAGCAGTAACTGGCTGTAATTTTTTTCCACTTTGTTTGCTTCCAACATTCATTCATTCACTTATTCAATCCTGATATAGAGTGTCCCCCCAAAATGTATACACACACTTGGAATAATTATAAAGGCAATGTTTACTAAAGTACATTTCATTTTCAAAATTGAGCTGTCAGCTGTTACAGTGTGTATACATTTGGGGGGACACCCTGTGTATTCTTTGAGCCCCTACCATGGGCTACTGAGCACCAGAAGAGGGGGGAGCAGCCAGCATCCCGGTGCCGTCTCTCCAGGTCTATAACGTGACTGCTGCACTGGGGGAGCATGTAAACCACCCAAGGAGTGGGGGGGGGAGTGACTCCCTAGAGGGAGTGAGGGAGGAAGCGAAGGCCCAGCAGTGGCAACGGTGAGTAGAACTGAACAATGTGACAGGAGTCCTGGGGCCTTGGGGAAGAAAGAACCCAGCAGAAAAATTAAAGGGAAGACCAGACAAGAAAGCCAAACCTCAGAGGCCGTTTCAGAGAGCAGGTGAGAAGCCGGCCAGAGTGGCCCTCAACCATCCCAGCTCTTCTTTAGTCAGACTTACGTCATGATGAATGGGGAGCCTCCGCCTGTACCTAAAGGACTAAGTTTGTCTGCGGGGTAAGTATTGACAAGAAAAATTTATATTTACAGTACCACATCCATAGGACATCTCCTTCCCGATGTTTGGAACACAATCAGTTAGAATTCTGCTTTTAAATAAACTTCACATTGGTCAGGATTATGACTAGAAAGCAGGACAGACCAAAGGCGAGGGTGTTAAACAGCTGGGCTCCCACTTAGAGGCCTCTCTTCAGTTCTACAAAGTCTCCACGGAATGCAGCCAGCACCCGGGGGTAGCGGTGTGTCTCTGTTGACCGTAGAGACACGGCCTGTGGTTCCGCACTGGTGTCCACGCCCCGACACTCAAATGCCCACAGAATGAGAAAATGCCTTCTACGTGCCAAACCTTTCCCAAGCACAGGCCCTCATCAAAACGCAACTGCTCTGCTCCTTGCTCTCTTGGGATTGGGTGTGGGGCAAAATCAAAAAGCAGTGGGGATTTGCTAATCGAAGGAAAAACATTTAATTAAATGAGATGAGTAAGCTCTAGAGATGGGTTGCATCGTGACTATAGTTAACAACACTGTATTGCACACTTAAAAGCTTGGTAAGCAGGTAGATCTCAGGGTAATTGTTCTTACCACAATAAAATATTTTATTTAAAACAAAATAGTAATGTGTTAGTTGAGCTAACACTAGCAGAAGTAGGGAAACTTGTGCTTTTGCTGTGATTTTAAACTGTGTTCCCACTCCTCTGTCATACGGCAGAAGGTGATTAAACTGGTTATATTTAGAGTTCAGCTCTGATCGTCTAAGATTCCATGTTTAACATATTGCCCTTCTTAATTAGGGATAACCCAAAGATTGTATTTTAATTTAAACAAAGGTTCTGATGCAGGTCTCCTTCC
This sequence comes from Miniopterus schreibersii, assembly GCF_964146895.1. Classification (NCBI taxonomy): domain Eukaryota; kingdom Metazoa; phylum Chordata; class Mammalia; order Chiroptera; family Miniopteridae; genus Miniopterus; species Miniopterus schreibersii. The sequence goes on from NC_138114.1 coordinate 14,726,507, forward strand.
AGGACATCATAGGAGTGTGGTTGAATGGGGAGGTTGTCTGGCCGGTTACAAAGGCATTAGTGTCGAGCTCAGCTATCTCTAAGCAAGTCAAAGCGATAGAAAGTGCCCATGATTTAAAGACAGACGGGTGGCACTGACTCTCATTTGGCCACCTTCTAGCTGTGAGGTCTCGCACATCTCTCTTAACCTCTCTGCTGTCTCTGTTTACTCATCTAAAGGAATGAGAATGAAATCTCGTTTACAGGGATGTTATGAGTGGAATAAGACAATCAGATAAAGTGAGTTATTTTAATTAGCCAGACCCCAAGGTTAAGGACAACATAGGCGTTACTCTCGCATTGGCTAAAACCTGAGCCCACTAACTTCTAGCACATTCATTCATTCATTATTTTGCCGAGTTCCCCTGTGAGTAGAGGGTCAGTGTCCAATGCATCTGAGAATCCAAAGCTCTGAAATGTTGACTCAATGAAAGAATAAATGTAGAAACAGGGATTTTTAAGTTTTTTATGTCATTTAATATTGCGGGATCACTCTGTAATTTATATAATTGTCTAACCACTATGCTATACACCTGAAAACAATATAAAATAACATTAAATGTCAACTGTAATGGAAAAATAACATCTAAAAAAATTAAAGAAAATGAAACTGGGATAGGATTTAGTTTTTTAAGACCGTAAGCACCTGGCTTATACCTGTTCTTCCTCAGCACACACCAGCAACTCTAAGCATACTTTCCTGTCTCCTCCACTCTCCGTGGCAGAGCCCGGCCACGCTGCACCCCCTCTCCTGTGCGCCCTACACCTCTAACCATGTCTCTAACCAGCACTTGGTCCACAGCCCTGCATTCGGTCCTTCCAGTTAGCACAGGAGCTTTTTGAGGCATAGACTGACTCTTATTTATGGACATTCAATAACTGTTTGGGGTGGATGGAAGGATCTAAGGATGCATGAATGGGTACATCACGAAGGGGGGCAGACGACAGTGAATCACAGCTCAACTCTACTGAGATCTTCAAAAGTTATTTCAGCCTTTCTAAGTTTTTTAAACTCTAAAGATTTAGTACCTTCATTGACACACACAATAGTATGGTGAAAGCCTGGAGAGGGGGTGGGAGGAGAGTGGAGGGGGTACATAGGGAGGGGGGACATCTGTAAAACTTTCAACAATAAAGATAAATTTAAAAATACGTAGGTAGAATCAAAGAATTGCCAGGGGCACTGAGCCAGTTCTATGGACTCAGTAATAATGGTTTCGCCTTTTGCCTCGCAAATCTGCTCCAGGGGAGCCCCCTCTGAACCGAGTAGTCTGTCTTTGAGAGGGGAGACACTCAGGGTCATGATGGATGAAGGGGCACCTGACAGTCCATCCTGAATCAACCTTGAGGATCAAAGGAGGACAGATGTCATGGGCCACTCCACTCCCACGACAGCCACAAGGGGCAGAGCAGGGTGAGAACCACTGTGATCACCCTTTAGCCTCTCAAGGGGGGAGAAATCTATGCAACCGAAAGACCGTAAGAGGCTGAAACAGTCTTTAGAACATAAGGTGCTCAACAAATATTTCCAACTGGCTATGCACCTCATTCCTATTTTTAAATAAAAATAGAATGAATTCCCATTCCAATACGTCTGTGCCAGCTATTTATAACACAAGACAATACAAAAGTTCGTCAAAAACCTTTCACAATATTTACACCTCTGCCCCTACTGCCATAGATCTGTTAAGGGTTTGATGGGTCATGGTGGGATCTCATAAAGATGCCACTTAAACCTGTACCCTTTCCTGCTCTAGAACATGCAGTAAGATGGCATCTCAATGCAGGCCCAGTATGTTCCCTTCCTGCCTGCCCAGTTAACTCTGCAGGATGTGTGGGCCCCGCACAGTGCCCTTTCCAGAACGGCATCCACATTTCCAGGGCCATCCACTCAGCACCTCTCCAGTGTTTAAGTAAGTGACATACACAAACGCCAAGGCGCCCTCCCAGCTCTCCCTGTTGTTTCTCTTGAGTGGCAATTTGCAGGCTTTCCTCACTGGTCAGTTACATGAAAGGACACCTGGGGTGAGAGGACTTTTGTATTTTTTGATCATCTGATTAAATTTTCATTATTTGTAAATAAAACTGCGAAGAGTTTCAAGGCCAAGGCTATCCTGACAAATACAGGCAACTGCAGGAGGGAGAGGGTCAGGGGAAGTGGAGCGAGAAAGATAAAGTTAGAGACGGAAAGGGGAAAAGGGCTGGGCGCAGGGGTGGGAAGGCCATGCGAATCATTTCTCTAAATGTTTTCATGCCCCCACATTAAAATCGGGCGAACTCCATGAATGAGTGAACAGAAATAGGCCACAGCATGGCCTTCCCCGTGGCTCTTCTTGCCCGGTTTGGATTCAGGTCCTACCAGGGGAAACTACAAACCCTTATCATGAGCTCTGGCTTCTGGAGTTCACTCTTCCGAATGACTATGCGAAGACATGGCCTTCAAAACCCACCAGCCAGTCACATCCTAAGGCTGAAGAGGATTACCCACTTGTCTAAAAGTCTGAGCTTTTTTTTAAAAAAAAAAAACCTTTATGGATTTCAGAGAGAGGAAGGGAGAAGGAGAGAGAGAGAGAGAGAGATAGAAACATCAGTGATGAGAGAGTCATTGATCAGCTGCCTCCTGCACGCCCCTGACTGGGGATCAAGCCCACAACCCGGGCCTGTGCCCTCACCGGGAATCGAACAGAGATCTCCTGGATCCTAGGTCGGTGCTCCACCGCTGAGCCACACCTGGCCAGGCAACAGAAGTCTGAGCTTTTTAAATGGATGTAGGAGCAGCATCCCACTGTTCCTGGGAGGTGTAACTTCACTTCTCACCATCTCCCCTGCCCTCAACTGAACTACCTGGAAACAACAGGCATCACACCTCCCCCTGACATGCAATGCAGCTTTTACTTCACTAAGTGACAAAAGCTGGCCTGAAATACCAGAGGAGACCAGCATCTGTGTATTATAAGGTGTCCTCCTTTGAGGCATAAAGAAAACCCTGAAAGAAAATAGAAGCTTTGTAGATTTCACACCCAGAGTTGAACACAGTCATATTATTTGAGGTCTTGAGTCTGGGTCCTGTCTTCTGTTGCTGCTGCAACAAACCACCACAAATTCAGTGGCTTAAAACAACACGGCTCTGTCAACTTTGGTTCCAGAGGTCAGAGTCCAAAGTGAGTGGAGGTGCTGGAAGGGCTGGTTCCCTCTGGAGGCCCCAGGGGCCAACTGTTTCTCTGCCTTTTCTAGCTTCTAGAAGCCGCCTGCAGGCCTTGGCTCACGGTTTCTTTCTCCCTCTTCAAAGCATATCACTCAACCTCTATTTCTGTTGTCACATCCTTTCCTGTTTATGATCCTGATTATAAATGCCCTTGTGCTTAGGTGGAGCCCAAGCTGAATAATCCAGGACAATCCCCCCATCTCATGACCCTCAGCACTCCTGCGAAGTCGAGTTTACCACATCGAATAGAAAAATGTGGTTCTATATGCATGGCAAGGGCAGGCCTCCATGAGCAGGAGACTTAGGAGGAATCACCTGAGGGAAGGGAGGGATGAGCCCCTCAGATATCCAGGGGAGACATCCAGGCAGGGGGTGGAGCACAGGCTCGGGCTGAGACGGGTCCCTGTTCCCCAGCACACTCCTGAACAGCGAGGAGGGCACTGTGACTCTGGCAGAGCAAGCGAGGGAAGAAGGGGGCAGAGGGGGTGGGAGAGGTCTCAGAGGGCCCCACATGCCACTGTAAAAACTTGGTTTTTATTCTAAGTAAAAGCCAGCAATCAAATAAACACATTTAGGGTTGGAGATTTTTAGGGTTTTATTTCCTTTATAGCTCGCTCACATAGAGACATTTAAAAATAGCTGCTAAATGCTTCTTTCGGGGAATGTGAGGCGCTCATAATAATAATAAAACAGTGCCCAGGGCTTTCTTACAACTGGATACATCAAAGGGCTTTCCCTAGTAATTTGGGGCGCGTCCGCCTCTGGGTGCCACTGCTGTGATTCAAAACAGAATTATCTGGTGCTATGTGATTTCTTGAATCATTAGTTTCCCATTTTCTCTTTCTCTTTCCTTTCCATTCATTTTTTGTAGTCCAGCGCTAGTATATGCAAGAAGTTTTTTAAAAATGGTGGCTCCTGGTCAATGGGGGAAGGGGGCAGTTGCAGAAGCGAGAAAGGCATGGAGCCTCCGCCCTGGGCTCAGAGTGACCAGGGCTCCTGGAACCAGCCAGTCAGTGGAGGGCTTTCAAAAACAAGGGAGTATTGTGGGGGAAATTTAAAGGCCAGGGGGGAAATTAGGAAAAGAGAACTCTGCAAGCCAGTGGACTATATTACTTTCTTTAATGAACCCTTTCAGGGCAGCATGGGCCTAGGACGAGGGCATTTTTGCCGCACAGAGAAGAGTTCTAACCAGAAACACAACTTTCCTGAACAAAACAGAACCCTGGTCCCACCCTTTTAATTACCTGGCTGACAGCAAGCTCAGACTCTTCAAACTATAATTATCAACAAGTTGAACTCAGGCGCTAAATAGTATTTACCTCTGAAGATTAATAATTTTAGCATCATCGAGGAAAAATCATCAAATTACTTAATGTCCTTCCAAGCCAAAGCCCCAAACTTTAAAGGAACAGCCATCAGGCAGGGCATGAGGGATACACCACTGGCCTATGGGGCCTGTGGACTGTCCTGCATGTGGAGCCCGCACAGAGGGGCCAGCATGCAGGCGGGCCCAGGGCATGGGAACTAGGACTCTGGCCCTCTTTTCTGCCTTTATCTCCTCTGCCTGCCAAGACCCATGAAGAGAAGACAGGCTGGGAAACAGAATGAAGGGGAAACATCTCAGGGATATAATTCTGCTGTATATTGGGCTCCATGGGTTAGCTACCTGCCAACATTGCTAGGTCTGCAATATGCTACAGAGAATTATTTTTAAGTGAGAAGCCATCCAGACGATGGGTGCAGGCATGAAGGGCAGAGAAGCGAGCAGGACCCATCAGGAGTCATGAGGACAGCGCTATCTGCGGACCACAGAGCCCTGGGAGGAGCTCTCCAGTTGGTTCAGAGAAGCTTGCAGAGCAAATAAAACACTTCTGTGTCCCACATTTGAGGTATGAGGTAACAGTGTGTGACCTCTGGGACAAATCTGACAGACCCAGGGTTCTGTAGGGGAGGAAAACAAAGTCCGAATAGTAAAGCTTCCTCTAGACTTCTAATCCTTGGCCCACACATGATTAATATCCTCTCTAAGTTACATCTCTTTGTGTAAAAATATCTCCATTTTAAAGAATCTAAAGTGGCTACATGGACACAAAAGAAGGAATTAGATTAAGGTTAAAAACTACAGGGATAGCCCACCGCAGTAAAACCCCTCCTTAGTGACTCCAGGTGAGAAGAGGCAGGCCCTCGGCCCTGGGCAGGCTCCGAGGCAGCCTGTCTCCTTACCAGGGCCAGCGAGGCCTTAAAGAGCCCAGCTGAGTCCTACTTCTGTAGCCGCACCCAAGTCTCCCCTCCATGGTCATTGGGCTCCTTCCACCCAGGCTTCTTATCTAGCCTTTGACCATGTCAAGCTTGTTCCAGCCCCAAGGATTTGGGCCTAGCATGTTCCTCTGCCTGGAAACTGCCCCGTATTTCTCCCATGGCCTAGCCCTTTCCTCCCTCAAGTGTCAGCTCAAACGTCACCTTCTCGGAGAGGGTTCCCTAATGATCTTCCTTAAGATAACCTGCTCCCCACCCCACACTCGCTAGCACTCACCTCATGTTATTTTCTTCACAGCCCTTATGACTCTCTCAAGTCATCTTATTTATTGTCCTTTGTTGTCTCCTTTGGTTAGATTTGGACCCCTGGGCTGGCTCTTACTCAGGGCCAGCTCCATAATTTTCAGGGTCTAATACAAATAATAAGGTGAGGCACTCTGTTCAAAAGCAAGAGAAAGCTTTTGTATTTCCTTCTGTGGTCTCTCTTTCCATCTGCCAAGAGTTTTTTTATTTGCTCTTTAATATCTTGTTCCAGCTATGGGGCAAGTACAGACCCTCACAGGTGCCCAGGCCCCACACCCCGTGACTGGGCATGCAGGGCATGCGCACCCAGCCCGACGCTCCCTGTGCTTGTGCCCAGGCCCCCTGTGGGGGTTAGAGGATATGAGGAATGGATGGTTGAGAATCTCCCCCAGGGAAGCAGAGAGGCACAGATGAATTCTCTGAGCCTCCATCCCTTACCCCACTGTCCAAGAGGCTTCACTTACAAAATTACAAATCCAGAGATAAAATTAGTAAGAGTCTAAAAATGGCAAGCAAAGGACATTGAACCCCGAGCACAGGGCCCCCTCTAAGCATGGCCCCCATGAGGCCTGTCTTGTCTCCAGTCCCCAAGACAAAGCCTGGCACGTAGCAGGGAGGGAAAGAATGAATGAAACAATAAGCGAGCCAACAACTCCACAAAGCACTCCTTTTTGCCTATCTTGTGGGCAAGCTTTCTCTTCATGAATTAATAATTCTTCCTTGGGAGCATACCACCCATAAGTCATTATAGGGGGACCCCTGATGGCACATTAAGACAAACCAGGAACGGCCTCCTTCCTTAAAAAGCCTGTAGCCCAGGAGTAGAGCTATGACAAAACCCTCCAACAACTCCTCTAGCAGGTAAACAATGAAAAGCGACCTATGGTATAGAACGATGGCAGCTCAGAGATCTATATAGCTGCAGGGATCACAGGAGGTTTTATGAAGGAGGTGGCATTTAAGTGGGCCTTTAAAAAGATATGGGGTTTAGTCATAAAGAGAACCCTGGAAAGGGTAACAATGTCAGCAAAAGGTGAAAGGCAGAAAGGCAGAATCAGGTACAGTAAGGGGTAATGGTGCTCAGGAAAAAGAGCTGGAAAGCAGTTGGGGTAGGTAGTTAAAGGCCAACTATAGAGAATCTCGAAGGTACTTAGTATTTTTGAGTAAAGAATTGACATTATCAGGTGGTAACTTGGCCATCCCAGTACATTAGGTATTGATTACTGTGTAAGAAATTACCACAATCTTGGCAGCTTAAAATAATACATGTTTATTGCCTCAGTTTCTGTGAGTCAGGAACCTGGGTATAGCTTAGCTGGGCCCTCGGCTCTGCTTCAGGTACCTCACACAGTTGCTATAAAAATCTGAGCCAGGGCTGGGGTGGCATCTGAGGCTTGACTGGGGAAATTTCTCAGTCACATGGCTGCTGGCAGGATTCAGTTCCTGTGTGTGGAGGGCCATAATTCCTCACTGTTGCCCACAGACCATGCTCAGCTGCTTGCCATGTGGGTTTCTCTAACATGGCATCTTGCCTCATCAGGGCAGGCAGGGAGAGAATCTTCTACGAAGGCAGAAGTCACGGTCTTATGTAGCTTAGTCAAGGAAGTGACATCCCATCAGCTTTTCACAATCTATTGGTCACAAGCAAATCACAGGCCCCACCCATACACAGAGGGAGGGGATTTCATAGGAGTAAGATTGCCAAGAAATAGGAACAGCGTGAAGGCCAGCTTAGAAGTGGCCCAGACTGCGGTAGGAAAGCAGGAATTGGTGCAGAGGGCAAAGGTGAAGAAACCACCAAAGAGGCTCTTACAAAGGTCAAGAAGGAAATAATTAGACTCAAAGAGGAAAGAGGAACTTGAGGGAGAGTGGGTATTTTCGAGGGCATTCTTAGTGGTAGAATTCACAGCACATAGGACTTGGCAATGCGTTCAATGTGTGTGGTAAAGGAGAGAGAGAATGGAAAAGAAGATTCTAAGGTTTTGAACTAGGCTGACTAGAGTTAAAGAAGTAGCTAAGAAAAAGAGAGAACAGAAGAGAGGCTAGTTACAGGTATCTTGGAGGGAAGAAGAGGAAGTATTGAATTTGAGATTCTAGAACCATCCAAAGTGACCATATACTTGGAAATGCTGAATTCTGGGAATGCCATTGAGGCTAGAAATCTATTTTGTCTGTATGCCACACAGGTGACAGCCTATGATACGCAGTTGGCTGAAGCAATGGAGCTATCTTGAGCTATTTCACCACCTTGGAGTGAGGAAGCCCTGGCAACTCCCCTCCTCCTGTGCGAATTCCAGCCTCTCTCCCAGGCTGGAATCTGGAAGGGCCAGAAGAGAACCTTTAAGTCAAAACAAAAACTTAAGTATGTCTGTGAGTTCTGCAGAGAACCAACTAGTTGGAACATGGTCTTGCCAAGAGTCTTCCAGAGATAAAGGTCTAGTTGCAGACAAAGGCTCCCAACAAACACACATATGTACATCGACTTGTCAATAATAAGAATAATATTTCATCTTATATTGCTTTTAGCATTTTCAAATCACTCTATATTATGGATCAAACCTCAGGTCACCTATTATTATTTCATTCTGCAGATGAAAAAACCGAGGCTTGCCCTAAACCACACAGACAGCAGTCAGGACTAGATAGAATCTTCGCTTCGAAACCTCACCCAGTGTTTTCCTTCTACAGTACAAAATCCCTGACCTGGAGTCTGAGTTTAAGATAGATTCTCATTGTTTTTATGTCCAAGGTCAAGGAATCACTTTACTTAGCATAATGACAAATGTGCACACAGACCCCGTAATTCTCAGAGACTAATTAAATTTGGAAGGCCGAAAGACCCCAGATCTGCAAGTAAAGAAGTGACCTCGGGATCCTGAGTCAGACGGGAATCAGAAAGCTGTGATCTCTCCAGAGAAACCCTCCTCTTGCAGGAAAGTTAAGGAGACTCCACAGGCTTCCCAGTTGCAGTTATCTAGTGTGGAGCTGAGAGCTCCCTTTCAAGCCAGACCAAAACCCAAGGCATTCCCCATTGCCAATCCATATCATAATCAATGTTGATTGAATGTCTGAATGTAATTTGAATGAAAAGCGTTTCAAAGCACAAAGGTTCTGTTCTCAATAAGTTTAGTCTATATAATCAAATGCATTCTTTCTGGCCCAATCAGCAGAGGCTTGGCAGAATAAAGGTCTTTGGTATGAGCAAAAAATTCCAAGCTTAAATCTTACAATTGCCCCTTTGAGGGTCGTTGACTCGGCAAGTTTTACAGTGGTGTGCTGAAATGAATACAGCCTCTATGCAGAGCAACAGGAGGTCACATTATAATTAGAATGCAATCAGCGGAATTGGTTATGGCTTGGTTTTCTTCCTGAAATGACAATCCATGCCACATCTGCCATTACATTAATATTTTCTGCATTACTAGAAGAACAGAGGGAGGGGGCCGGGAGGAGGGGAAGCCAGTGTCTTTGTACAGAGCAGCTGATAGAGTTGTCTTTAGCTAGAAGTCCACATGAGCTAATCAAGGCCCAAACAGTTCACCTTTAAAATACCCAAACCATCTGGCAGGCTGTCCCATGATAAATCTCAATGATAAATGTCTCCGTTTTGATGTTACAAAGGAATCGCAGACCTGCTCCGTTTTGGCACAGCTGAAACATACTGGCAACAGTAGAATAGAACTCAGATGTCCCAAAATAGAGAAGTAAATCATTTTGACCTGCGGGGCATAATATATTTAGAGGAAACCTGATTGTAATAAAAAGGTTGGACTCATCACAGTTTCTGCTATGGAAGCAGCAATATATTTTTTCGTAATACTTTTTGGTTTAGTGAAAACTCCAGCGTGTACAATGTAAAAGCCTGCCTTTTTCTTTCTTTCTTTCTTTCTTTCTTTCTTTCTTTCTTTCTTTCTTTCTTTCTTTCTTGCTTGCTTGCTTGCTTGCTTGCTTGCTTGCTTCCCTTCTTTTTGTGAGCCTTCAGACATCTCCCTTGGCCACTTGTAAAGTACAACAGTCTCCTCTCTCTGGTTCTCAGACATCCTGCAGGGGACTGTTGAGGCGAGCATGCCTTCAAAATGATTAATCCACTCGCCTTTCAGAGGTCTGTTTTGCTGGGCCCACGGCCACTGCCAAGAAAGGACACACTGTGACCACCAGCACCAGGAAGCAAAGAACAGCCTCTAAACTCAAGGTTAGCCTGGAACCAATGCCGAGAGGGAATCATAAAATAAATTATGTTGTGTGGCTTGGGAAGGTAGACTTTTATGTCCAGCCAAACTTCAGAAACAAATTATGGAGTGGTCAGTTGGCTTTATGTATTTCATCTTTTCCTCCACAAAGTTAGGAAATTAATTAAACATGGATATGGAGTGTCAAGGGCAAGGCACTAAAGCTTTCCAACACTAGCGGCCCCCGGCCCCCCGCCCTGGCCGGACACACAGCTCCGCAACCCTTGCTGGCTCCGAGTCTCCATGTAAAGGATCTCAGCCTAGCAGAGGGGCCGCCAATGAAAACAGGGCCTTGTTGTCTAACGGTCTTCTGGGGAGCTGCCTGGGATCTTGTGATGACTGAGCAAAGCACCGTCTCCTTCCCCACTCTGGTCTGGATGGTTGCAACAGCTTGACCAATTCCCTCCACTGCTGCCCCGGTCACTTTCTGGTGACTAATGGAAAAGACAGATTTCCCATCTGCCCCTTGACAAATGGTTTAATAAAATGATTTTGCTCACACACCCAAGAGGGAAGCCAGAAATAGGCATGGGAGGTGACGTGTCTCCAGTGAAACGGGTTTCAGTCTCACCCTCTTGCTCTCCAGACAAGTTGGGGAAAGAGAGAAGGTCCATCTCTGTCTACAGAGGCAGTTTCCCCGGGCTTGTGTGGAGCAGTGGAGACTCAGGGGGGCTGGCAGCAACCAGAGTCTGCGATTACTCAGGCACCCTGGGAAATGAGTGCAAATAAATTCCAGGTAACTATTTTCAATAAAACTTAAAAATATATATATACTGACAGTCCATTTGGAGGAGAAAAGACACAATTTATTGGCTGTTGGCAACACAATTGGAGACAAGTTAGCCCATACTTCTTGTCTGCCCTGGGCCAAAAAACACATATCTAGTTATTTGACTGTCTTCTCATAAGTCAGTTCTCGAGGTGCAGAGAGGAAACGCCCACTGGATCGCTGGCATCCCCAGCTGTTTAATCATTTCTCTGGCTCTCACCCGAATCCCCTCCAGGTCACTGACATCTTGCTGGTTCAGAAGTGTTTAGAAAAGAGCAAGGCATTTCATCTGACATTCTCGAAGGTTCAGCGGAGGAGTAGGAAGGGTGAGATGGGGCTCCTTACTCTACTGGGTAAGAGCACATTTGAACAGCTACGGCTGAGGGAACTGCATCGTCACCTTCTTCCCCCACCATATGGTCTCTCCCTCTCCTATCTGATTTATGACTCCTGATTACCACAGATCCTTTGGCTAGGCCGCTTTCCAAATGCCTTCCTACTGTTGGATATCTGGGTGCCAATATTTCCCCCGGGGAAAAGAAGAGACAAAGAATAATGGTGTCCTTACTTCTGCCCCCAACCCCCTCCCTGCTACGCAGTGTTTCTGGTTTTGTTTTAACCATCTGGGACAGGAAACCCAGACTGTTTCCTTTTCCCTGTCTGATCTGTAAAGCAAGAAAAGTGGGGATTACATCTGCCAGAAAAGTGGGTAGATTGAATAAAAAATACTCAAAAAACATGCATTTAGTGGGGTAACTGTGTTGTGCATTTACAGACAAATTGCTCTCCAGCAGTTTCCTCCACAAAAGCCTAACAATCAATTGGGAAGGAGGACACTAATAAGGGCGTGTTAAGTCTCAGAGAGCACAGAATGCCACCTTTCTCTAGACCTTCAAACATGACAGCTTCGGGCACTGTCTTCAATCAGAAATGCCCGTGAGTTCCAGGGGAAAAATATACAGCCCATGGAAAGATATTAAGGCTCTCAACTGACACCAAATCCAATCTATGAATTGGGTTTCAATCTCCTGTTCTCACAAGAAATTTTTTATATAAAAATTTTATTTATTTTTTAAATAAAAAATAAAATAATAAAATGCTCTTGGTGCTACCCTTTTATGATGCTCTTAGAGCCAAGTGGTTTATATTTTATTCCCACCGCTTGAATTAAACATTGTGTTTTCACACTGTTTTAGGAATACAATTATTTCTTAATTGCCTGCAAGTGTTCAAAAAATATTCATTCGTGCGATAAATAATTATTGACTGCCAGGCACTCAACGAGATATAGAGCCACAGAGAGTTTCGAAGAATTTGACAATCTAGCTAGAATAATCTCCTGTGAACCTTAGATTATGGGAAAGCAATATGGGAATCTAATCTGAACACACAGGGAAAAGGAAAGCAGAAGTCCACAAATGGTTCCAATTCACGTGGCATGGAGGCAATACACTTTTGGAAATGAATTCAAATGTACTCATTAGTGACTATTGTCAGTGTTATGAGGTGACAACATTTGTCTCATAGAAGTGCAGCCAAGGCTGCCCTCTGATGAGCCACGTCTGTGTTTCATTCCTCTCCTGACCACCCACGTTGAATGGACAGGGAGACAATGACCACATTTATCTTCTAAAAATCTACAGGGGAAGTTCCGACTGAAGTAGTTGGGCTGTGAATCCAAAGATGTATAATATATTTATCTTTAAAAGGCGGCAATAATAAGGCAATATAGCGAGGTGGCATAACTGAGCAGGAGCTCGGAAAGTTTGAAGCTGATCGTGGACTAGACACATGGTTTGATTCACTCAGACTGGTCACACTCCACACCAGAGGACATGGCACTTACTTGCTCCCCCTGCAATTCTTCTGCGGCGCCTTATTTAATCTCGGTGATGTGGCTCTGCCCGCCTTTCCAAGGTCAGCGGGATGCGCTAGCTCTAAGTGGAGAGTGTAGAAGCATGTCTGGAACTCAAAGTCCCACTTCTCTTCTTGGGTTTGCTCTAGTTCTGGGAATGAAGCCCAAAAGAAGGCATAAAGGAGATGAATCACATCTCTCTCATTGTTCGATTTAAATTTTATTTTGTCTGCCGTGTGGTGAATGCCTCACATGTCTCAGGAAATCACAATGGGAGAAATCCCTCGGGGAGATTAGCTCTTCTGCCTTCCAGCGATTGATGTGGGCCTGGGCACACCCTCACCCAACCAATTACTCAAATACCCAAATACCGAAAAAAGAGCACATTAAGGTTGATGCCCTCCCTTCCCACAGTTAATAATAATAGCAGCAGCAGAGGAACAGGAGTGGTGTGGTGGTGGCACCTCTCCTCTCAGTCTGTTGTGAGGTCATGAGTGCTCCCCTGTGCTGGGCCAAAAAGGCCAGAATCTGTCATGAAATCATCTGTCCACCAGGAAGCTCGGTGAGCGGACTATGACATGACACAGGGTCTTCATCCAAGGAGCCATAACTGGCTATCGTCTAAGCCCAGCGTGAACAAAACAAAGCAGGATTCTTAATCCTCAGGCAGGAACGCATTCTTGTCCAACATGACGCTTATGAAGAATCTTCATGATCAGTTTTCATTATGTGGAATATTTTTTTTTACTAGTGGACAAACAGAAGAACCTTGTCTTTTGTAGAAAGATGAGAGTAGTATAACATATCTAAATTCTTATGTTCCACTTGCCTGACTTCCTTCTGTCCTCTCAAAGCAAAGATTCTCAGAGAATTGACTGGAGTCTCCCAATGGCCTCTAACTTTGTCTTTTCAAGTGTCCACATCTATAAGTAGCATTTTTAAAATTACAGTTTTTGATAATGCCTTTTTAAATTTAAATAAACTTATCACTTCCTTGCTGTCGTGTCTCATTCGGTAACACTATTAATTCTGGCTGCATTAGACCATAAATGGCAAGCCTGAGGAAGGTATGGCCTGTGTGATCTTCTGTCTCACAAAACTTGAGAGCCATCACCTAGGACAAGTCTGTTACCTTTACCTAATGGTCTTCCAAGTCCCCAACCATAAAATGTTACCTTTTCCCTTCCACTGTGAATAAAGATGGGACTATGAAGACAATATTGGAGACCAAGCTATATAAACTAAATACATTAATACAAATCATCAGCAGAAAGGTCACTTAAATGTACAAACTATTAATTGAGATTGTTCCTAATATCATCAATATTATTGGAGTTTGGCCTTTCTCCTTTTTTGTCTCTGTCAATACTATTACTCAGACTGAGATATCAGTCTGAGCTAAGACTAAAGTTTAAGAACCCAGACAATGGAGAAAGGTTTTTAAAATATCATTTGTAAAAAAGTACCAAGACTCTGTGATGAGATAGTCTCTAAAAATCCACAGGCAGCTAGACCTGCACAGATCTCAAGGTAGACCAAGAGCAGGTACCTTGAAGAAGGCATTTTATTATCTGATCTCCAGTCTATTAACATGAAGAGCTTCTTATGCCAATAAAAGATCAGGCACCAGGAAAGACATGAGAGATGAGAAGCAGGAGCTGGGCCAATCCAAAGGCTTCTATTATTTTGATTAAAGCAAGAAGACTGGACGGCGTGAATGGTTTCTGGTTTATTCCATCCCCAATAAGGTCACCAAGAGAGACACATTTTCGCTACCAAAAAGTAGCCTGAACCTTGGTTTAATTTGCATGGCTTTCCACCCTGAGTGTGGATTCTGTCAAGCATAAACTCTACTTGCCAGGCATAATGGGTCTTGGCAAGTCAGAAAATTGCAGTTTGGTCTCTATTACACAAAACCACCAATGGAGAAAATGCTATCAGATTTGCCAATAAAATACAGCTTGCTCCTGAGTTGTCCTACAGGAAGCAACACTGTCATCCCTTCTGGTCTTCTGGAAAAAAAAAAAAAAATTAAGCCTCATCAGCCTCTAGTGAAATTATAGGCTGCTCATATGGAAAGGGCACAACTAATGGCACTCCAGGACTGAGAGTGGGCAGTTGCCTTCCCTGGAATAAGCTTAAGTTGCTGTAGAGAAAGAAGGATGCTCCTTCCCAGATCCCTGGCTTCTTGAAGTTCTGGGAATGTTACGACATTCTGCCAATGTCCATCTCTAGCCCAGATGACCTCTACAGTGCGCTGGTTAGGGGCTTCATTCCTCTTTATAGATGCCAAATTGTGGATAACTTTATCAAAGAATGGAGTCACTGCCAAGAGAAAGTGTTTCCTTTGGACGGTGACTTCTTGGATTTATGATCATCACATGTGGTAAAGTCCTAAATCTCTTTCTCTAGAGCCAAGAACACTATCTCCACTTGAATATACAAACAGGTTCTAAAATGGAACTCATCACTTCTGGTGAACCACCTCCAATCTCCTGAAATCTTTTCCACACAGGCACACATGTCAGTGACTCGGTCTGCTACCCAAGGGTAACATGCACAATGCTTAATCAATAGGGAAGGGGCCTGAGCAATTAGAATGGACACCCCCCTGAGCTGTAGAAGGGTGCTACAGCCTTCCCCAAATATGCTCAGCATTAACTTTTAATTAGGGGATTACAACAATATTGGCAATTTGGGAGTTGCAGGGGAAAGGCCTGGGTGGGAGAGGCAATGAAGGGGCACTCAGGGTACTGGGGGTGGGGAGGAATGCTGCCATAAAAATATCCCAATATTTTAACAACCTGGCCTGGGAGACATCATTCACACTGGACCTGGAATACCCTTGTCTTTTTGTTCTATTTCGTCTGTAACCCACTAAAGTCACCAAATCCTTTGAATTCTACCTCCTGGTTCTCACCATCACTATCAGCGCATCCCTTCTCATCCGGTGCATTACAAAGCCTTACCGTCTGCTGGCTGGATTAGGGCCACAACTTCCTACCTGGGCTCCCTGCCTCCATTCTCGCCCTCCTCCCACTCTTCCACTTACTCCCTGCAGGACCATTTTAAAGAGTCAATTCACAGGCGTTGTCCAAAGAAGATACACACATGGCCAATAAGTGCATGAAAAGATGTTCAGTATCACTAGTTATTAGGAAAATACAAATCAAAATCACAATGAGAAAACACTTCACAACCATTGGGATAGCTATTATTACAAGACAAAATAAAATAAGTGTTGGTGAGGCTGGAGTAATTGGAATCCTTGTACACTACTGGTGGGGCTGTAAAATGAAGTGGCTGCTATGGAAAACAGTATGGTGGCTCCTCAAAAAATTAACAATAGAATTACCATATGATTCGGTAACTCCAATTCTGGGTATATTTACAAAAGAGTTAAAAACAGGGTCTCAGAGAGATGTCTGCACACCCATGTTCAGAGCAGCACTATTCATAGTAGCCTAAAGATAGAAGCAGCTCACGTGTCCATGACAGATGACCGGTAAAGAAACCACGGTACATACACATACAATGAACATTATCCAGCCTCGGAAAGCAACTAGATTCTGACACATGCTACAACATGGAGCAGCCTTGAAGACATTGTGTTAGGGGAACAAGCCAGTCACAAAAGGACAAATACTATGTGATTCCATTTATATGAGACACCTACATACACCTACTTCTGTGTTCAGTTAGCAGATACAGAAAATAGAAAGGTGGTGGTTTGGGGGGCACTGGGGAGAGGGGAAGATGGGGAGTTATTGTTTAATGGGTTCAGGGTTTCAGTTTTGCAAGATGAAAAATGTTTTGCATGGTGGCGATGGTTGTACAACAATGTAAATGTACTTAATGCCACTGAACTGTACCCTTAAAAGTGATTAAAATGGCAAATCTGACGTTGTGTATGCTTTACACAGTAAAAGAAGACAAGTGCAGAATAGATATATGGCTAATTACTAGAGGGAAAGAGGGAATTGATTCAGTCCCTCACTGACCTGGGAATCCCTCAGTATAGTGACCAAACTCCTTAGGCCCTTATGGTTTGACCCCTCCTATCCCTCCAGCTTCATTATTTGAAACTGAGCAGCTCAGCTCGAAATTCCAGCCCTCGGCAGCTCCTTGCCATTGTCTGAATATTGTGTCCTCTTGCCTGGGCACTTTATACAGAAGCTATTGCTTCTTCATGGGTCATTCTTTCCCCATTCCAGCCATCTGGCTAACCACATTCTATTAATCTTTCAAGTCTCAAACTAGATTCTGTGAATTCTTCACGATGCATGTAGATATCCCTTCATCCAGGAGGTTTTTCTCAACCTGCTCCCCCTTCCCTACCCCAGCTGAGGGTTAGGTAGACCTCCTGCATTTACTCATTGCAACCTGATTGTTTTAGCTTGTTAAAAACATGGACCCTGCAGCCAGACTGCTCTATATGAATTTAGGCAAGCTACTTAGGTCCCCTGATTCTAGTCTTCTCTTAAAAAGGGGGGTGATAATATCACTTACCTCATGAATTGTCGTGAAGATTAAATGAGTTAATTGGTGGAAAGCAATTTGAACAATATCTAGCACATAGTGTAATCACAAACATACCTCTGATCTCTTTGATGTTTTGTGTTTGTTTGTTTTTAATATATCTTTATTGATTTCAGAGAGAGGAAAGGAGAGGGAGAGAGAGAGATAGAAACATCAATGATGGAAGAGTCATTGATTGGCTGCAGCCCGCAACCCGGGCATGTGCCCTGACCGGGAATCGAACCCCGATCGCCTGGATCCTAGGTAAACACTCAACCGCTGAGCCACGCCCGGCCGGGCTCTTTGATGTTTAAATATGTGCCATTGACACTCCTTCAACCAAGAGGTGGGGATCTATGTTCCCTCCCCTTAATTCTGGGTATACTTGTGACTCAGCTATAACCAAAAGAATGTGTCTGACTTCCTAGGCTGGATGAGAAACTGTTCTGATCTAGCTTCTGCCTTGTTGACTAGAGCAACAGTCAACTTGGATTCGGAGCCCTGAACACTACATAAATCCAGTTACCCCGAGGCCATAATATTGTGAGGAAGCCAACCAGAAGGCTTATGTAGGTGCTTCAGTCAGAAATCCCAGTCTGTGGGTCCTCCCAGCCCAGGCCCAGACATATGATTGTATGAGCAGGAGTCTTCAGATAATTCCAATCTCAACTCAATTCATCCCCAGCATTCAGGTCTTCCCAGCTAAGGCTGTAGACATTGTGGGACAGAGAACAGCTTATCCTGTCTGAATCCCTGACCCACAGTATCCATGAGCACAATAAAATGGCTGTTCTGTCACTAAAGTTTTGGTATAATTTGTTACGCAGCAGTAGAAATTAGAACAGCTATCTAAGTGGTTTCTATCTTCATCATCATCATTGTCATCATTCTCTTTATAATATCATAGCACTTAATACACTAATACTTATACCATAAATGTCTATTTACCTATCTGTAGCCCTCATTAAATTTTAATTATTCAGCATTAAAAAGGAATGAGCCATCAGGCCGTGAAAAGACAAGGAGGAACCTTACTAAGTGAATTTTACTAAGTGAAAGAAGTCAATCTGAGAAGGCTAACTAGTGTACAGTTCTATCGGATATCTGGAAAAGACAAAACTATGGAGACAGGAAAAAGATCAGTGGTTGCTGGGGTTTGTGGGGGAGGGAGGGATAAACAGATGGAACACAGAAGAATCTTTAGGGCAGGGAGGCTACTTTGTGTAATACTGTAATGGTGAGTGCATGCCATTACACATCTATCCAAACCTACAGAATGTACAAAACCAAGAGTGAACCCTGAGGTAAACTATGAAATTTGGGTGATAATGATGTGCCAGTGTGCACATTCATCAGTTAAAACAAATGTACCACTCTGGTAGGGGATGTTGGTGATGGAGGGAGCTATGCATGGGTTGGGTCAGGCGACATAAGGGAAATCTTTGTATCTACCTCTCAATTTCATTGTGAACCTAAAACTACTCTAAAAACTAAGGTCTTAAAAGTTACTTTTAATGTTTTATGTAAATCTTTGGCTGTATCTTTGATTGTGTCCTTAGAACAGATTCCTAAAAATAGAGTTGTTGAACCAAAGTGTAGTTACCATATTTTCATACTGACAATAAAAATTACAATATTGCTTTCCAGAAATATTGAACTAAGTTACTTCCAGAAGTCAGATGTAGGAAAGACAGTGTCAGCATACTTGAACATTTAATAAGTATGTATTACTATTTTCAATTCCATTTTTTAATTTACAAATATTTCATTTCTAGTAAGTTTGAACTTTCATTTCTATTTCTAATTTTGTCTATTCATCTCTTTAATCTACTTTTTTCTACTGGCTTTTTTTTTTTTTTTTGGTAGAATTTGTAAAAGCTCTTCCTACAGTAAAGGGGTTAAATTTTTAATTATAATTTTATATATCTCCTAGCTTATTTGTCTTATTTTTGCTTATGAGGTTATAGATATAAAAGGCTTACACATTTTTATGTTATAAAATATGTCAATAATTTCTTTTATGAAAGTTTGATATTAATTAAACACTTTTGACAAATTAGGATATTGGGCCTATACACAGTCTATCCTAAATCTCAAATATGGGGTATGAGATTGTAATAATTAAACCATCATGCTGACTTGAAAATGTTAGAATATGTTCCTCCACCAAGATCAAGGCTTCCAAATTAAAATAAAAAGGAACTACATTTTATCTTCTGAGGAGCCATTCCTAGGCTAGCAAAGTTAGGCATCAATTTATGAATCCCTGTTATCACATGTTTTATTAGTCTAACAATCTTCCCAGTATAGAAAATGAACCCATTAGTAAGTATTACCTTAAAACGATGAGCAGCATCAGCAACTTGGAAGTGGGGGGCACAGGTTCTAAATATTTTCTGTAACAAAATTCTTAGGTTTAGCCCTAAGGATCATCCATTCATTTATACTTTCAACAAATATGTATTGAGTACTCACGGTGTACCCCAAGTAAGGCCAAGGACATAAAGGCGAGTAACAGACAAACTCTATCCTTAAGAAGAACCCAACCTTCTTGAGTGTAAAGGAGATTGATCCATAAGCAAATGATAGCAAATTGAAAAAAACATTTAAAATAATTTTCATGTTACTGACTAAACTGGAAGAATGGTCTCCTTTTAGAGTTCAAGTGACATATCCAAAGTCCTTCTAGATTTTCTCTGCCTCCTTTGTTTTTAAGTTCTTTTGTTTCATTCTTGCTGGAGTGAATTGTACAGAGACAAGATGAGTCAGCGAAGGTGTGTCATCAACAGCAAATATTTATTGTCCACATACTGTGGGCACAATAGAGATATTAAGGAGTATGAGGCGTGGTTGCTGCCCAATAATAGCTTAAAGTCAACTTAGGAAAATGAAATGTGTACGTATTAAATAATAATTTTAATAAAAGGCAAATGAACAGAGAAGGATATGAGGACTATGGAGAGGCAAAGGGGAGTTCCCTTTAGTGAATGAGGTGAGACAGGGTATTAATGAGATCAGGAAGCTCAGTGGAAAGAAGACCATGGGGCCTTTCCAGCAGCGTAGGGCCTGCTTAAGTGACAGTGAGCATAGAATCTCTTCTTGGCCCAAGTTATCGTTGGATATCCAAATTCATTTCTGTTGTCTGAGCAGTGGTCAGTGCAGAGACATATAGAGCGAGCAGGTGTTTCTGAAGATACTTAGCTCAACCCATTCATTTATTTTAGAAATAGGAAACTTGTAGGCAAAGAGAAGACACAACATGCTCCCAAGGTGGCATGTTAGTATATTCAGGATACAGTCTGCTCCTGTAAGTTCCGCCTGCCTCTTTGTCTACAGGAACTTGAAAAACCAGAATAATCGAGTTTGAAGATTATAGGCAGATCATTCACACTTACCAATTCTATCTCCTTCACTCTCAAGCCCTTTCTGAAAGCATCCTACCTCTTGGGGGCTTCTAGGATACACCCCCGTGAGGAGGCATTCAATAAGGACCACTATGGACATTACTACATAAACTGGCTGGTATTTATTTTTAGGACTCCCTTAGACTGTTTAAGTAGCACCAACTCTAATACAGTACACTCGATTGCTACATAAAAGTAAAAGCAAAATAAAAGTTTCAGGTAAAGCGGAGCCATAAATCTAGAAATTTAAGCTCCTCTCCTCAGGCAACTGAAAGCCAATTCCGCATTTCCTCTTACTTGCTGACAGCCTCTCGGGCATTCAAATAGGAAAGAGCTGAAAACCGGGATTTCCGATCCAATCTAATACTGGACAACACTTAATGGTTTAAGTAGATTAATAATACTCTCGCCATTGGAATTTTGTCTTTCACCACCTCTCCCCGTGAGCTTTGCCTGTGCTTGATCGACAGGGAGGCTGGGCGCTGAAGGGCCTTCTACAGCCCTCAGCTCGCTCGAGCGCCACGGGGCGACGGGCCAGTCTCGGGGCCATCGGTCAGCGAGCATGCGCTGGCTGCCACTGCGCCCCAGGCTCCCCACCAGGCTGCCAAGGCCTAGGAGAACCACAGCGCACACCCCCCTGCTCGGAGGGCTGGGGCTTGCCTCAGGTTTTTCCACATTAACATACATAAAACAAATATACGTAAAACAAAGACAGGTACACACAAAATCAAAATCAAGAAAGCCGGGGAGCAATGGGAGCTGATGGGGTTATAGACCCCTTAGCGGGGAGGCAAGTCCTGAAGCGGCCTCAGAGCGCACACGGTGCGAACAGGAAAGCAGCAGAGGGAAGAGGGCTCTAGGACAAAGTAACGTGGGGGAAAAGAAATCACCACGGAGGTAAAATGAAGACAGCGCTGCACTGGAGGGCACATGGTTGGATGGTGAGAAATCAGCTTCGTTAGAAAGGGAAAACTGGAAGTTAGATAGCTCCAGATACAACATCTGATATAAAATATAAAAATTGTTTTCAAATGTGTCTCTCCTCTTGATAATATCACCCACATGATGAAACTTCTCTGATATCTGTAATGTTTTGCTAAAATATCTGATATATAGTCCATATCTAACAAATATCAGTTAACTAAATGAATGGGCACATTGGTTAATAGATAGAGATATAAGAGTAAATTATAATTGAAATACATTGATCCAAGTATGTTTTTAAAAAATATGAAAAGTACATAAAGTTTCCTGCAAATGGCATGTTTACTCTCAGCCAAACACCCAAAGAACAAGAAAGCCACTCATTCCTTAAGAGTTACTGGACACACGCCATGGACACCTCACCGTGAAGGGGGCAGACAAGGACTTGATTCTTTCCCAGTTTGCAGTTTAGTGGAGGTAGAGGTGGGGTGGGAAGCGGGAGGGGAAAGGAGAGAGGGAGTGGGGGAAGCAGAGAGGGAGGGAGAGGGAAGGAGGGAGGGAGGGAGGGAGGGAGGGAGGGAGGGAGGGAGGGAGGAAGGAAGGAAGGAAGGAAGGAAGGAAGGAAGGAAGGAAGGAAGGAAGGAAGGAAGGAAGGAAGGAAGGAAGGAAGGAAGGGAGGGAAGTAAATTCACATATCAAAGAAACTGACACACTGGAAACTGATGGCAAGCAACTGGCTGGTGGGCGGGTCGGCCCTTTCCCGCTGAGGGGTCTGGGAAGGCCTCTCTGAGGAGCTGAAACCAGAGCTGAAAGGTCAGTGAGGACTGGGAGGTTCCGAGGAGACCTTCCTAAGGGGCAAAGCGTGGCTGGACACAGTCACTGGAGAAACAGAAGATGCCTGCCCTCCACCCCCCACCCCCCCACCCCCACCCAGCCCTGGGCACTCTCCGTAGGAAATGCCCATTCTCAGGAGCTTGCATATTTGTCTCTGAGCCTGGAGACAGGGCTGCAAATCCGGATCAGGCTGGAGAGCCCAGCGCCCTTCCCTGACTTGTCTGTGGACGCTGGAGCCTGCAGCTCGAGGATTCTACTTGTTTTCCACCAGGGTTCATGCAGTGACTCTCGCCCACAGAAAAATCACTGCAAACAGTAATTGTCCTCTTTCTGTGCTGAACTGTCACAGGGGGAAAAGCGCCCTGTAAACAGTGCCCCACTGCGGTATCTCTCCCTTCCCTCGCCCCCAGCCCAGGGAAGGGTACACGGAGCCTGTGGTACAAGCACATGGTTCGTAAAGGTGGCTGCTCCTTTCAGGCCCTGCCTCAGCCCAGGGAAGAGCAGAAGCAGAAACTTCCCTTCCAGATGTGCAATGAGGGGAGAAAGTCACTCAGTTCTCTGGGGACAAAACAGTGCTTTGAATTTCAAAGGCGATGCCCCAGAGGCCCCACCAGACTCACTCCACAAAAATGTTTGATGAATTACCATGGCAGGCATCAACGTTGCAGATTAATGACCAGAAGAGTTTAGTTTATATCTCAGTGGAAGAGGCTACATTTTCTCTTGGCTTTGAGAATCGGAGGGATTGAGAAACCCAGCTAACCACAGCACCTCTCCCTCCATTCACAATGCTTTCCCATGGATCATTTACTCCCTGCATTCCCTTTCAGCGGGTTTTCATAAATTTAAGCAAAACAGACAGCGTGTCTGTGTTCTGCTTCTTTTGCAATACGATGACCACCAAGTGATTAGAAATTGTCTTTGGGTTGGTGTCGTTGGTGGAAAATCATTGAGGTTTGTTGTGAAATTCATTCTCAACTCATAACTCAACTAGACACTGAGTAACTATTTTCCCAACTTTAGACCAGGCTGTTAAAAAGTACTGGCATCAAATTAAAAATCTATGTCAAGGCCAAACCCTCATACTTGTGTGTGTGTGCGTGTGTGTGTGTGTGTGTGTGTGTACATCTGTATTTTACATAGTCTAGAGTCTCTACACAGAAGTAGTGAGGGACAAGCTAAAACCTGAGCCTAGGAGTCAGGGTTATGATTATTTTTTCTGCCCTCCCCTGTTCCTCTGTCTTAACCAGACCTCATGCTTTCACATTCTGTTAAATATTATAGACACTGTTTTCATAAGAAGAGATATTATTACTCGCCTACTCCCACATCATATTTTGCATGCAAATCATTTATATGAACCAATCCATCATCTTTCTGGAACAGTTACAATCTGCCTAGCCTTGTTCTAAGTGTTTCTTGCAGATACAAGAAGAAAACAAGGCATGATCTCCATATCACCCACCCACTGAGGAGAGAGCCCCTGAAACTTCAGAGAATACTACAAAGTGGCAGCAGAGAAGACAGGCATGTGGGACATCTAAGTGCATAGCTAGAAAGCGGTCTGGGGGGTTCTATGGATAGAGGGGATTTCCATGGGGCTTTGAGGTCTAGGTAAGAGTAAGGCAGGATCCAAAGCGCTAGAGGAGAGAGAGATTCTGACCCAAGCACGGTGACATGGGCGTGAGGCTGGGGAAGCAGACTATGTTTTCCCACGTGGGAAGGACAAGGTAATAAGGCAGGAACATCTCAGGCGGGCTTGGAAACCAGGAGCAAAAGGTGAGTGGAAAATCCTTATGGGTTATTGAAAGAAGGTGAGTGAGGGGCGCAAAGATGAAGATAAAAGTTTCATTTTCCCACCGCTTGAAGTAGACTTTAAGAGAAGTGGCAGGCAGGTGATGCATATCACGTTTGTGAGGCATAGGGACAATTACCAATTCTACTTTGGTTTCTCATTAGAGAACTGAAAACTTGATATTTATCCCTGCTTCAATTAGTACAAACAAAAAAATGTAGATAACCAACCTCAAATAAATGACATTTTAAGACGACATAAAAAGATTCCTAAGTGACATTCAAATGGTCTGAGAATCCCTGGCTCCACTCTTAGGTGGACTCAGCAAGGATGGCGCAAATATTACTGCTTTTACAGTTAGTGGCCAATGTGAGGGATGACTTGCACCAGGTAAGAGTCCGTTCATGAGAATTAGATTTGTTTTCTTGCCTTGAAACAAGGCAGGCTTATTAAAAGCACATTGATGGCAAGTATGGTCACCAGCTTTTTATAAAGCAAACGCAGGGTGCATCCCTACCTTACCCCATAGCCTAAAATAATATATAATAAAAAATCATGTATGTAGTCATTTTGACATAAAAATATGAAAAATGGGTTCTTATTTGACATTACATATTGCTCAACATTATTCACCTTTTGGTTACATAAATCCTGTTATTTAAACAAAGGTAGAGTTAGTTACTAGAAGCAGTTAATAGTAACTAATAGTAGAACTAAATAAACATAATGTATGAGAAAAATATGATAATATTTTTATCATGTGTTGTCCTCTAATACAGCAATTTTTAAACTCTTTCTTGGATAGTTAAATGGTGAAGGCTACATCTTGTACATTCTTAAAATACAGTAATATAAGACTTTTTAAAGGGAAATACAATAGAAACAGCTATTACCTGTATTTAAAACAACAGCAGCAATGACGTATTTCTTCCTGCCCGTGACACAGTTGGGTATTTTTACTCTTTCTGTTTCCTTTCCCAGTGCTACTCCTCTGGACACCCTGCAGCCTTCAGGGGCGCCCTTGTTTCCTTTGTTAGTGGCAAAACAGACTGTGCTCAAACTTAAAATTCTGTTTGACTTGTGGCCATGCTCTTATCAAGCCCACATTACACTGTTCTGGGGTCAGTCCAGCGTGGTGACATCGAGCTAAACACCCTGTCAACAGAAGCCCTTCAGCCGGCCACTGGCGTCTGCTCCCCAGCGAGGGCGGGGGTTAGGCCTGTAGGAACTCGTCCCCAGCTCCCCAGCGATGTCCCCCACTTCGTATCCACGTGCCCCCTTCGAGACCAGCAGCTTGTCCATTGTGTCCGCTGCATCTAGAAGTTCACACAGAGGCTGTCCGCGCCCAAAACGTCCATCATTTTTATAACACTAAGAAGCAGATTGGATGCCATCATGAGCTAACCTTTTTCTAAGGGAAATGGCTTTAAGCACAGAGGTAATTCAAACTTGTAAATTTAAAACTTTCTCAACTTGTGAAATCAAAGTTGGATTCCAAGTAAGTTACTGTTTTGGTAAAGAAATTGAGAAAGACCTGTTTGACTTGGCTGTCCTCTGGTGCCTTTTTTTTCCATTCAGAAGCAGCCTTATTTCCAAAAAATGAATCTTTTTTCCCCTCTGCATGAGGTTTTGTCATAGCCTACACATAACATCAGAAGACTCAGGTATAATTCTTTTCTCTGGTCCATGTGACTTCTTCGTAGATAATCAAAGTTTTAGACAAACAGCATACAAATTTCTGTTTTACTATCATCCATTCCTCAGTTCTTGTCCCCAAATTAAAGAAAGACATTTGTCTTGCACTACTCTGAAAGTATGACTTAGGGCAGCCAACATTTTAACATGGTTTCTATGGCTGGCAACAATGGTAGCCATTCCGTAGGCACATATCTAAAAAGGCCATCTCCTCCCATTTCTATACAGTAAAATTATCAAGTGTTTCTGCCTATTTTGAAGAAGCTGAAAGTGACCAAAACTTTCATTAAAAAAGCTTTAAAATTACAGGTAAGCAAATGACCTCCCTTTTTAGTAGTCTTGTAGAAGAGGTGTATAGGGTATTTAGTAGGTGAAATTTTCATTTTAGTTGGTAAGAAATCTAAACACTGCATGGAGCTTGCCAATATTTACATTGCACTGTCTGCCAATATGCGGATAGATGAGCAAAATATAGCTTGTATTTAGATAAGATATCTAAAATCTTTTGTTTTCTGTTGTTTCATTAAAATCTTCATAAAAATCAAGAAAATACTTTGAAACTCTGTTTTTCAAGTCCAAATACTGAAGAGCCAGACGGAACATTATCTTGTTGCTGTAATCCGAGGAGCCACTTGATGTATTATGGAAATATTATTATATTGTTGGGCAGATCTGACAAAATTAGCTCTACTCTGTATGGGGCCAACACATCATTAACCCTAAATTTCCCTTTTTGTTCGCCCATAAGACCCACATTGGAAGACGAGTTGCTAGATCATCCAAACAGGGCCTCTGGTGGAGGGATCTCACAACTATATTTGCAACCCTTAGCTGACCACATTCCTCTATATTATAAACAGGATGGGCTCTGAGGGGAGTTTGGAATCGGGAAGTGGGAATTTCTTTAAGGAGAATGTTTAGATTTGCCTGCAACACTTCACACTCATGGAGAAGGGTTAGGAGACCTTCCCTCATCTTAAGGAAGCAGGAGGGAGTTCAATGGCCCACTGGATCTCTTGGTGCACGTCTCCTGCATTTTCAGAGTCAGAGAGAACAGATTTCTGACTTATGTCTAAAAAACTTAATAAGTGAAAGAAAGACTATGGCTGAAGAAGAGGCCTGAATCAGAAATGTAACTATAACCCACTATGAGTAAGTCAAAGATCCATACATATTTCTATGGAGGAGGTCAGGGCCAAGGGCAAGACAAAGCCCCCTGCGGTGGTCTTGGGTCCACCTTGTTGGAGGCAAGGTCTCAGCAGAGAGGAGTCCCCCAGATGTCCAGGACTGGAAGGAGGAGCACAGTGAACAGCCTCAGGAGATGGATTTGTTGTCACCAAAGAGAACTGCCATGAGAGGACCCCAGCTGTTCACGAAGCAGCCAGCGAGGGGAAGGGCCAAACATCTGCCACTGGAAGAGCAGCCCAGAGCCGGACGGGCCCGGCCAAGCACGTGTGGTCTTGCCTTTGACCTCTCTTGCCTCTCCCCACCCAGCTCACCTGGGGTGTGGGAACGGGACTAGGGTGAAAGATAAAGGGAGACGGTTCCTCAGCCCACAGAACACACATTACCTGTGGACAGATTTCAGAGCTCCCATTCTTACCTAGCCTTTCATATTTATAACTGAACCAAGACGGTTTTGAGTCTCAGTCAACAGAGGGCTTATTATGATCTAAGAGTGAGCAGCAAGCTCTAGGCACCAACTGTGATTTTACTTGAAGGCAGAGGAAGATTTACTGGGTAGTTGTGAGAAAAATAAAAAAGCAGCATTTTGTTAAAAAAAAAACAAACATTTTTTTAAAGAACTTTTGTTGAAAGCACCCAAGGAGAATCCTGTCATTTTTATGACCCAGAGGCCCACTGCAAGGGGAAGGAAGGCCACTGCCACCTTGCATTTTCACGGCACCTCCATGCCCAGCATCACACTGACACTCACAACCCTTTACAGTAGCTGGGTAGGGTGGGTTCCCATTTTACAGAGGAACAACTGAGGATCAAACGTGTGACCTGATTCACCAAAAATCTAAAAGCCCGGGCACTGGGTCATCTAAGTTTTAGAACTCCCATCATCCAACTCCTCCTTCAATGTCTTTTCCAACATACATGCTACTTTCTTTAAAGAACAGATGAGAGGTCACCTACAAACACTAGAATCCATTTCGATAGCATGATAGGAAATGACTTCTAGTGGATAAACTGAAATAATTACAGCGGGAGGTTTTTAGATAGTGACATCAGCTCTGGAATAAAGTCAAGAGCAGCATTGAGCAGCCTGACCCCGGGGCAGAGTAGATCAAAGCCTTTTTCCAAACCTGGGCTGGTTGCTCTTTAGAGCTGGAGGGATTTTGCTTTTCTCTCCTTAAATAATTATGGTGGGGAGGGTCTCCTTGATTACACTAAAAAAAATCTTGTGTCCTAGCAACTCTGCTGGCATAAAGCACGAGGCCCATTATCACTTTTTTCTTTCTTTTTATTTTTTTACTGGCACAAAATCTAAAAGAAAAGCCTCAAGGTGCAAATGATCTGCAGTCTATTTAACATCATGGTTATTTATTTTTATGAGGCCTCATTATTGCTCTTTACCCGAAATTATAGGTATATTCTTGGCTTCATTTTGCGTTCTTCTGAAAGCGCCAAAATACATTTTTCCTGTATTTCCAAACAATCTTCAATACTTCATCAATCAAACATTCAACAAGCCATAGATGATGTGCTGGACCAAGGCGGGCTCTGGGGAGCCCAGCAGTTTCAGCCAGAGCTCTGAGCCCAGTTCCCCTCAGGAGAAGTACCACATGTCTATGAGGATTAGGAGGGAAAATTCCCAGGCTGCAGTATTTCATGACAATGCATCCCTCTGGCTCCATTTCAGACGAGCTCTCGAATGTCCAGCTTTCCATATTTTCACTTAGTTGTGCCATAACTATAAAATGGATCATTTGTTTGCAAAGTCTTAATTAATACTCCTTTTTTCTCTTCCCAGTGCCCCTCTCCTAATCTTAGTCAACCCACTTTTGCCTTCGCCCCAGTAGGAGCCAAGCTCTTAAGGCTGCTGGGTCCTCCAACATGGAAAAATTCCCTGGAAATTTTTGTATAAACAAACTTTGCTAAGTTGCTGTAATTTGGGGTCAAAATTTCCCCAGCTTTTTCAAAAGAGCAGCTTAAAGTAACAACCACCACTCCTAGAATAGCAATAATAATCTCTTATATCTAGAAATTATAGTTTTTAGACCACTCTAATTTATGTCAAGTAAAATAGTAAAGTGCTAAGCAGATGTAAGATATTATTAAATTGCCCCTTTCTCTGTCAAAAGTGCCACTTAAATTTTAAAGTTGGGTTAGGTATCAACCAATGAAACTGCCCCCCACTTCCCAAGCAGAGCTAATGAACCCCTTCTCTGCAGCCCCTTCCCC
Organism: Miniopterus schreibersii; assembly: GCF_964146895.1. NCBI lineage: Eukaryota > Metazoa > Chordata > Mammalia > Chiroptera > Miniopteridae > Miniopterus > Miniopterus schreibersii. Next base: position 14,755,743 of record NC_138114.1, read on the forward strand.
AGGTATTTGTTTATACTGCTAAAATAGCCTGTCTTCTGCCACCGAGGTTATTTCCACACATATCTTCACTAAGCATTCCTTGAAGAGCAAGGCTGTCGGTCTCCATGCCCTGGTCCAGTTCCTAGGAACCCAGAAAGTGCTGTTGAATTGAGCCGTCCACAGCCCCACGGAGAAGGTCATGTTACCATGATCCCATTTTAAAAGCAGACTGAGCCTCAAAAAGGTGACATGCTTCCCAAAGCCATAGAGCTAAGTGAAGGGAAAGTCAGAACTTGACTCCAGACACCCAAAGTCCCGGGGTCTGTGTGCTGGCATCACGCCGTCTGTCCTTCATTCAGTGTTCACTGTGAGCTCAAAGCCCCAGAGCCGTGGTCGTTTTGTGTACTTAGCCAAGTTAATAAAAAACTTAGTTTTGAAGAAACAAAATTCTACCCACTTTCACGGAGAAAAGTTGTTTATGTCAACAAATTAATTACAAAGCGGGGAGGAAGAAGAAAGAAGAAAAAAATGAAGGAAGGAAAGAAGGGAGGGAGGGAGGGAGGGAGGGAGGGAGGGAGGGAGGGAGGGAGGGAGGGAGGGAGGGAGGGAGGGAGGGAGGGAGGGAAGGAGGGAAACAGAGAGCAAAAGCGCCCCATGCTCTTAAGTTCTGTCATCAAGCTGAGTGTCAACCTGCCTTTCCAACTGTTCCCACCACCACTACCCTGCAAAGCCTATGCTCCAGCTAAACTGGTCTAGCTGTGGCTATATTAAGGATAAGGAACTGGAAAAAACATCAACAGAAAAGATTTGTATCTTGTATCCTGCAACCTGCTGAGTTCACTTATCACTTCTAGTGGCTTTCTGTAGATTCCACTATATGTTCTATAGAGATGATCTTTGGAACTGAGAATAAAGACAGTTTTTCTTTTTCCTGTCCAATCTAGATGCCTTTTCTTTCTTTTTTAAGTTTTCTTTGTCTTACTGAGCTGGCTAAAACCTTCAGTATAATGCTGAAGAGAGGCAGCAAGCGTGTTTTCGTACAGTATTTTTAATAACAAAAATGACTGTTTTCCAGGCATTGAGTGAGTAAAGCCCGGAAGTTAAAGGTAAGAATCAGTCCCCACCCCGAGGGTGTCACGACCTGGCTGAGGCGCTCTCTCTACTGTTAAGACAGAAAACAGATCAGGCTGGAAAGCTAAGGCCAGGCTAGGTCCCTGAATAATAAGGTGCCAGCAGTAGCAGCAGGAGCCTTAATGCTTAAAGGGGACTAATACGGGCCAGGCGCTGTTGAAAGTCCCTGAACTCACTTTATTCTTCCACCTTACCCCCTCGTTTAAAAGGCAGGGAGTAGGAGACACGGGGAGATAAGTAACTTGTGTCTCCGCAGCCAGTGTTCTTAAGTGCTACACGAAATTGCCTTCGGTTTCCATGACTTCATTAACAGGTATTGAGTGTCCGCTCTTCACTAATTACTATGGCACTTTCAATTAATTTACTTATCACAACTATCTTGTTTTATAAATGAAGGAAGTGAGGTTCAGAGAGTTTAAGGGGCCTGTTCAAGGCCACCCAATCAGCCCAAGATTCAAACCGAAGTGCTCTGACTCCAAATTCAATACTTTCCACCACCCCCGATGCCTCCTCCAATAGCTAATATTTATGTAGTACTTTGCAGCTTTCAAACATCATGACCGCATTTATGCCTTCCAGGCCACTTAAAGGAATTGCCATTTATTCACTGGGAAAGGAGGACGGTTGTCAGTTTTTGAGAGGAAGGGAAATGTGGGAGGGGAAAGAGGTGTTTGGGGAGGGCCAGGGCAGCGTCGTGCTAGGGGGCCTTGCTGGGGCAAGTCTGCGAGCTCGGGGGCAGGAGGCCCTGCATCTCCCCGTAGGCTTGAACTTCACCCCTGCACTGGGGAGCCCTTCCCTTCAAACTCATTTGCCAGTCAGGACAAGTCCCGCTTTAAGTAATGTTCCTGGAGGGAACTCCCAGAAGAGCAGAGATAATAAAAGTATTTCTTATGTCACTTCTTTCTCTGCATTTAACTTTTGGGAATATTTTTGTTAACTGAGAAGAGCACACGGAGGAGCCATTATCACTGATACTGGAGAAAATGGACGGTAGATTTCCTCAGCCATGTCCTGTCAGTGTCAACAATTTAACTAAACATATAATAGTCATAATCTCATCAGTGTTAAATTTCCTAGGTTTCTGGCACATATCTCCTCATCTCCCTCATTAAGTTTATGGAGTGTTCTTTGGTACATTTGCTCGGTGTGAGGATTTCAGTTTCGGCTGGCACACACTGGAGTCCAATAGGGGAATGATTTTTCTGCCTTAAGTAGTCAGCAGAATAAGGGGGCATGTGAAGTGGACCCAGGCCCCAAGCCAGGTACGTGGCAAGTAATGACGGATGGCTTTGACCCCACCCATCACAATCCTGCCCCCTCACCAGGGGTGGGTCCAACACAGATTAGCCACCCAAGCCCAAAATAGGAATAGTATTACGTTTCCATTACCTTCCTTACTCATGACCAGCCCCATTAGTACCTATTCGGGGGTTCCCCTCATTCTGAACTGCAGTCCGGAGGTCCTCATTCTTACGCCCCCACCAGGAGGGTTGCCCCAAACAAACTCCCCCAAACTCAGATCCCCACCCCATTTCGATTTTTCCTGATTTTAACACCTTAGTATTCTGTGCTCAGCTATGTCAGATGAAATGATTATTAAAACATCATTCAGATAATTATTTCAGTGATGGTATGCTTCAGAGGACTTCTCTCCCAGGAGGACCTGCATTTTAAAAAGGAGTACCAAGAGTCAGGAAGCCTTAGCCAAGAGAATAAGTTGAACTGTACAGAGAAGTACTGGGGGGGAGAGCTTTCAGCAGCCATTGAAAATGTCCTGTGAGAAGCAGCTAACCCATCAATACGCTTAGGCCTCCGTTTCCTCTTGTCATACAGGGTTACACGCACCTCACAGGATTACTGTAATATAAGGATAGAATACTGACCTCACAGGATTATTGTGGAGATGAAACAAGTTGGTTAATAATTCTTATTAACCGCTCAGAAAGCTATAAAGTGAGAAGTTCTTAATGACTTCTGGGCTTTGCCCTTTGTGTAGTAACTTACTGGACCTGCCTCCACGGGGTCTGAAGAGATGGGAAACCACCTGGATGGTGAATCTATCTGTCAGCCCCACAGGATTATAACTTCCACCTACGCTATTTGCTGGGTCTGATTACAGATAAATTATCCTATCTCTAGTTTCACAACTACCCACAGAAATACAGCCCCTGTTTCTTGGATGGGCTGAAAAAAAGTCACCCTTAACACTGGCAGCAAGGTCCTCTGGCACCTACTTGCACGGTTGCCATCCCCCCACTGTGTGAACCAAGGCAGTGCATGGACCAACTTATACGCAATAAGCTGCTCTTGGTCAGGAGATACATAACAGAGCCAAGGACACGATCCCTGAAGAAAGATAGAATGTTCTACTGTTTCACTCTGAATGAGCGCTCCATGCCCGACCGTGACAAACCTTTATATTTTATCCAGAATGGATCTCCGCAGACCCTCAAATGCTGCTTTCCTCTAACCAATACATTAGGGCACGCTCTGTACCTTCCTTCACTGCTTTTCATTCCTAGGGTCCTTAGAGTATTATGTTAGGAGCCTACTTGATTATCTGTGAAAGTAGTAGGTTCTAGGTATTTGGGAGACATTAAATTATGGAAAAGGAGGGTCTTATAATTCCTGATCAAAGTGTCAAAGAAGTGTAGTACTGAAGGATATCCTGGGACGTTCACTTAATCCTACAGAGCAGGGAGCTGAGCCTGAGCTTAAAGCCACATGCTGGAATCTGAGGCAGATCTGAAACGCGGCCTTGGGCACCACGCATCCGCTCCACCCCAGGGCAGCCCTTCCCCCCTGGTGTGCGTGCCACCAGCACCAGCACAACAGGAGGTGCCCTTTCTTAAAAGCACCCCATCTTATTGTTCCCCAGGAGCTAATGAAAGTCTCATATCCCTACGCCCACTTTAACCTTCCCCCTCCCTTCCCATGGGCCCTCCCACATTTCCTCAAGTTTCAGGTCCGTGATGAGAACGGGCCTTTACTCAGCACGTCTGCGATGAGCAGAGGCTGCTCGAGTACCTGTCACCAGCACTGTAGTGGTCTGTTAGCCAAGATGCCAATGTTCTCTGTCATAAGGTACAACCACAATGACACCTGGGAACCTGGGGGAGTGAAGGATAGTTTCTACAACTCGCCAGCTCCATGGGCCACCTGCAGTATGTTCTGCGCCCTACAGTCACGCGCATCAGTGGAGAGAGGCGAGAAGAGACCTCACCATGGGTAAGGAAGGAATGCTGCCCCTTGCCAACCCTCTCCGAGGTGGTGAGACCGATGACAGGGTGCAGAGCACACAACTCTGGCTGGATGCCAAACATCTGGACTCAAACCCAAGCAACCAAGTTATTCAAATCAAAGAAAATCTAATCAGCAAATACTTTCAATGCCTACTATGTGCATCCAGACAGCTGTGGTTGAAATGGATGACATTTAAGTCCTACTCAACCCCCCAAACACCACTGCTCTTTGTTCCAGATGCCTGATATTATATTCATTGAATATTCATGTTTTGAATGGAACATCTGCTGGCATATGTTGATGTGCAGACAAAACCAAAAGTTATAAATTATTTCTTCAGCCCTTTAATGGTACTCTTGTCAAGCTCCCTAGATGGAGGCTGAAGACAGTTTGCCCCAAGCCTCCAGCCATCTCTAAGATGCCTCCCCTCTTGCTGTCTCCTGCTCTATCAGAATGCAGGGAGGCTAGGAAGGCCATGCTTCCTCCCCTAGCTCCAGGGAGACACACAGGTGAGCACACCACCAGAGGCAAGATCTTTCTGAAATTAGGGTTTGGTTGCCTCCAGGCTCACAAGCACTCAATGCCAAGAGGAAACCCTGTACATAATCTGGCATCTGTGGTGTTCTAAGAACAAAGGACATAATATCTCTTTGTTGCTGGTCACCCTAAAGTTAAAATGACAATTTTGGTTCTGCATTCTTTTATAAATTGTGTTATTCCTGAAATAACTTAAAGCAGGTGAATGAATGTTCAGTTGCCTCATTTCTGGTGCTTCTCCTGTGAGAACCTCCAGAGCCTTTGCTAATACCACCGCCGAGTATTGCAGTCATACAATGAACAAAGTCAAGGGATTGCTCTTAGCTTGCTTCAGGCTATATACTACTTTCATTCTTCATAAGAAGAAACAGCGACTAAGGTGAGGGTGGGAGGACCTCTCCACGTGTGATGGCAGTCTCCGATTTTTCAAGGTCCCCTAGCTGTTGTCAGACAGGCTTTGTACACACTCCGGTTAGCATGCTCATGTTCTCACAATGGCCTCTGAGCTCCTCAAAGTCAACAGAGGCCTCGCACCCCCATGGCGCTGAGCACAAGGATCTGCACAATAATTATGAAATGGAGTTTATAGACGGGGGAAGGCGGAACCTCGAAGGCGAGGCTTGCTTGTAGCCTTCCGAAAGGGAAATTGGAGGTAAGAAAATCTGAAAATGTGGGTGTCCATACCCTAGGCTTTATAGCTCTTTCTTCAAGAATGTAAAACCAAGGACCCCTGGGTCATGTGTCTTTTGTACTTACCCTGCCCACTGGAGAGGCAGGTCTCTGTGCTAGTCTGCTCCATGAGCCACTGGGTTTCCTCACTGTCCATACTCAGCGAGTCAAGAGAAAGCACATTAAGTGTGCTTATATCAGGCACTCCTGCTCTGAATTCTGCTTCCTTCCCTAGGTACATAAACAGTCTGGACAATCTAAAAGAATGCTTAAAATTCTCATATATGGGTGAGCTGTTCTATATATGCTTTGGATGAATTTTAAAAAGCATTCTGCTGGGGTCGATCTGCCCACAGACACATAGTGTGATGAGTGGAGCCTAGGCCAGGTTCTCATCCTGCTGACGTGTCCCCTTGGTTTCTGGAAACCTTGTGGTACTTTCTTACCCTTAAACGCAGAGCCTGGGGCATGTTCTGAATGGTCTGTCTCCTCTTTTCTGAGCCCCACTCTGATCCCCCTAGCTCTACAAAATCCCCTTGGCTCCATTCAAGACGGAAGCTTTTAAGACAGCTTCATTAAGACCAAGTTTCATCTCAAAAGTCCAAGACCCTTTCCTACTCTCAACCCCACGCCCAGCCAGGTGATGACCTCACAGAGGAAAAAGAGGTTGGAAGGGGGAGGCAGGGTACCCACACCTCCTCCTGCCTTTTCTATGTCCTGGCAATTTTGTGTTTGTACTCTCAACCTGGTCCTGCCTTTCTCACTTGACTTTTACCTCATTAGTTCTCCACAAACTGAATTTCCTTGTTGCCAACTTTGCCCATCTGCCCTAGAACGGAAGGACAAAGGCCACTGCCTCTCCCGTCCCTGTGCTAACTCCTGCATGGAATTTTGTGACCCAAAGATGACCCTGACCTCCATGCTGGAACTTCTTGACTGCAGGAGAACTGTTTCTGCAAAAAATTTGGAAGTTGTCATTCTCATTTAAAAATGAGAATTTAAAGATGATAAAACACACACACAAGCCATTATTTGTAAAATGCCTACAGATGATGAAGAGAAATGCATAGCAATAGATACACATACCCACGGATGAGTGACGGAGCACGTGGGTACGTGTCCACCCCCGGAGGCCAAGGCGAACCTTTTAGATGAAGGCAGTGGCTGACTACTAAGGAAAATGACAGGAACCAAGAGTGATTCCAAAGTTCCTCTAGCTTTCCCTTCAACCAGTCCTTCCAGATTAAAAAAAAAAAAATGTTGTCTCGGAATTTCATTTACATCTGATACCTAAATTAGCTTCAGAAAGCAGTCACGTGGGTGGCAGAAAGGCCGGGGTCACTAAGCGGGGCTCTGGCTGTGGTACGAGGATGATTGCTGGCGAGGAAGGGAGATTTTCGCGTGCTCTTCTGGAACTGCTTAGCTAAATAAGCTCTGACACCTCTGTGCCTCGGTGTTTTATAGCTTAGATTCTTTCCAGGGTTTGCTAGTTTCTGTGGCTATATTATTCAAAAATTATGTAGATATTTGGAGTAACGACTACCATGCCCGTGACGACCATCACTGCCACCACCATTATCAATCATACTGACTTCTTTTCTTTCTGGACCAATTCGCAACTACCCCGTTACACCTGCGCCTTGAGTTACACCTGTACCTTAAGAGTTACACCTGTACCTTAAGAGGTGACCAAACAGTGGGTTTCCTCAGTTTGCAAAGAGGAATATAGATAGCATTTTAGTCACTTAACCAATATACCCAAGTGGTGCCAATTTCAAACTTCACAAGTGCCAAAGAGCCCAGTGCAGGACTGTCTCCAACTCTAGTGATGGAAGATCCTTTTCACTGGGTTTCCAAAGCAGCTGTCAAGGGGAATAATGAAAGTTTAAAAAAAAAAAAAAAATCATCTTCAGAAAGCTTGGCCTCTGCCTATGGTTCTAAGTTTGGGCCAGGTTCCAACTTCTCCAGTGTTATTCCAAATACTCCCTAAGCCAGTCATCCGGGGCTACATTCAGTGCTAACTCAGCGGCCCTTCCTTTCACAAGCAGCAGGCACACAACTCTTTAGACTGTATAGAACTTAGGAGTTGGACACGTCATTCCTTCACTACACAAAAAATTAGACTCAGCTCCTCAATCCAGAAATATCTTGGATAAGCAGGAGGGGTTGGGTTTTTGTTTTGTTTTTTGAGGGTTTTTTTAAGTATAGAAGCTTCATGAATCTGCATGTCACCCCTGCCCAGAAGCCGTGCTAATCTCCGGACCGGTCCAACGTCAGTGTCGCCGGTGCTGAAGCAAGCGTGAGAGGGTCTCTGGGAGGTAGAATGGTAAGAGGCAGCCTTACCATTTGGGTTTGGAAGCACACAGCCCAGCAGTAACTTGGGGTCTCCGTGCGAAGAGACGGGCGCGGAGAGCTGCCCGCGTGGGTTCTCTGCACCGACTCTTCATGCTTTACCTCATCACATGCAGTTGTTGGCACCCAGCAAGGACTCAATAAATATTTATTGAACTGAATCAATCCATTCTCAGTTCGAACAGATTTGCTTTCACCCCAAGGGGGCTGTACAGGCTCTCGGTCCCCGGATAGCGGGCCCTCGCGGTCTCTAAGGGAGCGCCCCGGGGGGGCTGCTGGAGTCTGCGGCCGCCTCGTCGGTAAAGCTTCCCCGACAGCGCGGGCCTCGCCTCCTCTCATTCTCGTGACTCGGGCTTGTACTTCTTCCAGGTTCCACTCCCTTTGGCACACACGGTATCTTATCTCGCCACGTGAAATGTGTTTCATAAACACATCATCCTTCCTACGAGTCTGTACGTTTCTCGAGGGCAAAGGCCGCGTCTGATATTTGTTCTGTGCGTCCCGTGGCACACAACACAGTATGGGGCACATGGTGAGGGCTGAACAAGTGCCTGTTAAATGGAGTTGAATTTGAGAGCCAGAGCTCCATTGCTGGGATGATTTTGTTTCAGAGAGTTATCCAAAGGCGGGGTTGGCTCGATTCACCACTTATTTCACCCAAATGAAGCCCAAGGGCCTCTGCACTTGAAGTGCACGTTAGGAAGCCGAAGATCAGAAAGCAGCTGCTTACTTTCGACACAGAGGAGATTGCATTTCAGCAGCGAATTGCAGGCCTTCACGTTTTAGTCACCAGTGACTCTTGGCCAAACCCTTTGGTGTTATCAGGAATAAAGAGTAACCCAGAGATATGTCAAATATCAATTTCCAATTACTTTCCTGTGACACATTTCTGCCACTTGGGAAAACTCCCAAAGGATCTGTTGCCCCTTATCAGCTCCGATTGGGCTTAACTTTCAGTCAAACAGGTAACACTCGGCGGCACCCTGTTCAGCCTCGATATTACAGTGTCCTCCTCTGACACTCAGAGTCTTTCATGAAGTCCTCAATATTGGCTTACACTGTCACCGGAGACCTCGCCCAAGTGCGGAAGGCCTCGTGATATTATCCGCTGGACCATGTGTGTCGGGGTGGGATGGGGATAGCCCCAACCCCTGTGGTGAGCTGTTGTCACTAAGGTTCCCCAACTCTTAATTTGCACTGAGATGTCGAATGCAGGGAGGAAGCCTCATGGGGGAAATTGTGCATTTTCAACTCCAGCTAGAAGCGGGTGGAAAAAGAGTCTTTAAATTAGTCTTCCCTTTTGATACTCAAAACACAGAAGAGCATTTCTACCCCCAGGTCACAGAAGGCAGGCCACAGACTAATTGGAAAAAATCTGTGGTATTAGGGATGCTAAAACTAAGGAGCTGCAAAGAACCAGGAATCACATGTCCCCTTTATTACAAAGTAATGGAACAGAATTTGGAAAAACCAGAAAACATCTCCAGGTTCATAAATCAGCCCAGTTGGAGGGAAATGCAAATGGCCAGCACCTGGAATCAGCTTCAACTGGAGCAGGAGAGCAGCCTCGAGGATCAAACTCAGGGGCCAAGGCTCCAGGCTGCGCCGTGATTAATGACTTGAGTGAAAGGTCTCAGTTGAGGCTGAGCAATTAACTTGTTCTCTCTACATCAGGACTCTCTGCAGCATAACTACGCCTCCCCTGATGGCTCAGTTACCAAGACGCAAGCCAGGCTGGGAAGCTCCGGACGTGTGCTCATCAGCCTGTTTCTGACAACCGGGGGAGCCCTGGTGTTTGTCAGGACTCCTTTCGCCAAGTCATCTGTGCCGACTCTGCATGCGTGTCTCAACCTTTCAGTTCCTTTTCAAGTTTGAGAACCATCTTAAATGAGGCAATGGCATTGGCCTTGTTCTGTCAAAAAACAAAAAAACACAAGAAAAACCAAAGTCCACAGCCCAGAGGATTGCAAATGGACAGCATATGGCTTGGCTTGTTTCTGGTCATTCCCAAAAAAGTTCTTAGGGAATTGAATGTCCATGAGATTAATGGTTCCCTCCTGTCCTGCCTTGATCCTCTGGAATAGTTTTCTCTAATCTCTTTCAGATCCTCTAAAGCATTTAGATTGAACCAATCACTTTTCCTGAATCTACAACTGAGGCTCTAAGAACTACTAGAACCGAAGGACTTCTCCAAACTGCTTCCCTTCTCTCCTGGATGTGAATTCATAGATGGGAAAGAGAGGCAGGTACCCCAGAACCTGATTTTGAATGTGGAAGTATCCAAGAGGAGGCACCCAAGGAACCCAGTGTCCTTCCTCATTTGACCTTCCAATGCTGCTTCGTTTGTGACATATGGTCTACCAAAGGTGGCCATGGTCCCCCATAGGCAGGACTGGAAGGGTGCTGAGTGCCTAGCCTGGAAACAGCCACCCCACTGACCTGCTGAATGGGCTGGCCCTCCACCTCCCCTTTAGCCAACCCCATTCACAACCACTCTCAGTGAAGGCATCTTGTCTCCAGGAGAGAGAGCATAGCAACAATAACAACAGCAGTGACAGCAATAATCATAGAAGCAGGAGCAGCAACAATACCATATGTAGCACTTACTATGGGCTGGGAACTCTTTGAAATGCTTCACTTATACCAACTCATACAATTCTCCAGCAGCCTACTAAGGCTGGTGTTACTGTACGCCTATTTCACACAGAGAGGGACACAGAGTAGTCACGCGACTTGCCAAAGGTCACAAAGCCGATAACTGACAAAGCCAGGATTCAAACACAAGTCTCAGTCCTAGTGCTATTCTCTACGGCAACTGTGTTCTCCAGAGGTGTTGGTCCCCACCCGCCACTGCTGATGAGGTCAGAGAACCAGCCTTCCTAACACAGTCTCTGTTTAAGGGCCGGGCCTGGAAAATCCAGTCTCTGCCGCTCAGTGTGCAGCCTCAAGTGCGTGCCGAGGGCCTGACCTCAGCTGTTCCCGCCTGTGCATCGGCGAGCCCATCGCGCCCGCCTCGCCGGGCGGCTGCGAGGGTGCGTGAGACAACGCACACGCAGGTGCCAGCACAATGCTAGAGCGCGGGGCGTGCATAATAATCGCGGCCGTGGTTATTACTCATCAGGTCAGCTAATATTGACTAAGGGGACACTAAGGCAGTTGGAGATGAGGCAGAAACAGTCACAGCTTGTGGTTATGACAACGCAGATCAATGTGGTGACTCCAAAGAGACAGGTACTTAAAAAGTACTGATGAGGGACACTCATCTTCTCCGTCTGACCGATTTAGGCAGCCTCTAGGTTTGTTTATCTCCACAAAAGAAAACAATTCTAATTTTAAAAATATACTACATCATGAAAAAATGAACGGGAGTTGTCCAGACTGGGATCATTGGAATACTGTCCCCGAAATTCCTAGTATCGTAGGAAGAGAGCGAGGCCCCCTGACAGCGGCTGCTCCCATCAAGCCCGAGCCGCACCCCCCTCCCGCCTCTCCTACCTGCTCTCGCCCAGCCCTGACACACCGCACTCTTTGCATCAATAGGGGCTGGTGCCAGAACATACGAAATTGCCTTTGACTACATTTAACTGATGTAGTATTTTTTTATGATTCTTTCTTGTTGTACCATTTTTCACTTTTGACTTTATAATTCTCTGCTGACTTTATATAAAGCTTTGCCAGACGACCCAAGGTGGTTTTTAATAGAGATTTAGGGGCTAGGTTGTGCTGTGGTTTGGATTCAGATTCTACTCCGGCAACAAGGGGAAATTAACTAGGTGGTTTCATCTCAAGTGCCCATTTATACTCGGAATAGACCGAGAATTTATCTTCTTCCAAGCCTTGTAATCATGACACTACAAAGTGATAGTCAAGAAATAAAAAATTAGGGAGCAATAGCTTCCACACCACGAAACCACTACACAGTGTCCCTGGAAGCCCAGATGCCTGGGATGACATAGAGACAGCCGTGGGAGCACTTGCTGAGTGATGGGGAGGAATTTGACCACATTCTGTCCTACACCAAAGACGATGCTCCTTCTCCCTAAGATGGGGAACTCAGACGGCCCTACACCAGCTACTCCTCCCCCTCTGTGCCACCCACAGCCCCCAGTCCCTGGGCCCAGGTGAAACCCTGGAAGCAGCTGGCCCTTCAGGGCTGGGAAAGGTGACATCACTGGCAAAGAAACCGAGTCAGATAAGAGGCCAGTCCCTAAAAACGACATGTTCTTACAAGAATAACCTTCAGTTCATTGTTTCTCAAAAACATAAAGTTGGTAACTCAGCAAGATTTTGGTTTTTGTTGTTTTTCATTATCATTGCAAAGTATTGAAAACAATAATTTAAAAACTCTGTGCACCTACTGGCAAGCTTAGAAATCAAGAAATCCCTTCAGTTTTTCCATATTAGATTAGATTTCTTTGCCTCCACCTACCACTGATGGTAAATGCAACGCTGAATTTTAAATTTTTCATTCCCATGTGTGTTTTTCATAGTTTTGCCACATATGTAAAGACCCTTACAAAATAGTGTTTTATTTTGTTTTTGAACTTGATATAAAAATGATATCATACAGTATCATTCAGTGAGTTTATTTTTCCCCCAGTTTTGTAGATTCCTCCATGTTGAATGTTACTCAACTTTATTTAAAGAGCCATTCTGGTGGTTTCCAGTTCTTTCCTGTTTGTTTGTTTGTATGTTTTCTTTTGCTATTATAGACAATGCTCTGAATGTAGTTCACATTGACCTCAGCATGTACAGTACAGTGTTTTTCTTGGGTTAGAGTCCTGGAAGTTGACTTGCTGGATCTTAGGGGTTGCATATAATCAAATTCACTAGATAATAACAAATTGATTTCCAAAGAGATATACTAATTCATGCTCCCACCAAAATAGCTTTTGACAGCAGGGAGGGCGGTGGGTGGAGGTAGAAGAGGGCATAGAGGGGATAAATGGTGATGCAAAAAATAAAGAAAAAAAATAGCTTTTGAGTTTCTGTTTCCCTACAACTTTGCTAGTACTTGGGATGGCTAGATTTTTAAAATTGTGCTGAATCAGTGAGTACAAAACTATCTTGTGGTTTAATTTGCATTTTCAGATTTAACTTTTTCTAGCTAGGTAACCATTGAGTGGTTTTTGGAAGGTTGAAAATTCTTTGTTAAACTAGCCTTGAAATGTGATGTTTAGCCCAGCTGGGTGTGGCTCAGCGGTTGAGGGTCAACCTGGGATCCAGGCGATCAGGGTTTGATTTCGGGTCAGGGCACATGCCCGGGTTGCGGGCTGCAGCCGATCAATGACTCTCATCACTGATGTTTCTATCTCTCTCTTTCCCTCTCCTTTTCTCTCTCTGAAATCAATAAAGATATATTAAAAAAAAAGAAAGAAAGAAAGAAAGAAATGTGATGTTTGTATAGAGGGAGCGTGATTCTGTGACTACAGAGAAAGATGCTATGTACACAGACATGTAGGAGTGAATATGTATCTCTATCTGTTATTCCATTCTTACCCTTACAGCAGGAGTGTATTGCTAGGGCCAATGGGCAAAACTCTGGCTGCCACTTGCTTTTGTAAATAAAGTTTTATTGGAACATAGCCATGCCCATTTGCTTACATATCGCATGTTACAATGACAGAGCTGAACAGTCACAACAAAAACCATCTGGCTATTTTACGGTAAAAGTTTGCTGACCTACAACATAGAGCATGTCCATTTGCAGGCACATAGCTCATGCTCCACGTGTCTCATCAAAACTGCTCCTCCCAGATACCACTCCTCAGAAAATGGATATACGGGCCAAAAACTTGGGAGTCATCTGATGTTCTTGCCTCCAGTTCATTTACAGCCAATCAGTGGATACTAACCAAGTATTCAAACTTCTCAACAACACTTCTGTGAAGTCCCTTTCTTTACACCAAAGCCAGTCCTTTGTTCAAGCCTTACGTTGACTTAGGAAACCCGCCCCCAATGACCAAGGCCCTTGTGCCCCCAGGTTTCACATGTGTGATACCTCGATGCATTACTTGAGTTTCTGTCTGTTATCTTGATCTAAACTAAATTCCTTCATGGCAGGGACCCTGGTCATCTCTGCACATAGCACACTGTCTTGCACAACAAATTCTTCATAATAACTCAGCCTCCTGTAGGCTGCTCAGTCCCCCTCAGAAACCACTGAGGGCCTGACCTGGCAAGAGCTTTGTGGCTGCCATGCCACTAGTCAGCAGGGTTTGGAAATAGTCACTACTCTCCTAAGCCTCATGGCCCAGAAGAATTGGGAAAAGAGACTCCTTGTTAATATTGAACACAGTGGTCTTCAAGTTGTTGTCTGTAGAGGAATTGCTAATGGAACTTATTAAAAATAACAGATGCCAGGGTGCCACCCCGTGCCCACTGAGTGGGAATCCCTGGAAGCAGGTACTCAAGCACATTACCTTATGGGTGTTCCCTAGGAGATTCTTACGCAGGCTTGAGAGGCACATATCGAAAAATAACAGCTTCATAAAACATCCCCCAGCTCTCCCCCACCTCCCCACATTGTCCCTGGCGGGTAGCTAACGCTGCATAGAGCTCCGCCCCACCCTTCGCTTGGGGGACAGAGCTCCCCTAAGCTTCCCAATCCTCTCTACTGCCCAGAACAGCCTGGCTTGAGGGAATAATTGTATCTTTTTTAGGGCTGAATTCAGACCTTCGGCCTCTGTGTTCTGTTGACTTGTTTCCATTCCTGGTTAATGATGGGGCCCACACCCTGCACTGACCATCTGTACTGCTGGGCACCTCTAAAATCAAGCGTCCCCTGGTGCATGCTGGCTCCACTCCCCTGTTTGTACCATACCTCCCGGTGCCTGCCCAAGGGGAGAGACATGCGAGCATTCACACGCACACTGCATATAAGAAGACTTGTTTTCATTTGTGCTGCCTTCTTAATTTGCAACATATTGCAGATCATTTAATATGTAAAAATAAATGGTAATAGAAGGGTTAGACCAACAACAATACCGACGAGATGTTGTTAGTATTTATTAGGGATTTTTCTTATTAGACTTAATTTTTTCCTAAATTGCATGTGACCCATTATCATTATGCTTGGTGGATAATAAAAAAAAAACAGAATTACCAGTCCACGTTACCCAAGGAGAAAGCCGAACGGCCGTCGGGTTTTATGACACCACCATAGCACAGATTTAAGGAATTTCTCCAGCGCTGCCTCGGTGGTTTTCAGGGGCCTGTTTTCCCCAGAGGCATGTAAGCACTGAAATTGCATCGGACCGCGATCTGCTCTCGGCGGTGAGAAAGTGCATAGTCAATGGGTTATTGCCCTTCTTTATTCCCGCTTTATGCAGTCGCACGGAGGTATCTCTCAGGTGGTTGTTGAGGTTTACTAGACACTCAGGAGCCATCTTGCGTTTTCTCTAAATGGCAGTTATAATCTATAACCAGAGGGCCGTCTAGGAGGCCGCCGGAGCAGCGCGCCTAAGTCCTGCCTGGGCGAATTCAGGTTCAGGAGATCAGACTCTTGGCTACGGGATTTCAACAGGGTGGAAACTGTATCATGTACCTAAACAATATTTATAGGCCGACAAAGAGATGCAAGGTCTGATACAGGTGCTAAAAAAGGCAGAACGTTTGAAATCAGTACGTAGGCGATAAAAGGGCCTCCTGAATATGCAGATTAATGAGTAACAAAGAGGCCGAGCAAAAATCACATGTGGTTTCCCTTCCCCTTCATTTATCTGTAATAACAGCACCGGCTCCTATAAATGCAGTATTCCTCCGCTTGCTTTCAGCTAGATATCTCCAATTAGCCATAATTTATTTCATGCTTCACTAGTGCCCTGTGATCGATGCTTGCAACAGGATTCCTGAGATGCTGAAATCAAGACACGGATTAAAATGGATTCAGTGTAGTTGTGTGTTAGGTGTGTTTTATGGGGGGGGGGGCCGCATGGAGCAGGGGGAAGAACAACACAGTCTTCAGTATTAGACCTGGTTTTGAGTCTCACAAGGACAATTATTAGCACTGGGACCTTGGTAAACTACATAATCTCTCTCTCAGCTTCAATTTCCTCATATATAAAATAGGGGTAATATCCAGCTCTAGGAGATCTTGCCAAGATTAGATGCGACCACGGACATATGTAAAATACCAGCACAGTGCCTGGCTCTGCAGAAATCACACAGTAAATAGTGGCTATTATTAACGCCGGCATCTTCTTTCCCATTCTCGGTAAATAAGAAAGCCATGCATTCTTCATAGGCACCTGCCTTTTTACTTTTTTTTCTCTGTATTTCTTTATCTTCCAGAATATTTGATTCATAGGAACATCACATCCCCCAGCAGTGACAGAGTAAAGAAAGTTTACCGCAGATTCGCAACGCTGGGTTATTTAAATTTGAAGATGAGAAGGGATGTTTTCACAGACACTATTTCTTCATCCTTGGCCTTGGGGAAACGGCGTTTCAAAGTCTCCAAAACAGTTACAAATTACCCCAAATTCCTATCCTCTTTAGATTTTTAGAATTATTTTTATTATTACTATTACATGGGTAAAATATTAGCATGTTTTTATTAAAATTCAGACACTGAAAGCAAGACTTCTGGCCCCCCTTCTGCTTTTTGCCAGTTCAATCTGGGTCTTCTCCCAGAAGCAGCTGCTGTCAGGGGTTTCGCACCCATCCTGCCAAAACTATTTCTATGCATCTATACACGTGTATGTGAGCGGGGGGCTGTAATTTTGTGCTTTTACGTAAATCGTATCACAGTATAAAAATGTTTTGTACTCAAATTGTTTCTGCTCAAAAATATGCCTCAAAGATCATTCTGTGTTAGTATTTCATTTAACCTAACCTTTGTTCAACTGCTGCAGAGTATTCAATATCATGATTTATTATACGCTAACCATTCCTTCCTTGATAGGCAAATAATTTCTCTTTGTATTTTTTTACTACTAGAAAAACACGACAATAAACATCACTCTGCAAACTTCCCTTTGGATGTGTGTAATTGCTGGGTTATAGGCTCTACGAATTTTATTCCAGTCTTTTAAATTCAATTTGTTTATTTTTTAATATGATTCAAATTTTAAAGTACATACTAGTGTAGAGTGAACAGCATTTCTCCCACCCCAGCCTTCCCACTCACGACCTCTCCCCATCCAGAGGCAGTCACTATTACCCATCTCCCAGAGTTTCCTTAGGAACACGGGTGCTTAGCATTGCACCTTTGAGGCGTAAACGGTGTGTTCTACGCATATTGTTCTGCATCTTGGTTTATCCCCTTAATGACATCTGCTGCATAGACTCGCACATAACAATGTAGGAAACTTCCTAATTGTTTTCACAGGGATGCACAGTAGTTCAGAGATTGGATATACCATGATTTATGTAAACATTTTCCAATTGATAGCTATTTTCAATGTTTAGCTAGTACATCTACTCTACAATAAGTACTACTGTATATATGTCATTTTACACATACGCAAGTATTTTTAGGAATGCAATTGCTGATCTATTTTTATAGTGAGTTCTTGGTCACTTTTTTATGCATTTGGAACTCTTCATATATTAAAAATATATACATAATCTACCATTGTCTGTGATATGATTTACAAATATTTTTAAGTTCATTGTATGTCTTTTGACTTTGCTTAAAATCTTTTTCTTTCTTTGTAAGTTTTTTTTTTTTTTTGCTTTGAGAAGTATACATATATTATTATGCAATTAAGTATAAATATGTATCATAAAACTTTAAAGCATGTGTATTGGGTTTCTGATTTAAAATTCCAGCTTTTCTACAGCATTTTTGTGTGGTCTGGTCTGGATTGTATCATCTTTTAATTCTTTTTTTTTCATTTTGAAAGAATCTCAAATTTATAATAGAAATGTAAGAACAGTACAAAGTACTTTTTTTTTGACATTTTGAGAGTAAGTTGCTCACATGATGCCCTTCACCTCTAAATATTATAGTGTTTTTCTTATAAATAAGCACATTTTCCTACATAATTATGATATAGTCATAAAAATTAGATCAACATTGATATTATACTACCATCCAATTCTAAATCCCCATTCAAATTTTACCAATTGTTTTAATGATTCTTTTTTTAAAAAATTATTTCTCAATTACAGTTTGCATTCAATACAATTTTGTATTAGTTTCAGGTGTGCAGCCTAGTGGGTAGAAAATCATATACTTTACAAAGTGTTTCCCCTGATATTTCCAGTACCCACTTGGCTCCATACATAGCTATTACAATAGTATTGACTATATTCCCTGTGCTGTGCTGTACATCCCCACAACTATTTTGTAACTACCAGTTTGTACTTTTTAATCCCTTCACCTTTTTCACCCAGTCCTCCAATTCCCTTCCCCTCTATTCTCTGTACCTATGACTCTGTTTCAATTGTGTTTGTTCATTTATTTTGTTCTTTAGATTCCACATATAACTGAAATCATATAGTATTTGTCTTTCTCTGACTGACTTATTTCAATAAGCATAATATCCTCTACATCCACCCATGCTGTCACAAATGGTAAGATTTTGTTCTTTTTTATGGCTGAGTAATATTCCATTTTATATACGTCCCGCCGGTTTTTATATCCACTTATCTACTGATGGGCACTTGGCTTGTTCCATATCTTGGCTATTGCAAATAACACTACAACGAACATAGGAATGCATATATTCTTTCAAATTAGTGTTTTGGGTTTCTTTGGATGTGTACACAGAAGTAGAATCATTGGGTCATAAGGCAGCTCCATTTTTAACTTTTTGAGGAAACTCCATAGTGGCTGCACCAATCAGCATTGCCTCCAACAATGCACAGGGGTTCCCTTTTCTCCACATCCTTGCCAACACTTGTTGTTTGTTGATTTATTGATGATAACCATTCTGACTGGTATGAGGTGATATCTCATTGTGGTTGTAACTTGCATTTCTCTGATGATGAGTGACATTGGGTATCTTTTCATATGTCTATTGGCCACCTATATGTCTTCTTTAGTAAAACGTGTGGGGTGTTGTTGTTTTTTAAATAAAGTCAAGCGTATTTTTAATAAGAGTAAGGTTTTCAAATTTTTAAATCTGGGCTTCTGAATTCTGAGTTCTGTCTTTTCTCTTAGTATTTTCATGGTTTATTTTTCTCCTCCATTTAAAATTTTAATCCATTTGTAATTTTTTCCTGGTGTAAGGTACGAGGTATGAATCCTTCCCCCTGCCCCAAATGGCTACTCATTTGCCCCAAGAACATATATTGAAGAGCCTATGTTTTACCCACCAGTTTAACATACCACTTTATTATATACTAAATACCACATGTAATTTATTTTAGTTCTGGACTTCCTATTCCATTCCATTAGTCTGTTGGGTGATTTGTATGCCAGTGACACATTTTTAAAAATTATTGATGCTTTATAATACATTTAATATCCAGTGGGACTAATTCCTCCTCATTCTATTTTTTTCAGAATGATCCCAGCTACTATCTTCCCATCTAAACTTTAGATTCAGGTTTTCTAGTTTAAAAGGAAAAAAAACAAAACAAAAAACTTTGGTAGTTATATAGTTTCATAATGAAATTATATTTTAACAAAGAGATCATTGACATATTTATGGTCTTGCGTTTTCCTATAAAAGAATATGGTATGTCTGTTCATATCTTCAAGACTTCTTTTCTGTCCTTCTAGAGAGGTACAAAGTTTTCTTTACAAAGATATTGTATACAGTTGTTAATGCATGATTATAATGTTCCCAATTTATTACCTTTTATGTTGCTTTTGTAAATGGAGTCTTTCATTTAAAATATTTTCTAGCTGGTTTTTGTTTTAATATTAAAAGGCTGGTGATTTCCGTATGTATACCTTAGTTCCTCATTTGATTTTCTTGGTAGTCTTTGAGTTGGTTTATCATAAGTTCCAATCGTCAAATAAAATAAAAAATAAAATCATTTGTAAACATGATAATTTTATCATATGTGTTCCATTTTCATGCCTGTAGTTTCTTTCTCTTATCTAATTGCATGGGCTAGTATTTCCAGTAAAACATTAAGTAATAGTGGTGACAACAGATATTATTTTGTTCTAATTTTAATAGAAATATCTCTGTGTTTGCCCATTAAGTTTTACATTGGTATTGGATTAAGATGGCTAGATTTTTGTCATATTAAGAAGTATACATCTACTTTTGTATGCTTTTTATCAAGAATGTTTATCAAATTTGGCCAAAGCCCTTTCAGCATCTACAGAATTATGCATTTCATCTTTAGATCTATTAAAACAATTCAATAAATAAACGAACATCCTAATACTGAAACTTCACTGCATACTGAAAATAAATCTCACCTGGTCATAATGTTTTACTCTTCTATTTATGCTTTTGGGTGTTTATAATTATTTTATTTAGCTTTTGGCACATATATTCATAATTGAGTATGTAGTTATTTTCTCTGAAAACTTATCAATTTTTATTAAAGGCTTTATGCACTTCATAAAAAGAATTCAGAATTACTTACTATCTATGCTCTGGAACAGTTGAAACAGCTTTGGAATTTTCCCTGTGGCCTGCAGGAGCCAGCTTGCAGGGGCTCACAAGACCAGATTGCGCACATCTCTTCCCAACTCCACACAAAGCAATGTCAGCATGCAGCTTGAAATCAGTCATGGAGGGAATATTCATGTCACAGAAATTGGTAAACACTACAGATCCGGGTTTTATTTTGTTTTGTTTTTGTGTTTGTCTGTGTTTTCCAGAGACTGGTTGTTAAACATTTAATAGAGTACTACTGAATCATTTTCCCTCCTAACCTTTGATAAGATTTCCCGCAAAACCACCTAGACTTTGTGCTTTTGGGGGGTTATGATAGGTGTTTATGAACTTTATTTTCCCTCTGGAAATCAATCAATTTCCTATCTCTCTGGAGTCAGTTTTGGGAAATTACATTTTCCTTGAAAATTATACACTTGATTTAGACTTTCAGATGTTTGTACAGGGGTGAACAAAGTTAGTTGTCACAATTCTTTTAATTTTCTCTTGTTTCTGTGGCTTTCCATTTTTTCTATTTTGCATATCTGTGTTTTCTTTAAATTTCCTTAATTAGATTAGTGATTTAGTTTTTCAAAAAATTAGCTTTTGGATTACTTATACTTTTTGTTTCATATCTTATTAATATCTGGTTTTAGCTTTAATATTTATTTATTTTGGTTTATGTAGGTGAGCATATTTTGAGTCAGATGTTTATCTTTTATTACACATATATTTAAAGCTGTTTCCTCTGAGAATGGCCTTACATCTACTTTATAGGTTCTAATAGATAATCATTTCATTATCATTCTTCTCTGTTATTCCATAGTTTAAGCTTGTATGTTATGTTTGACTTGAGATTTAAGAGTATTCAAAAATTTCGGGTAGCTGAGCTTTCTGCAATCTAATTTTGTTACTAATTTTTAGTTTTATTACATTGTCACCTAAGAGTTTTTGTACTACTTCTTTTCCCTGAAATTTATTGACATTCTTTTTGTGACCCAATATGTTTTTATTATACAAGGTTGTATTTTTCAAAATGGTCAGAGCAATATTTCTGGTCCCACATGCTCTTCCGGAACTCTGTCACTCCCCATCAAAAGGTGGAGTCTATTTCCTCTTCCCCTAAACCTGGTCAGGACTTTTGTGACTACCTTGATAGATAGATTGTAGCTAAAGTAGGTCACAATAGATGATATGACTTTTGCCTGGCTCTTACTCTCTCTTTGGCCTCTTGTCCTTAGAACCTAGCCACTATGTTTTACTAGCCTACAAAGGAAGACCACATGGAAAGAAACTGAGACCCCAGCTGATAGCCAGCATCCATCACCACTCATGTGAGTATATAATTTTTCAAATGATTCTAGCTCCCAGATTTAAAATCTTCTATTGGGACCTCAGATATAATAGAGCAGAGATAAGTCATTCCCACTGTCCTCTTTTAGAATTCCTGACCCACAGAATCTGTGACCATAATAAATGCCTTGTGCTTCGAGACCTCCTGAAGCTGATCCTATGTGTTGAAACTCTCACATTTATTTTGAGCTGGGATTAACCCCTTCAATCCTATCCTTCTATCCATCTTGCAGTCTACATACTTCCTGATCGACAGCAGTGCCAACTTCTTGTTTCCCAGTTAGTTATGGGCATGAGGTGTCTCTTTTCCCCCTACAGGGTGAGGTGTAATACTGTGTCTATCATTTCTGCTGCCACCTGAAGGGCTTCCTAGCTTAGTCACAGTAAATGGTCTACAAGATGCTCCCATTCTGACTTCCACCTACACTCCTCCTCCAACCTGCCCCTCTCCCGCTAGGCTACTTGGCCGAGCCACACGGGCCTCCTAGCTCTACTTCATGACCGCCAGGCACACTCCCATCTCAAGACTTTCGCTTGTTCTTCCTTCTGCCTGGATGACTCTCCTCTCAGATACTCCCGGGCTTCCTCTCTCACCTCCTTCAGGTTATTACTCCAACCCCACTTCCCGGTGGTGCCTCTTCTATCAAGTCTCAAATGACCAATACATGCTCCCTTTTGTTTTCATCTTAGTATTTATCCCTAACATACTGTATGACTCTTATCTTTTTATTTTAGTCATCAATCCTTTCAATAGAATATAAGCTTTTTGAAGGCAGGATGTTTGTCTGGCTCATCCATCTCCCATCGCTAATGTTTGGAAGAGTGCTTGGCACATAGTCTGTGCTTGGTAGGTATTTTTTAATAAACTAATGAATTTCTAGGGATTCAGAAGAAGAACAGGAGGCTGCGGAGCATGTTCTTTGTGCTGTCTTAGATTTCCGTGGACTTTGCAGTTTCCCAGATCCTCCAGCATTCACTGCCCTGCCTGCCCTGTTCTCCGGGGGCCCTTGGCTATGTGATTTACAGGCTGGATGAAGTGACTTCTAGAAAGATTCCAAGGAAGCAGATGGAGAGAAAAAGAAATTAGACACAAAGAGGAGAGCTCTCTCTTGAGAAAGGAAATGTGTGGGAGAGGATGGTGACATGGGTTTCTTTAATCAAAACCGAAGGAAGTAGAAGGAAGCTGCATCTCATCCTCTCTGACTCTCCTTGATTTGGGAGAAACTGATGAGGTACAGCCAGATAAACGGGGGAATAAAAGCTAATCCATAGGAGAGCAGGCCGCTCTGTTCTTACGCAGATGTCCGTCCTTACAACACAAGATGCTTTTTTCCTTTGGGGGGAGGGTGGGAATAGGGGTAAAAGGGCAATTTAAATTGGAATCTCCAGGCCGGCTGTGTTTTGGAATTAGTCCTGCATTATTTTCCTGGCTCCCCATCCCCTCCTGTCTCTTAGCTGAGCAACACGTGCCCTGGAACGGTACACACAGTTTGCGTGAGCATCCCCGAGGAAAGAACTTTGACCCCACAGACTAAGGAAGCTACGAATGGAAAATTCCAACTTGCTCTACTCTTTTATTTTCATGCTAATGTGTCTGCGGAGAGCATTTAAAGGAACAGATGCACAGGGAACAGTGAAGAACTGAGGACTGAGAGCTCCTCTGATGGCACTGCGGGGTTTTTCCAGGATGGTCTTGCATCGTATCTGCCCTTGGAGAAGTCCAGAGAGGTCAAGGTGAAACCCGGTTTTGTTTTATGGAAAAGCTGAGCCATCATTGACAGAGAGAGCCCTGGATGCGGGTTTCATATCCCGACTGGGTTTGAAAGTTGTATGAGTTTCATTTCACTTCCTTCAGGCTCCACTGTTCAACTCGCAGACAGGTGAGCATATCCTTCGGTAAAAGCCGTGGGGAGTGGCAACTTCCACATCCTACTGGACAGTCCACACCCGCGTTCAACGGAGTCAGCCTCTCCTGAGACCCGGCCCACGCGCGCCCACTGCGTTTTCAGCCTGGCCGCTCTCCTTGTACTCTGCGCAGCAAGAAAACTCTCATCTTCTCCTTAGAGCTTCGTCCTGGGTATAAATCCTCAAGTGGAAGACATATAAGAGCACGCACTCCGCAAAGCCAAGTGCCCCGACCTTCTCTTAATATGCAAACGAAAGCTAAACTTTACTTCCCCAGAAGCGCACCTCACAGAGGAGAAGCTGACTGGAGACAGAAGAGTCATAGATGACGCCTGCTTTAAAGTTACTCTCACACCACCCCCCCCAGATTATGGCCAGAAGTTCAACAAGAACTCCATTTGGTCTGCCCCAGGCTCTCTTGCACACTCACAGGGAGAGCTCCCCCAGCTTTGTCACCTACACCAATGGTTCCATCCCAGTGGTGGCTTTAGACTGTTTACAGTCAAAGTTCATGGGAGCAACCACTGGGTGGAAATGCGTGAGCGGAGAGAGGGGATGGAAAGTGGGCTGTGAAACTGAATTTCTTTATCAAGCACACGGTTTTCTTCTCGGTTTGAGGGTTTTTATGAGGGGACCAGGGGAAAGAGCTCTGAAGTATTAGGAAATAGAAGGTGGGGGGAGTAGAGCTCTGCACACCTGAGCAAAAGCGGCTTAGCAGTGGCCACTCCCAAGTGGGCCTATAAGCCCAGCTTTCTCCCTCTACCTATCTGTTCAATTCCGCTCTCGCTGTCGCCCGAGGCCACCTCCCAATCCTTCGGTGCTGCACGCCTGCATCTGGCTTGGCCTCTGCTTTCTTTGTGCAGGCCCCTATTTCTCCATTTAGACTATAGGGTTCCTGAAGGCAGAGCCCACAGCTTCCTTTGCTTCTCCCACAACCCCAGGGTGGGGTTCCTCTCAAGGAAGCATGGCTGGGTGACTGATTGAAGAAACAGAATAGGCCCCTGCGGTGACCTGAAGCATATGGAATTTGGATTAAGGGAACTGAAAAGTCAAAAAGCCCCAAACCACGCCCTTTATAAAGTACACCCATCCCAACAAATCCACGGTTATTGGAAAAGTAACAGCCCTCTCCCCCAACCATCCCAACCAAAAATTTCATTAGAATGGCTGAAGAGGCAGAGCAGTAAATATTAACGGCCGGGGGCGTCGGGAGAGCGGGCCAGCTGAGCAGGTGTTCCCCTCGCCCCGTTTCGAGCCGCTCGCAGCCAACAACGTCATCGCCTGGCCTTCTCGAGCTCACCGACAGGCCATTTTTCATGATTTTACCATTTCTGGCCAAATGCAAACTTTTAAATTAAATGTACCACATGATTCCAGATGTTTGTTTATTTGTTCCAAAAAGGTTGTAAAATCTCTACATTAGGAAAAGCCTGTGGCAGGGGTAAAGCCTTCTACAAGAGACAGGGAAACGAACGAGTGGGAAAAGCTGGGACTGGGAGGTTAATGCTGGGCAGAGCTCTCGGCAGAACAATCGAGACAAAAAGTATTGGCTTCACATACCTCTTCCTTCAGAAACCCAAGATTCAGGACTAAAACTCATCGGGCACTTATTAGTTTCTAAAAGAATGTAGCTCATCTGGAGCCAAAGACTGGAAGGGAACGGATTTTTGTGGCTGCTTTGCCTGCTTATTGTATGTTTGTTGCTGTTGCCATGAGCTCCACTATATAAATCCCAGAAGTCTTCTGTGTAGCACACACGAGTATAGCTTATGCATGAGTGGTAGGGGAGAATCTTGCGGGGTGGGGGCCGCAAGGGAGGGGATGCAGGCAGGGACCACAGCTGCGCACACACCATGCCAGCTTCCTTGCAGCCTCTGCTCCCTGGTGCTCTGTCCCTAAGTATAATCAGTCATTAGGCCAGTCTGTTGCATTTGCTACCCTGCAGGTCTTCATCATCAAAAGCTAGATTATTTCAACATTAGCCTAACTGATGCTGGGCTCTAAATTTTGGTTTCAGAAGTCAACAACAGAAATACTTTGAAAACAAACAAGCATGGGGACGGAAAGCATTGACCGACCATTTTCTCTGATGCCAAAGTCAGGGAGAACCCACAACCAAACCATCAGCAACCTTGAGCCGCATCACTATAGTGGCTGTGAGGTTCCCTTTACATCGCCCCGCCTCTGCTCCATTGGCAGTGTCCTGGCCCCAGCTGTCTTCCCCATCTGTTATAAGTTGTTTCCTAAATTACCTTTGCTGGAAACATGCTCTCTGAAGGCAATAGAGTCTGCAGTCACATAGCCTGGTGTCAAGAAACTGAAAGCTTCTAAAACTGGAACAGACTCCTTTCAGTGCCATCCCACAGTGGCCTCCTAGAGTCCAGGCTCTTCCTCCCAATCCCCCTGCATACTGCCTACAGGTTAATAATCCCCTGGCACAGCCGTAAGTCAAATCCAGGTGCTCCTGGTTGTTCAAAGACTGTCACAATGTAAACCCACCCTACATACGTGACCTTATTTCTGACCTTTTAAAAACTGGGTCCCGGCCTCGCCTGCAGTCAGTTCTGTGGGTTCTCACCCCTGTCCTTCCCCTCTATCCATTCCTCTTTATGGGCTGTCCTTTTGCCCTCCACCTACCCATGCCCTAGATGTTTTTCGAAGCTCAAAGCCAGCATCTTCCAGCCAGGCCTGGCTCTTCCAGCCTTTGCTGACTCCCATCTCTCCTAAACACCCATAGCACTTACACCAGCTTTTACCAGGTCAGGCAACTCTTAATTATACAACACATAACATGTTGTTTGGTGGCCCTGCTTCATGTTTGGTATCTCCTCAGCCAGACCACAAATCCTCTGAAGACAGATCCTATGCCCTCTGTTTGTGGATTCTCCACAAACCCTAAGACACGCTTTGCGCACAGCGGATGCTAAATACAGACACGCTGGAGGGGTCCTCGAATGACAGTGCTCAGAGCAACACGTGTCACTTCAGAAGTTACGTTTGGCCGATGGAAGGGAGAAGAAACAGCCTGAGACTTAAACTCTAAGACACTCAGAATCTCCCACCCTGTCAGCCTCAGACCCTCCATTGTTTTAAGACAGAGAAACATGCTGTTTTTAGTACCTTTTTTATTTTCACTGTCTGTTGGAGGAGGGGTTATTCTTCTGATGGCTCACCCTGCAGAAGTAAGGTGTTTTACTGTTGGGTGGGGTGGGGTAGGGAGGATGGGGGGGTGGGGAGGTGGCTCCACTTCCCCGCCTGCTTCGCTTCTGGAACAGAAGGAGGAAATTCCGGCCCGCAGCTCTGCCCGAAGAGTAGAAACAGAGCAATCCCGGAGGCGGGAGGCGGCAAATGAAAGATCATCCTGGAAGCAAAAGGCGGGGAAATGGACCCCTATGGATTTCAAATGCTTAAAGGAGGCTGCTTAAAGCCCCTGGCTAGAGTCCCTGCCAGTCTTGGTAATAGTCTAACAGATCCATCCATCTTCAAATTCCACTCGGCTGGCTCTTCCATCACTGCCACCTGCCCAGACAGTGCGCGCAATGCACATCTATCTATATATGTGCGGAGGTTTTAATCTACACCACCCTCCATTCCAATCCACCCAGCCTGCTCGTACAGAGTAAAGCGATTGACCCTGCAAAGCAGTAGGGAGATGAATTTGATGACCCAGACTGGAGTTTTTAAACCATTTCAGCAAGGTCTAGAATCAAAGGAAAGTACAATTTATTCAGCACTTAGTAAAGTCCTCTTACTGTGGAACAGAACGCACACACTGAAAATAGACTCTCACTGCCACACAGATAAAATAAACCTGTCAACCACCGCTGTCAAATCACTAGTCACCTCGATTAAATAAAAGAAACCTCAGCATTTCTCAGCATCTGAGAATTCCACCAAGATTATAAGCCATAAAAGCATTATGAAGAAAACTAAAGTAATACGTTCTGTTGAAAACGTCATCAGAGGAAGGTATTTTACATAATTAGAGAAGGCTAATAATGGGTCTGCTCAAGAAACCAACAGACTCTCCTCCCATACCCCCACCCCCACCCCACACACATACACAGCCAGGGCAAAGCCATAAGATGAAGACTGAAAGAAGGTGTCACCAGAAAGGGACCAGCACTGAGGCAGGTCTGCCCCCGCAGTCTCCAATGTGTGGGTTCTTGACTTCGTGCAGGAAAGATTTCACAACACAAGTCCAGGTGATTTTGAGAGTACATTTATTAAAGCTGGGGACAGTGAGACAAAGGAAGGGCTTAGGATAGATGAAAAAAACAGGAGAGAGCCTAAGTGGTGCTACTTTGGCTCTCTAGAAATGTTACAGAAAACAAATGAGCCATATGAGGCTGCAGGGTCTCACTGAGAAGTAAAAGTCACAGTGACAGGAGTGAGCCAAGGCAAGGCTGCTGTTAGCTCACTGAAAAGTCAGAGAAAAGGGGGCCTTAGAGACAGGCTAAGGGATAAGCCTCGGACAAGCTACCACTGCCTGCTGCTCCTCTGGTTTCAAGTCTCGTGGGGACACTTCCAGTTTAGGAAAAAGACAGCAAAAGTACACACCTGAAAAAAGGAGGGATGCTGGCATGCTCCAAGGAGAGCTCATGCTAGCTTCCTTTATCTTGAGGGTTTTTATCTGTTTTCTAAAAGCAGAAATTTTAGAGGAAGTCTCAGGGGAGGATCTCAATAAAATATTCATCAGCTTTCCAGGCGTGTCCTTCAATATTCGGGTTCATCAAAATGAGCATATAGAGGGATCAGGGTCATTCTCTGGTCAGTTTCACCTCCAAAGAATGTCACCAGGACCAAGGCGGGTCTGCCCTAGCAAGGCCTGGAATGTGTAGACCGTTTGCTCCTAAGTGTCCTTGGTTAGGGAAGATGAGACCTTTTTATTTATTATCTGGCTGCAAATTGCTTGGCTAGTTTGTTGAACTTTCTGTCTCAGTTTCCCCACTCCACTTGCCAAGGAATTTTCCCAGCTTCTTACTACCCTGCCTCAAAGGGAGCTACTTACTTGGTAGGACCCACAGATGAAATGTGCCCCCATCAGCAGGGAGGCCTCCCTTGCCAATTGCCAATGTAATTTGTAATTTTCTCTTCCCCTTCTCTCTCCATTTCCTGCCCTCTCCCTCTACTTCCCTTCCCCCCCTCCCCATCCCATCCCCTCCCCTCCTCTCTCTCTCTCCCCCCACCCACCAGCTTTCAATACACTTGCCATAAAAAAAAAGTCAAATCTATCACATTTCTATGAACCTTCGGTTAATTAGTGATGTTTTTTGAGAAATCATCTGATGGTTGGCTCCCTTGAAAGACTACAGTTAACAACCAAAGTTTGGACTGCACAGGTCAACTCATACAAGGATTTTTTTTCAATAAATATGTACAGTATATGTATTTTTTCCTTCCTTATGGTTTTCCTAAAAGCATTTTCTTCTCTCTAGCTTACTTTATTGTAAGAATACAGTATATAGGACATATAACATAAAAATAAATAATCAACTCTTTATGTTATTGGTAAGGTTTCTGGTCAACAACAAGCTATTAGTAGTTAAGTTTGGGGGAATCAAAAGTAATAAGCAGATTTTTTACCCCTAAACAGCACTAACCCCTGTGCTGTTCAAGGGTCAACTGTAATCAAAATATTCCAGAAAACAGAGGAAACAAATAAGCCATGCTGCTTAGTCACAGGGTCTGATCAAAAGCAACCAAAACCACTTATTACATCTTTTTAACTGATCATTGGGCAAAAAGATTTCTTGATACTGAACTTTTAAGATAACCTAGGGAAATGCATCTATTTTCCTTGGCTTTTGCTATTATTCCGTGTAGATTTTGTTTATAATCATCAAACCTACTTAGCTTTCACATTTCCTGTGTGTTGACATGGCAAGATGGTAGAAATATAACAAATAGAAAATGTTTTAGGAATTGGCTGAAACAGACAGATTGCCTCCAAATCCTATCAGCCTAAAACAAATTGTGATGAACAGTTTGGTCATCAAGCAGCCCCATCTTGAGCCCTCCCGAAAGTATTCTGTTCCTTGGCATGCAGTTTTCCTGGCCAACATCTCCCCATCCCAAACATCATTGTCTACATTACCACATCTTCACGTGCATCCATTTTATTTTCCCCTAATTCACTTCACTTTGGCTTATTTAAATAGTTTAAGCAAAATACTTGTATTCACGGCTCCCGTGAAAATGCATTTTATAGTATCAAGGGCTAAAACTGTTTAAAAAATAAAAATAAAAATCACGCGCAGTTTCTCTTTTTCTTTTTTGCATGGCATACATCGAGCTGCTTCATGGAGATATACAGAAAAATCAATTGCTAAGCATAAAATGCAATCCACATTAAGGGAACTGCAAACAATAACTAATTATGATAAGTTGCTATGTGAATCACTGTGACAGTCCCAGCAATCAATTTCAAACACAAATAGGCCAAGCCCCTCACTGGAGAAGAGGGTGAGCACCTAACAACTGTGTCAATAGAAATAATGGCAAGATTGCCAAGGATGGATAGAGGTAGGATCGTCAGCATCGCCAAGCACGTTTCATAGCAGATTTCCTCTGGGCTTCTTGCTTTCTTTCTTTTATCCATTTAAAGTCCAGTGCTTAATATGACAAGCTGACTATGGTCCATCTTCAAGACTATATAAGCGTCAGGAAAAATTTAATAATTTAGAGATTTTCACTGGGCTTGCAATTACGGATTCTTTGCCAAATGTGTGTGCAAATAAACTGGAATGGGCCCCTCAGCATCATAGCTGTTGGCCTCACCTCTAGGGTTACGGTAGATGTGCCAGATTGTCTATTTTAACCAGGTATCAACACTGCCCTCTTCTAAGGTCTTCACTACAACTCAGAGGAAAACCTGAAAACTACATTTCCCAGAATTCCCTTGGTGCTTGGTTCTAGGTTCAAGTGGACCAAACAAAGATACTGGAGTAAGATTTGGGAATCCCGAGAGAAGGAAGGACAGGTAATGTATGGACATTCCTAATGTTTGAAGCAGTATCCAAGTGAACTTCCTGGGAATCACCCCCAATGTTGCTGCAGATTAGAAATTCAGTAGGACATTCCTGGGGGTTCCTCAGATACCCAGAAACTTCAGCAAGTTCTTGAGAATTATCAGAGTCTGAGACTCGAGGTGTCAGTGTCCCTGACTCAGTCCTTCCCTGATTGTGTAAGTCTCCCATTCCTTACATGAAAACCCTTCGTAACTTGAATATATAGTGTGTCCTCTGTTTTCCCTGTTTCAATTCAGACTGACACCATAGCATTTTCCTCTTTGGTTTCTCAAACTTTCTCTGTCCAGAACTTAGAGAAGTGTCATTTAAAAGAAGGAGGGGGGAGGGACATACCAGGCAATTCTTTTGACAGAAATAGGCAAGGATGCCGTGCTTCTCTGCAGGCATAGCACAGGCCACAGGAATCCAGCCAGCAGTGGACATTCCCAGGCTGTGCCTCGCCCGACACTTTCTCTCCTCTTCCCTCCAGCACAATGCCACAGTCAGTCCTGCATTCACCCCACATGTTCTGTGTGAAGCACCAGTGGCAGGGTCGGCCTGGGAATCCAGGTCAGGGAGCTTCAGTTTATTCCCCTTGCCTCTGCTGCTGAGTGACTCAGTCTCCCCTAGAAATTCTTGGTGTCTTTCTGTTAAATGGGAATAATAATATTCTCACTTTATAGGGTTGTCTTAGGATGACATGGCCTGTGCTCTAAACAGAAATGTCCTCCCCCAAAGACACACAGTCCACATAAATGCAAATTCTACTTCTAACAGCTACCAGATAAAAAGTGGAAATATGTGGCTTCCAGGGTATGTCCTACATACATAGTATATTTACCGATATTTCTCCAACAAACATTTCAACATTCTTCATGATATAGATGCCCACTGAGCATACAGTACGTGAACTGCCACTAGGAAGCAGCTGAGATCACTGACACAGCCCCACGTCCCTCATACTATGAAGACATGCTCAGACCTAGGCGGGATTCTCAGAGGGACTCAGGGGGACCATTCTAAAACCGTATCGATACCACAGCCTACATCACACTGAGCGTTCAGTCCCTTCTTTGAGGGCTTCTGTTCTAGTAAAACAGTTCCATTAGTTGCTTCCATCTATCCTATTCCCTTTCTACTATCAAAACACCAGAGCTTAGCCCCAGCGGTTTGGCTCAGTGGCTAGAGCATCGGCCCGAGGACTGAAGGGCCCCAGGTTCGATTCTGGCCAAGGGCATGCACCTCCATGGCAGGTTGTATCCCCAGCCCCATCGGGGCACATGCAGGAGGCAGCCCATTGATGTGTCTCTCTCACATGGATGTTTCTCTCTCTCCCCCTTCCACTCTCTCTGAAAAGCAATGGAAAAAATATCCTTGGGCGAAGATTAAAAAAACACACACGAAAACACCAGAGTTTAACTGCGACAGAGTAACCTATGACATTAAAATAATTATCTTCTCAAAAATTACGCAATGCGGCTGACTGCTGCCTGGAAGTGAACCAGCAGGTGTAGCTTCCATGCACAGTATCCGGGTTTCTGAGCGCAGCAGGGCTGTGGTCTGAGGCCCACGGGGCTGGCTGCTCCCTCAGGATGTGCTCACCCCCCAAGGAAGGTGGCACTCTTTTCTCAGAGACAATCAAGCTACCTTGCAGACGTATCTGAGTTACTGACTTCCCCCTGGGTTTCTATCGCTTGTAGTTTATTGAACAAATATTTAACGAACTCCCATGAAGTAGGAGGCCCTGAGCCAGGCACGGCAGATGCAGTGGTGAGCATATAGACAGTCTCCCCACCCCTCCCAGGCGCCACAGCTTATCCAGGAAGACGGTCCCTGAGGCCGTAAACCTGGCCCAACACAAATGTGTAGAGAATCCTCCCGGACCTGTGACAGCTAAGCTGATGCCTGAGGAATGGGCGGGAGCCAGTGGTGTGCAAGACAAGAAAGATCTGAGTCTGTGCTGCCCCTCGGGGAGCTTTCATCTATGACAAGTTCACTCTGCACATTTACCTGACCTCTACCACACAAAGCACAATATGGACAATTGCACTAATAGAAACATTTACTTATAAAAACTCAAAAGAGATAAGATTAAAAAAAAAAAAAAAAAAGTCCTCCAGGAAGCAGAAAGCCCTGCACGTCACTACTGTCCCTGTGACGTGAGGATTATCTGAGTTACAGATGGGAAAACAGAGTCCCCGTCTCCCGATCATTACCCTGGGCCCGACCTCCCTTGCATTTGAACGTAGAGTTCTTAGGGCATGAATCTAGGTCTCATCATACTCGACATTGGAAGTTACATAAAAGGACAAGTAAAGGGAAATGGCATGTATTGAAAAACAGCAATTTTCACATGAACTGCTGCCCACCAGTTTGTGTACCTGTTGGTGCGGAATGAAAAGAGATTGGGAACTGGAGGAATCAAAAATTATTTGCAAATAGAACTTCCACTTAAGGTTTTAAGGACCGAGCTTCAGATACCGTGGAGGGTTTCACCTGGGAGAGCTGATGTAATCTACCTTCACAGCGTGAAAGTACCTCCCTGGGTAAAGGTTCGCAAGCTGTTTCCATGAGGGTATTGACAAGGGACACTCCAATGGCTTCCCAATTTATACAATCAGAAATTCAGAATAATCTCTTTAACTTAAATATGTATATTTTTTAAAAGATGACACTAAGTAGTTTCATCCTGGGTGCCAAAAAATATGGCTTTCCCCATTGGTCGGTGTATGATTCTTGCCAAGCTGAAATATATCAGTCTCATCACTTCCCCCTGCATAGATCAGTCCAACAATAATTCAGCCTAATGAGCTTCTTTGCCTCTCTCTTTACTGGTCTCCTCATGACTATAGGTCCAAAAGTCCTGGCCATCTTTTTATGATGCTGACTTGCTTTTACCACCTCCCAGTCCTGAGCACTGATCAGTCACCACGTTCAATAAATATATAGAAACATTCCTCAAAAAAAGCAAGACCTCTGTTGTTGGCTCCTTTTAAATCACATTTTTCCCATTGATGTTGGGCTCTGATGTCACCCAAGAATATGTATTTGTCACCCTAACCACCTTAGCTATTTTTCCATGTTCCAAATATTATTCATAGTATCTTCAAGATATATTTTCTTATATTCCACCTCTTCAAGGTTCAGATTTATTGTTTTACTGTTACAGTGACAGGTGATCTTCATCTTATGCATGATTAATATTTGCCTGGTCATGTCCCCCTGTTGTGAAATCTCAGTTGCATGGACATATCAGCATTTACAGGTGGAACAGAGGGCTCTGAGACTTCAGTTCCTACTCAGGATATTCAATGGGCTGTATACAGTAAAATGACCTTCATTCAAATACAAGAGACCAACAAATACATCCGTGATGATATGATGCTAGGGCTAATTTGTTATTCTTTCCAGATTAGGCATTATTATTTGCCTAGGGGAATTTTTTTAAAAGTCTCTAAAAGGATATGCTCAAAACCTTCATAAGTACATTTAGTGAGGGAGACCTATTCACGCCTCTGAAAATACAACATGTTGGCAGCAATTTATTCTACCTGACTTACAGCAAAATTTATTTCTCACAAAACTGACATGTAATGAACAGTATCACAATTGAACTTTAATGGACCCAACATATATTTAAATGTAGAAAAGTTCTACTGTGCCCAGACATCAAAGATGCAACACAAGCCCAAGTCACAGACAATGGGAACCTGGCATGACTCTCTGGATCATTTCCTGCAGAAATGTGCCATTTGCCCATAGCCTATATCCTCTTAGAGCAGCTCCGCCCCTTTCAGAGAAGCTCCGCCCCTTTCAGGGCATCTCTACAGCCTTTCCTCCCACCCACCAGCCCTGCAATGTCGCTGGGATGACAAAGCTGGACTATCATTATTCAGGGTCCCCCGCGCGTGCAAAGAGAATGTGCTGCTTGGGGAAACGATGTTTAAAGTATGCAATGCCCTCAGTCTAAGCCTGTTCTACTCACCCTGGAAAGTAGGTTCACGTTTAGGAAATGTGGCTGCAGGCATGACCAGGCTAAAAGGGGGTACACAGGTTACACCGTGTACCTCATCCTGTCCTAATGGCCTCATCCTGTCCTAACCAATCCCAACAAAAGGGATCACATGGTTCTGGGCCTAAGCAGCCAGCTTAGAAATTAAACATTTTTAAGTTATATTCCATACCGACTTTAGAGATGGCAACAGTAATTCAAGGCTTTGGAAAAACTGGGGAAGCCAAATTAATGTTTTGGGGATCAGAGAATTCAGGGAAAACTACAGATTGATCCCCTTCAATATTTCCAGGCCAACTGAAATTCCTTTCAGCTGTAATATACAGTTCATTTATTTTTAAATTACAGATTTCAACTATTATACTCCCAAACAATGATACTTTTACAAATATTAGTGAGCTTCCCTATCTCTCTTCATCCCTTTTGCTGGAGGTAATTATCTTAGAAACTTTTAAGTACTATAATCTCTTTATTTAATGAAAACTTATATTATACCATGGATTTATTTGCCTTCCCAGGAGACCGCCACTAAATTCTGTTTAATATGAGTTCAAGTTGCTGGGCTGACAGGCACGGTTTTCTCATCAAGGACTGGAAGGAACAGCACTGTGTTCCTGCTAAAGTTCCGAGGCAGCAGCCCCGAGCCCAGAGCTGTGCACAGGCAAGTGTCCCTCCCTGTAACCCCTTGGTCACCGAGCGATAAAAAGCCGAGCTCCTACCTCGGTGACTGGTGAGTTCCCTGGAGGCAGAAGGCAGGGGCGTGTACTGGCCCTTCGGAGAGGCAGCAAGGCTGTCACTGGAGGCCTGCGTGATAAGAGCAAATGTCAACGTGAGCAACGCTGAACACTAAGTACCTTCATTTACCAAACATGTCTCCTCGGGCTCTGGGTTTGCAGAAAATATTATTGACCGAGACTCTTAGGAAGCAGGAGTTGTGTGTGTTGAGATAAGACACTGGTGACTGTAGGGTAGACTACACAGCCTCGGGGGGCCTCGGTACAGGTGGGGGCTCTGAGAGAAGGGGGCTGTTTGTTCATGGTGCTGAGCTGAAGGAAAAGGGAGGAAGGAGGCTGAAGGCAGGAGCTGGGCAGACTTCGATTTCTAGCACATGCCTTCCCCCAGTAATGCCCACAGAACACATGCTCGGCTGTGGGTTTCTGTGGAAACCAGGGAAGACGCCGGGCTCTGCTCCCAGGGCAGAGGGGAAGCTGGGCTGCCTCCGTGGGCCAGTGGCAGGGAGACAGGGAAGGTGAAGCCCTAAGCCCGCAGTAAGCAGCGATCTTGGGAAAGGGTAGGAGCCACTGCAGGCCGTGCAACGGGGATGTTGGCTCAGTTTAACAAGAAGCCCAAGTGAGCCCGGCCAGGCGTGGCTCAGCACCTAGGACCCAGGAGATCACGGTTCGATTCCCGGTCAGGGCACGTGCCCGGGTTGCGGGCTCAATCCCCAGCCGAGGGCGTGCAGGAGGCAGCCGATCAATGACTCTCTCATCACTGATGTTTCTCTCTCTCCTTCTCCCTTCCTCTCTCTGAAATCAATAAAGATATATTAAAAGAAAAAAAGAAACCCAAGTGAAATTGAAATATAATGGTTATCAACAAAACTTTGCTATTCCAAGGCCTATAAGAAAATGATATGAAATACGTCTATGAAGATGCTTTTTTATTGTACACAAACAGCTCTTTAAGCATCACACTCTGCGTATGGTGTGACCCAGGCCGCTAACCCTCTCTTTGCTTACTCTGCTTCCACGAGGGCTGAGGTAGCAAGAAAGGGCCATGGCTGTGAAGTCAGTTGTCACCGATGACCAGCGTCACACTCAGAGTGTGGCTTCTTACAGCAAAAGTATCACCATTGCAACTCTCATTGAGACTTTTGAATCAAATGCCACTTTTTTTTTAATGTCCAAAAAAAAAAAAAAAAAAAAACACCAAAAAGAAAGAACATCTGCTAGGATCAAAATCCTAAGCTTACAACCTTTCCAAGCTTCATGAAAAAGTAAACTTCATTAATGCTACATTTTTCTTTCTGGAATAGGAAATACATTCTATGGGATATATTTGCCCTGCTAGGAGCAGGCCTTTTCTCCGAAGAGATTATCTACATTACAGGAATCAAAACTAAGTAGGAGATTAGACCTACTTGCTAGAAAAACCCTGTAAAGCCCGTTTCTGACATTTGAGATGTTTGATTAAGCAGCTTTCAGTGGAGACTTATATAAAGAGTTCTGAATGGTGCAAGATCAGAAGCCCTGTCCCTAAGGTGGAGACAGATTTCAGGTAGCATTACCTCACTCCAGCTCCAAGGGAAATATGTGCTGTTTAAACTTGATTCAAGGGTATTGGGTCCAGAAAGATAAAAGTTCAGTTACCCAGAAAAATGTTTTAAAAAGTAGATAAGACTTGCTAGGTACTACATCATTAGACACTTAGGATGCTGCAATGATATAAAAGAGTCAGAAATGGGGTTAAAATTCAAATACTAGAGTCGCCATGTGTTTCTCCATTTGGCATCCAAGGTCTCCTGTAATCCCCGTGTGATAAATGAGACACAGTGACTGTTTTAAAAATGGCATCTATTCAAATGCTAGGGGCAGGACCCATGGGGTGGGGGTATGGAGGCCTTCTTTCTGCAGATCTGCCATGCTTCCTTTTAAGAGGCCTTAGCTTCTTTCTCTGCCAATGTTTCTGCTCCACTTCATTGCTAAAAAAAAACCCTAAAATTCCAATATGAATCTTAGGTTGCTATATTGTAATGTTTCTCAGTATTTTTAATCTCAATTTGGGCTGTTGACAGTTTAATGACAGCTTTTCCTAAAATGACTGGAAGAAACTACCTTTCAGCAAATACCTCTGACTGGGCAAAACATTAGAGTTTTGTAACCAAGAGTAAAATAGCTATTTAGTTTCATTTCCAATTGTAGTCAAAGCAAAAATTGTGTGGCTTGAGTTCTGCCTTGCAGTCATCATCCAATGCCTAGCATTTAATTACTTTTCTGCTCAGTGTCCATTTATAAACTCAAGTCATGGAAAAGAATCCAGGAAAGAACAATTTTGCCAACTTTATCTTTTGGTGGGACTTCCATGGCTGCATGTTTAGGAAACTACCACCAGTCAAGATTCTAACTACCATGGCTTTGACTTGGCTTTTGTCAAAATCCCTGTGATTTTTTCAATAGTGATATACACACTTGGTCTCTGAACATTATGTGTAGAAGCATGATTCAGAAAAGCACAATTATCACATAGAAGAAATAGATAAGACGATGTCTTAAATTTGTATGCCACCTGCCCAAGAATAAAGAACTCCCCTTGAAACTGAAGCAATATGCCCGTCGTATAATGATTGAGATAACAGAAACATAGGTGGAGAGATAGAAATAATTATTGTCTGGGTTAGGAAGACATGCCTAAAGGGAGAACAGAGAAATCTGGGTAAATCTGAATCTTCAGAACTACAAATACTCTCAAATCTTTGAGTCCTCGCCAAATTTCCTAACTAACTGTGGCAAGAATTATACTTTTATGTTTTACCTTTTAAAGTAAACAGGTATTTTTACTTTACCCTTTTACCTTGGTAGAAGGTATTTATAAGATTTACAATAAAATATTAGTGTCCAGAATACATATGCCCCTCTGTAAATTACAATAGAAAAACAGACAAAGGAGATGTCGGGCAATTCAAAGAAGAGAAAACCTGAATGGTCAATAAATACCAGCGAAGATAGTTAAATTTACTAGGACCAAAGGTGATGCCAATTGAAACAACAAGGCAATTTTGTTTTCACCCATCTCAGTGGCAAACTGTTAAGTCTCAAAAATGCCATAGAGAAGGAAAGGAAACAAAGCTCCCATCCCCTCGTTCCTTGCCAGTGGGAATGTGCATTGGTTCAAATACTTTGGAGACTAATTTAGCAATATGTATAAAATTGAAAATTGGGACAGCATTTCCATCTAAAATATATACACTATGGAAAATTTCACTCAGATCTGTAAGGTG
This sequence comes from Miniopterus schreibersii, assembly GCF_964146895.1. Taxonomy (NCBI): domain Eukaryota; kingdom Metazoa; phylum Chordata; class Mammalia; order Chiroptera; family Miniopteridae; genus Miniopterus; species Miniopterus schreibersii. The sequence continues at coordinate 14,794,440 of NC_138114.1, forward strand.
GAACATAAATAATGCAGCATTATTTATAACAGAACAAATTGGAAATAATTCAACTGTCTGTCGATGAGGAAATGAATAAGTAAAATGTTGTATATCCGTATGATGGAATAATATTTCGTATTTAAGAGCAATAAACCTGATTTATCTGTCTCAATTTGAGGAGGTCTGAAAATTTAATACAGAGTGGAAATGCAAGTTGGAAAGTGATAAATGTAGTATAATATTATTTATGTAAATATGTGGTTCTTTGATCTCATGTGTATATGTAAACATCTAAAAATTATAGAACTTATAGAATAGATTAAATTCATGAAAATGGTTGCCTCCGCCAGTGGGCAGAGTAATAGGATTAGAGTTAATGAAATGGTGTGCGGGGGGGGGGGCTTCTATTTTTTATATAAGATTTATTTTTATTTAGAGATGATTTGAAATAAATGTGTCAAAATACTAGAAAATTACCAAATTTTAAAAACATGTTTACATTTTTGGAATTTCTCAAAATTAAACACAAAAATTGAAAAAACAAGGACTCCTCTCTGATCCATACAGCCCTACATTGATATGAACCCATAATTAGAGGAAACTTCCTCCAACAATTCTCCAATACTTGCAGGACATGGATTAGGGCCACGTCTGGTTGGCTTTTTGTGTTGAAATACCTGTTTCTTCTAAAGCTATTGAGTGTGACAATAGAATGGGAAAAGCTGGTAAATAACAGCATAGGCCTGAAATCCTCCTTCCAGCCTGCTAAGTCCTTCTGCTTCAGATTTGTCAGAGCAGGCTGCAGGTTTCCGTACTCTTCTCCTACTCACAATCTGAGAGTTGCTAATGATTTCTTAAACTCACATCAATAATGCTAATAGTCACTAATATACTGCACTCTGCAATTTCCATAGTGCAGGAAGGAAGGTAGAACTTTGGCAACCTCGTTGGAAAAAATTTGATGAAAGTACAGTACGTTCTACAAGAGACTTGCAAAGTGAGAATTTCACTCAGTGGTTACAGAAAACAAATGTCTTTGGATGTGTGTGTCAAATTGAAGCCCCTTCCCATCGGGTGCATTCCACGGAAACCTGCATTCCAGTGGGTATTTCTGAACATCACGGGTGCCCTGAAGGAACATGATACAGACCACAGGAGAAGAGATTTGGCAGGCTTCAAAACAAGAAGGGGAGGCTACAAACTTGTTTAATAGTCATAAATCTCCTACTATTTTTCACAAAATACCTTCTAAGACCACAGCTCCACAACTCATTTCCCATCACTCAGCTCAAGTGGAGCGCTCTGGCATGCTCACTCACCCCTAAATCATGCACCGCATAAAGCGATCCCGGGTCTGGGAAATTTGTCAGCCTCTTTCAAGTAAAAGCAATCTTCACTTTTCATCACAATTCATTCCCTGAAACTGTGGTATAAAGCTGACTCTTCTAAAAACATTTATTTTCTCTCATAAGAAAAAGCATCACTCATTTTGTTATCAAGTATTTAATAAGCACCTACTATATGCCAAGCCCTGTGCTAAGAACACCAAAAAAAGTGAAATGAGGACCTTGGTTGTATTCCCGACTCATAAAAAAATTATAACCATGATTAATACTGGCTATTAAGAGTCGCCAGCTCATAACATGACCCCCATACTCTGCATTTTCACAGAACTGTGTCCCTGGCCTCTACTGTGGCACCTTATTGCATGAAACAGTAATTATGTCCTTGCTTGTTTCATACTCATGCTAACAAAGAACTTTCCAGATTAACTCTATTAACTTCTGAGATTAACTACACTATTAACCCTTGCACCTAACATGTTGCCAGAAACAAAGAAAGAAGTCAATGCACGATGCCTGAATGAGTAAAACATCTTAACGCCAAAGACAAAACCATATACCACGATCGATCGCAGAGTGGGAGCCAAGTTGCCAAATCAGAGGCAAAGACTTGCCAGCGTCATCTGAGGGATTAAGGTAGAAGCCAAAGCAGCAGCCTGAAGGTGGAGTCTTCGGACCCGTCCCAGGTCAAGGCCCCGGCCTTTCAGCATGAAGAAGACAGAGAGCCTCAGCCGCAGACGCACCGGGGACGGGGACGAGGGGCGGGCTGGGGCGGGCAGCTGTGTCTTGTTCAGAGAAAGAAGCCAAAAAATTGGGAGGGAAAAAACAAAAATAAGGCAGGATGAGGGAGGGCCACTAACCAAGGAACCAAGGGAGAGCTGGAAAGGGCAAAGGCAAAGCCTGGGCAGTTGCTGAGCATTCAGCTGCGTCAGGGGCGGGAGGGGAGTTGGGGCCCGACGCCAGCGAGAAGAGGTGGGTGCAGGGAAGGGCTGTGCCTAAGGCCTCTCTGCAACGAGGGAGCCCCCGGCAGGCAACAGCCTGCAGCTTCCCATTGTTTTTATCTGATCTAAAGGGGATCAAGTTCCGCCAGGGCCTAAAATGTCATCAGGCCCAGGGGCGCAGTTCAGAAATATTTATGGCAGGGAGGAAGGCAGGCAGGTGGGGGGCAAAGGACCAGGAATGGAAAAAAGGGAGAAAGGGCTAGGGCTTGGGCATTTTGTGGATCTCTACAAAAATAATCACATCATAAAATATGAGTTTTAAAATGAGTTGAAAATCATCTAGAGCAGTAGCTTTCGAAAATAATTTTTTTTTGAAATATATCTTTATTGACTTCAGAGAGAGGAAGGGAGAGGGAGAGGGAGATAGAAACATCAGTGATGAGAGGGTCACTGATCAGCTGCCTCCTGCACGCCCCCTGCTGGGGATCGAGCCCCCAACCCGGGCATGTGCCCTGACCGGGAATCGAACCCCGATCGCCTGGATCCTAGGTCGATGCTCAACCGCTGAGCCACGCCCGGCTGGACTCAAAAATAATTTTAGCAGAAAGTTATATAACAGGAAAAAATAAGCATCATCTATCGGTCATTATAGACATAATCACAATTTCTTATTGAAACCAAATGAAATTATAATATAAAAGTGAAATATGCAAATATCTTATTACATAATATTAAGTGAACAAGTAAATATTAAAATAGTGTATACTTTTTAAAATAGTATATACACTTTAATTTTTAATGAAATAAAATTTGTAATAGGTAAAGTTAATAAGGAAAGATTGGAAGAGTTTTGTTAACAATGTGATTTATGGCTTTGGCCCTTTGAGACTGACATAACCAGTGGTGTCTGGAGTCAAACTGTACCAGCTGTGTTAGTTATTAAATACAGCCATTATTTAAAATTAAATTATATACACTTACAATTAAATTATGTTAAAAGTAAAGGTAATATAACTCATCACTTACTTTTATGCTCTTGAAATTGTTTCTGTCTATTGTATCTACATAGGGAAAATGCTATACAACGATGCGTTGCTTCACCTCTTCCCAACTCTTGAGTGATGTCACTTTGGTCGCCTGACATGGGCCATGGAGGGACTCTACCGCAGAAATTGGCAAGTGCTACAAATTAGGGATTGATTTATTATTTTATTGATTTCCCAAACTTAATAAAGTGATGGGAAAAAATTTAATGATGCAGATTAAACTTCAAGGTAAGTTGTGTCTTCAGCCATTACATTAAAAAAATAAGGACCTATTTTTCAATATTAAAAAACTTATCTGATTCGATAAAGAAGTTGCTTATGTCATTGACAAAAGAGTGAAGTTCTGACATACTCAGTAAGAAAGGGAAATAGTTGGTATTTATGTGAGAACTACACTTGTGTATCAAACACAACCTTAGGTTGGCTGTGAACACATGAGTTTGGCCAAAATGAAAGTATTCTGTGATACTCAATTCACTAAATGGAATTTACAACAAAAAAGTATTCTATTTAAATTTTATTTGTAAATCGTGCGTTAGTCTTTATATACATAAAAATTTCAGTAAGCTCATGTACACATAATTTTTTTGCACAGAGCTGGTTGCTGAGCATTAACCAACACACCACTATATATAACCCTTGTTAAGTAACATCTACAGCATGTTCGGAGCTATAGAGAAAAAGGCTATTTTATGGTCTAGGAATGGAAAGGGTTGTAAGCAAAAAGCTAATGAAGCTTCAAGGGTTGTATCCTCGACTAATTTACAACTTGGATATCCTCTGCTTCTCTCTTTCCTATGCTCTGATACCTTACTGACCAAGATTTAGAGCCAGGCTCCATCTGGCTGTATGACCTTGGGCAATTTACTTGAACTCTTTAAGCCATACTTTCCTCCACTGTAAAATAATAACAATAATAGTCATGATAATGATGGGGATAATAGTTAAAAATAGCTATAATGTATTTGTGCTTACTCTGTGTCCTGGACACTTTTTAATGTATTAATTGATTCAATCTTCACAATAGTTCCAAGAGGCAGTTATAATCCCTATGCCTGTATTACAGATGAAGAAAACTGAGGCCAGAGAAATTAAGTAACTTGACCAAGGTATCCTGTAGGCCATTGGGTTATGAGTACAAGGCAGAGGTGGGACACAGATCCAGGCAGCTTGCCTCCAGTGGCCACTTTCCTAACCAGGATGACGCTCCACCGCCTCAACAAACCTGAAGATTAAATAAGGTAAGAGGCAAAGATCTTAGCGTTGCTCATTAAATAACTATGATTTACTTTTACTCTAATTATGTACAACATCTTGCCTCTTCAGCTAGATTTAAGTTTCTGGACTGGTAGAGCTACTTTTCAATGTTCCCTGGCTTCTCCCCTTCATAGTAGCTATGACAGGGACACGTGCATCATTTGTAATCAAATGTTATTATGTGAGTGGACTCTACTCCTTACTTGTCAAGCAGAAAAGCACTACCGAGATCCCTTCTGAGGGCAGAAGCAGTGGTGAGATCTTTAGCCTGGTTATGGTCTGAATTTATCTGTAGATCCACGGCCCTACTGTGATGGTCTAGCTTTAGTAAGTAGCTACATATGGCATTTCTCATCTGGGTTTGGAAGGTTGACCTAGAAACCATATTCTGTCATGGAGTCCTCCAGGCATGATTTATTTTGGCTTCAAAGAAGGAACTTGCCTCATGTGTCTCTCTTCCTCTCGCAGAGTTTTTTATTCTCAAGGGCTACAGGTCAAGTTCTATCCTTGGAACCAAAGTAGTTTCCCAAAATGAGGTGGAGCCAGCTCTGTCAAGCTGGGCCAGATCTGCTGTCAGAGCCTTTCCCAAATACATCAGACCCTCTGCTTGTAAAAATAAATTGATACCAATGCAAGAAATTTATTAGGAGATGACAGCCTGGTTCATAATGGAAATATGGAGAAAACATCATCCCTCACAGCTGACAGTTTATCCATCACGTCTCGGGCTCCTGAGATAGAAGCAGACACTGTCCCACACAATCCACTGAGGACACGTCTTCTTGGATTTCCTTATGACAGGAAACTCTGAAATAATCCAGAAGAAGGAAAGGACTTGTGCTGCCCTTAATGTGCTCAGCCATAAATTTTTAGCATTAGCAGAAGAAACATGTGGCCAAAGAAATGAATGATGGGGGAAATCAGGAGGCCTGAAATTCTCAATCGGCCCCTTCTGTTCCCTCCTGGTGATGAACTGGGACGGGGGTCAGAGAGGGTTGCTGCACCGCTGGGAGGGACATCAATACCCTGTTATGTGTCAGCAAAGCCAACAGGTGGCAGGGCACCACTGCAGACACATCACACTTGACTCTGCTTGAGATCTGGGGACCTGGTCACCTTGCCCCACTAACTTTCCAACTGTGGTTATTTTGCTGAGCTTGTTATTTGTATTGATAAACTTGAGACAGTTTAGGAGGGCCATTTTAATTAGGAGTAAATGCAAGGATATTCGTGGGGATCACAAGAGGTTTGATCTCTGCAGGCTTAATGAGGTGACCTACCCAACCCCGTATGAAATAATTGTGTATTGTATGAAAAGCTGCTTTGGAAATAGAATCGTGGTACTAAATTGGAATGAAATGAACATGGTATTAAAGGGGGGAAAACTACTCACTGCCTATCTTATAGGGCCTTAAAATATTTATGTTCGAAACTTGCATTCTTTGGAGTTTTACTGAATGTTGATAGAACTAGAAAACATTTTTAATGAGATACATGCACATTTTTTAAATTTACAGATATTTTTTGCAAAACTAGAAAGTCATAAGTGTGAGACGGAAACCTAAAAAACATACCAAGTACAGCCTTAATGGCCTTATATTCTAAATTTACTCTTTATATTAGGGAAAAAAAAATAAAGGCACGGGCAATTTCACTTAAATGTGAATACTAAGGAATCGTTGATGCCAGTCTTTGTCTGCTTAAGGAAGAGAGAATCTAAGCATCAATATGATATCCCAGGTAAACTTGGGTTTTGCTGCGCTATGTGGCTGTGAATAGGGAATTTGCACTCTCGGGTTGCTTAAACACGAATCCAGGGCTTTGAACCACTCCCCAAAATAAATCCCTAAGAACAGCAGTGAAATAAATTACGTGCTGACCAAATCCTTCTTCATAGGTAACAGGGGCTGGAAAAACATGCCTGTGTCTAATTCTTGGGCACTGAAACCTTCTTTAAATGCTCCCATCCTCTGAAACAGGCAAACGGCCTTCTGGTTGTTCACATTTGTTTCAGCCAATCTTCCCGATTCCCTGTCTCAAGAAAGACCTAAAACTCTGTTGACGCTACACGTCCAAATTAAATATATCTGTGTTTCCTTTGCTTTCTCTGTAGGTGCGTGCCAGCAAGGCTACATTCGTCCAGAGTTTATTTCAATATTAGTGGAAAACAAGCCATTTTTCACTTTAGTGAACAGCATCAGTGTCTGCCTTGTAACCAAAAATGTGACCTTAAACTTGATGGATCTCACCAGAAGGCGCACTTTCCAATTATTTTTCCATTGGAGGTTATGAATGTCGCTTCCCAAATTATTGTGACAGCTGTGAGATCCAGCCGCTTCGAAACAAAACTCAGCCCAACAAACTGGTAGGTTCATTTGTGAAACCAGAAACAGGGAACGACAAAGAAAGCTCCAGCCACGTGGGAGGGGAAGCAAAGGCCTCCTCCGAGCTTCGCGCAACAGGAGAAGAGAGCCAGGCAGAGCGGGTGAAATCCCCATACTTTTTTGTTACAGCCACTTTTGTTTCCAAATCACTCTAAATTGGGAAGGTGAAGGCCGAGCGTTACTGATTCCCAAAAACTCCAAGAGGCCGTGCGAGACTCCTTCCTGACGAAGGGCCTGGGGCCCGGCCACCCCAGCTCCCCGGGAAGGCCGCGGCCCGCGCGGGCATCATTTGGGGACCACCGAGTGCCCGAAAATAATGAGCTGGCATTCAGCTTTGGTGACTAAGACCCTGCATTTTCATCTAAAAGTGGGTTTGAATTATTGCTGTAGATAAGGTGTAACTGTGCAAGGGAATTTTATCCATGTTTCTCCCATGAATCATAAATGAGGAAAAAAATTACAGTCTAAATTGCACTTAAAAGGAATAAAGTCTTTTCATGTCATACATGATTTATCAAAATGATCTCATTCTAAGGGTACTGTGGTGTATCTTGATTAATCACATTAGGAAGCGTGATGAATGGCCTCTTTAATGCTAACACAGGATTTATGGGCAACATCCCGACTTGAACCAGAAGGGTAAGAAGTAAAATATACAATAGATAGCTAATGCAGATAGGGTGTCAGGAATGCTTTGACTTGTTTTAAAATTATCCCGGGAGCCTTAGCTCCGGGAGATTCTGGATCCGCCAGGTGGTGGAGAGCAAGCGAGCTTTGCTGGGGAAGCTGGGGGCCACCCGGCCACGGAGCAACCCTTCCCCAGCCCGCTGCCCCGCGAGGGACCCACCCTGCGGAACCCGAAGGGAAGGCGACTGTGAAACGCGGACAAATCGCGGAAATTCCTCGGAGCAAGAGGGGGACGCTGCCTTTAGAGATCAGCGCGCCTTCTATCGCCCTATTTTAATATCCTTTCACATTTCGCTTTAATATCCTAAATGCCTTTTTTCTGAGCCTCCTCGGGTCTGCCCCCACTAATTTCCTCCAAGGCTGACAGATCAGAGGCTTTCCTCGAACTGTTCCTTTTAGAGCTGAGGAGCCCTCCTGGTAATCCTGCTGCTTGTCTGCAATTAATCCGTCCAGTTGCCACATTATTAACACCACCACCCACAGACAGAGGAAGCCCCGACCCACTGGACACTGGCTCCCGCCTGAAGCTTCAAAGGTGCCAATCACACCCTGGTCAGAAAGGTGCCTGCTGTCAGCATCAGAGGTTTCCATTCTCTCCTCCCTGCTGATCAAACATTCTTCCTCAGAAGATTAATTCAGAGTCTCCGCCCATTTCCTCCCAGATCCTCTTTCCCTTTTTGGTTTACCCAACGATCCATCTTTGCTTCGAAAAGGGAAGCCACAGATAATAGAAGCCCTTTCAAAACAAAAGCTGGGCAAAGGCAAATTTAAGTCCCAGCTGTTATCAACTTTTTTTTTTAAACTCATTTAAACACCTTAAGGCAGTGAGGATTAGGGCCTGGCCTGAAATGCCATTCTTTGATCAAAGACTCCAAGACTTTACACAAACATGCTCACAAGGCCGTGGAGGCAGCTCTGAAGGCTGAATTGATTTGTTTGACCGCAGTGCCTGGGATGGGCCGAAAGCTCCACACTTGTTTTCCCAACTCCCAACATACCCTCATCAGGCCAAGTGACTGAGAAATTATATATTTTTCCTTTTGTCTTAATTGGAGCAAAGTCGTTTGCAGATTCAGACGCAGTTGTGGGGAGCGGGTGTGGAGAGTGGGCAATGTGGGCACTTGCTGTCCTGTCCCATGGGGCAGGGGGGCAGAGCAGCGAAAGGCCCAGGAAGGGAGGTGAGAAAGAAGCCCCGCCATTGTCCCTGACGTGGAGCAAAAGCAACTTCACAGAGAAAGACCTGTGTTTACATAGCCGATTTTACTGGAATCTTCTCATCACTTAATAGCATAGTTACCAGCCCCTATCTATGAAAGCGGTCTTAGCGGGAGAACCAGCAGGCCCTTTTCCTGGCGGCTCATCTGCCTGGTCGCTCACCATCCATCCACAAGCTTTGGGACCCAATGCCAGGACTGGCCGAATACCACATTTTCACAGTAAAGCATGGCTCAATAGTGTTTACACCTGTCATACATGTTAAGTAAATAATTTTGGAGTTGCATAATAAAGACAATATCTAATGTGAAGGTTAAGGGATAATTGAAAAATCAATATCCAAGAGCACGAAGATAGATGTCTTTATAAAGAGAAGGTTAGTCATGTTTCTGTCTCTGAATTTTGTTTCCTTAGGGATTTTTTTTTTGGGGGAGTGCTATTTTGTTACTCACCCTACAGGGATACTGTCATAAAATGAAGTTAAACCCATATATAGCTGAGGGTTCTTGACTGATATGATTCTTTGGGGCAGCAGACCACACATGTCCGGGGTAGGCTCTAGAATCTCCCTTTTTGCACAGTTCAGAAAGGAAAGACTAACTTTTTGGCAGAAGTGATGGAATCTAATTTAAAGTGATTTTGGAAAGTAAATGGTGAACGGGGACGCTAATGATTCCAAGGATACAGAGTTTCATGTATGGTTGGTTCCGAGTGCTCAGATTTATCATCAGGACTTTCTGTCTCCTAGCTTTGTAGTCCTCCATGCCAGCTTCAATGTCCCCATGAGGTGGCTTCCCAGGGGCTCCAAACCTACATCTTATCACCTTCTAAGACAACAGGATGAGCTTCTGTTTCCTGAAAGTTTAAGCAAAACCAGGGAATCCATAGCCTGTGTTGGGTTATAGGCCCATCCTTGAATGAACCTCTGTGGTCAGGAGAAGGAACACTCTGCTAGACTGGGCCTGGTCATGTGCCCATTCCTAATGCTGAGATAGCAGCTGGTTCCACGAGAGCACTGTAGATTAAAGGTAGTGGGGTGGTGGCTCCCCAGAGGTAACTCTGTTCTAGAATATAGTGAATGGACACCAAAAAGCCAAAAGAGCAAATTTCTCTTCCAAAGCACACAGCTTCCTTTGTAAGCCTTTGGAGCCCCTCACAGCATGCCAGAGACCTTTGAAACATCTCATCACCATCTTTGGGCACAACTGAGCCTGCTACTGCTACTCAATATCCCAATCCTGAGTCATCACCAACATCCACAAAAGGCCTCCACGTCCAGAAAATCTGCCCCACAAGGCCTTCCAGATAGGATTTATTTTAAACCTTTCAGGCTCTCAAGTTGGTGAGCTTTAACATACAATTGCTTTTTAACAAGCTTGGGTATCCCACAGAAGATTAAAAACAGCTAAGGCAACCTGACGGGAGCATCATGAGGGAAGGGGCAAGGACAGCTGCTGGGGTCACAGTGCAACATGGAAAAATGAGACCAAAGACATAGATTGAGAAATGAACCACCAGACATCATAGCAGACCTTTGGGACGATGACACCCCTTCCTCCCAGCCTCCTATGCATATCATATGCTTGTGAGTAGGATAAAGCTAAAATCAGTTTAATATTTCCTGCATAAGCCAGGAATTGCATGATATATTTAATTGCTAATTAGCTTGTATCTAGCAGCTACTGGCACCGGCCACTAGGATGAGGCATCATTCCCAGTATGGAAGAGTAGCACAGGTAAGAACTATGAGAACATCATTCAAAAGTTTTTATCCTAATCTATGTAAATTTCAAATGTCTAGGAAGATAAATTCTAATATATCTCTCTCACTTTCCAAAGGCATTTCCCTGTCACTCTGTCACTCAGCCCACTTTTTACCTCTTTGTAAAAGAGATGTCAAAGATGCTTGCCCTGAATCCAGGCCAGGCTCACTGCTGTCTTAGTAGGTGAGAACACTGTGTTCTGGGCAGCTCAGGTGATTCCCTGAAGATGGGTGTCATACGTGAAACCAGGGCCCTGGCACATTTAGGATGGGCTACTACATTTGAGTTTTATATCCCCCTAGAGACCCAAAGAAAGCCAGGAGGATCCTCTGATTAGCAAGTCAACACCACTAGCCATGGCAACTACAGCTGGATACATCTGGATGCTGGGCTCCAGCCCCTGTGCTCTGAGTGTCTGTGTCAGGGTAGCGACAACCTGAAGAACCACCGTGGAGCTTGGAGGCTGACTTCTTGAAAGGGTTGCCCAGTGGGTACATGGGAGCACGTATGCATGCATGTTGATTGTAGAGGAGGGAGTAAGGATATAAAAGGTTTCAAGTTCCAAACACAGCCTTTCTTCCTGAAGTTAATATTAATCCCCAGCCTGTAAACTTTCTAGACAAGGACTTTATTTTGTCCTATCTTTTCCCAAGTAGCAGGAAACAGAAGCCTGCCTATTCTGGACGCCCAACAGTCTCATTACTCTTGAGATTCAACCATGTTACCTCTACATAATAATATTAATTTTCACAATACCAATGATTTTACATTATAAAATGCAGCTGATGGAGCAGAATGAAGAAAAATGGTGGAAGATGGTTTAATGGTTATTTAACCATTAAAATCTTTATTCCTTTTTTTTTCAAAATTATTTTATAATCACTCACAAAACTATTCATAAAAAAAGTCTTTTTTTCCTTACTTTACACTATCAATAATTGTTGACATTGGAAGTTTCATTCATCTAAATATTATGTGTAAAGCTGTTTCCCTGACAGCTTGCAGATCCAAACATGTGAGAGAGGACTACATGAGAAACGACTGGCCAAGCATCGTAATCAGTAGGTCTTATTCCTGTGCAATATTTCTAATCACTCGAGCCGGCTTAGTCTCCCTGTGGCCACAGGAAAATGCAAAATTGACGCACAGCCTTCTTTCACAAAGAAACACTACCACTTGCCTTTAAAATCTCCGTCTTCAACTCTTGGAACACACTGTGTGTCTAGCTGGATTCAGTCACTGACAGTATGAATGAATCCACTCCAGGGGTAAATCCACATTTGGGGATATGTAATATTTAGGGTAGTCCAAGTGCCAAAAATAAATAAACAAATAAGAATGAAATAAAATTTAAATAAGAGAAAGGAAAAAGACATTTTGGGGTTACTTCTCAAATGAGAAATTCATCAAACCATCGCCTGCCATTTCCCCTGCCTCAGTCCTGCCATGTCAACTCTGTTGTGCCGGGTATGAGGCAGTAAAGTCCCATGTGCTCTACGAGCCTCCCTCCGCTTTCCTTCATTCTTGATTCCTAGGTCCTGAAAGACAGACATGGCCACAGAAACCCCAGTCTGCCTTGCCCAGCTCCTGGGTGTGTCCTGCAGCTGCACACTCATAACCAGTTTACAGAAAGGTTGATGGCACTGTGGTCGGAAACACAAGACATGCCACCTGGAGAGTTCCAAAGGGCCAAGAGCAACAGGACCCTAAAGAGACTCACTGGGGAATGTGAGCCTCTGGCTCGGTCAGTATGAAGCAAACTGACCATATTTTCTGACACCAGCCCCCGCCCTCCCACCCTCACCCTCACCCTCAGAGAGTTACTGTAGATTTCATCCCACTGCGTGAACTTGTTTTAGAGAACACTCAATTCCTGGCAAAGTCGCAGAATGTCCTACCCATAATGTCCTACTCTTAGACCATCTTTTAAAACACAATTTGACCATGCCTCTCTTCGGCTTGCAAACCATGTTGTGATTTACCTGGCTCTTGGCATAAACAGAAAGCACCGTACGTGGCCTAGGAGGCCTTCTGCCTTGGTGTTTCCCTATTTTTCCAGCCTATCTCTGCAGAGCTTAGTCTTTCTGCCTAACCTCCTCCCCACAACATTTTTTAAAATTGATTTTTAAGAGAGAGGGAGGGGAAGAGAGAGAGACATCGGTGTGAGAGAGAAACATTGATCAACTGATTGCCTACCCTAAGTGCCCCAACCAGGGATCAAACTAGCAACCTGGGTATGTGCCCTGACAGGGAATTGAACCCACACTGGCCAGGGCCTTCCCCCAACATTTTTGTCTAGTTAACCTCTTACCTTTCAAGTATCAGCTCATGCACTGCTACCTCAGAAAGATTTCCCTGACATCACTTTTACACATACCTCTGAGGACCCCATATTTCCTTTTGGGGACATATCATAGTTTGTAATTATATCACAGTAGCATATTTTAGTGATGTTCCTAAATAGTTCACTCAGTGCGGGCAGTGTTCCACACCTTCTAAAAGTCTGGCTCATCGCAGCTTCTCAGTGATATGTGTTAACTGGTGAAATAAATGAATTTAAAACATTGAACAAACAGCATTCCCCAGCCTCCAAGAAATGAGGGTAACAATAAGCACACACCTTCCCAGACATAGTCGCCGTCTCAAGTGCCCTCTGAGGCAATCTCCTCACAAACAGAGCCCCTCAATGCAGAAAAAGTGACACGTACAGCCCCCCCAATCCCACAATTCCTCCTGCCTACTCCTGGCAAGCACAGCCTGGTTTTGAAAAGACTTAAGTTACACTTCGGCCAAAAAGGAGTCATCCAAAGGCATTTCAGCACAAACAAAGGGAAACCTCCTTCCTGTACTTCAGGTTGGTCTACAAATGGAAAATACAAAACACGAGCCTGTTGTTTTCTAAATGCATTCAAGTGACTTCAGCCTGAGCTTTGGGGTCTGGCAATGGAGAAGAGCCCTGAGTGATGGGAGGTAGCAGCGGCTTTGCTCAGCTTTCCTTTTGTTATACCCAGCTGTCTCTGACCCCTGATGGATGACTAATAAAAAGTTTAATCCAAGTAAGACCATAGGCTTGACCCCAGGAATGCAGGTGAGCATGCCTATCACTGGCCTGCTTCTCCAGAGGCCAGAGGGCAGGGCTGGGAAGGGAGAGAAGCTGCCCAGGGATCTCCAAGGGCTGTCATCAGGAGAGAAAACTGAGCTGTCGCGCAGCCCTCCTGTCACAGGGCTCAGTGGGCAGAAGGGGGTGCTGCAGTGTAACCTATTTAGGATGCAAATGGAGTGCTTCCGAGCTGCAGATGAAAGCCTGCCTGGCAGGCCCTCAGCAGCACTAAACGGTGGATTCCTGCTTGTCACTGCTCACCGCAGGTCACTAATAGAACTCAGAATGGCTTTACTAAATGTGAATGTTAAAAAACTGATAACCAAAAAATTAAAAATAAAATAAAATAAAAGGAGTGGCAATCCCACTCTGAAGGAATTCAACTCACCCAGCTCTGTGGAGACTTATTGATTCAGGAGCTCTAGAGTTCAATTTTATTAGCTTTAGATTGACAACCGTCTACCACAGACTTACTACCCAGTAAATGTTAGAAAGATACCTAGATGAACTGAGGGAGACAGAGAAGAAAGGCAGGCAGGCAGGAAGGGGAAGAAGAGATAAAAGGGAGGGAAAGGGGCAGGGAGGGAGGGGACAGTGAAGGCCCTCTGCCTGTGTCTGCATGTAGCAAGGAAGGGACTGCTACAGACACAAAGGTTTGATAGACAGGGCCAGGGGAAGTGAGCGTGGAGGGACACCCCGCTTTCTCTGGGTGGCACTTCCACCCAAGTGGGAGCAAAGAAGCACAACAAAACCTCCAGCTCCCCAGCACCACGCCAGCTGGTGCTCAGTCTTTATCTTCGGACCAAGTCCGGTGCTCCTTCTGCCAGGCGGCTTTTCCTTTCCCCCTTTACTTCAGCCAATTCCTGTTTTCTTCAACTGGAGTTCCCCAAGACTCATCAAAAACACGATTTAATTACATCTCCAAAAAAAAAAAAAAGGGAGGAGTGTAAACATGACTCCTTTTTATCTCCTGATACATCTGGACAAGTAGACAATGTGCTAAAACAAAATAAATCTGCCCTGACAGTCACATCAAAGAGTTCAGCAAGGGGCTTGCAGCTACTTAAAGCCCAGGAATGCTGTTGCTAAGCATCGGCCTACAACTTATCAGGCCCTGGAAGAAACGCTTTTTTCTTTCCTTGGTGGGGGGAGAGGAGGAAAGTTAGAGAGTGGGAACCAGACTGCAGAAGGAGATTGGGGATTTTCAGGGATTTCGAAGCTTAAAATGAGTTGTGTGACGAAAAGGGGTTTGGTTGTGTTGTGTTTTCCCTTTGACACACTTGTCTGTGTTTTTATAAAGGTAGGACGCGGAAACCTTCTAGAAAGGGTTATTTAGACCAGCAGAAATAGGCGATCGCACAAAATACTTCAATACAAGTTTGAGCCATATGTCATTGCTGTGAATTTCTCTGTTAAGAGGAGAGCCTGACGTTAGCTCAGGGGTCTGAGGAAATATCTCATGTTCACCAAAGTCAAGAGTGAAAAATCCTTAAGTCGCCATAGCAATAAATCATCCAGCATCACAAACCACAAACAGTTTTTTTCTAAAAGTCAGGAAATGGAGCATCTACTCCAGCAAACATTCAACACAAAAGAAAACAGAAACTCTCCCCCCAAACCAAGTGTGAACTGCCATGTGCAATGAAATAAATCTAGCCAGATGACCCCAAACACACGCAGACTCACAACTAGAGTTTTTGTAGCAAAACACGAAACGGACTGACCCTGAAATCTGGCCAACACCTACAGCCTCTTGCCCCCACAGCCACCCGGGGAAGATGCTGGAACAGATGCTGTGAAATTCGGTCTGACCCTCGTTCCATATGCTGTTCTCGGGAGGGAGCCATGCAGACACGGTCCCCTTCCCGTGAACACATCCTCAGGTGGGAAACTGCCCCGGGCTTCCCTCCAGCGAGGTGGCTCCATTCAGTTACGCTGGGGAATGGGAATGGGACCTGAAATGGCACTGCTGAGCCGCACTGTTCCGAGGGGACCTGAGGGTGCCCCGGGAAAATAGCTGGTTGAAAACAATCCCCCAGTTCTCGATGTGCACCAGCCCCTGCCAGGGAAGGTGGGCCCTTGCAGCAGAGCGGCTAAAATACGCAGATGCGTTACTCAGGCCCACGAAGCCAGGGGCGTTTTAAGGAGACATCTTGCTATTTTCTCTTCTTAGATCAAAGGAAACAAATTCTGAAGCTATGATGATCTCCACGCGGGATAACCATCAACACCATGAACAATTACCAAGTCTGCGATATTGCACAAATAAATAACACTTACCATTATCTCCAGCGCCATGGTATTTATTAAACAGTGACGGAGGGCAGCAGTAACCATTTTTTTGTCCCACATAGCTCCTATTTTCTAATTAAACAAAAGGTTATTTCTACTGTTAACATAGCCATTTGTCTAGGTTGGGTCTTACATAATACTTTTTGCCAAGCGTGGCAGAATATAAGAAATTATGTTCCGTGGTGGTTTTGTTTTGGGCTTTTTTTGCTTTTAATTTTGCATGCGGGCTTGCTACTTAGAGAGGTCTGTCGGTTCATAATCAAAGCAAGAGGCCATTGTGCAGAGAATTCATAAATAAACTTTGGCAATTTTTCCTAAAACATGATGAAGCAAGCACTCGGCCCTACCCTTTCGATTCAATCCAAGGGCAATGGTCTGTATTATTAAAGATATAGGTCAAGCGAGCGCGCCGCGCTGTCCTGTGGGATGCTTCCGAAGCGGCTGTCACATTACCGAGATCTGTTCTGCGGCTCCGAATCATTCCTCTTGGCAGCTTTGGATTGCAGGCGACTCCTCGCGCATGTATGCAAAAGTGGGCAAGCCGCTTCATATCACAGCGCGGTTACCTCCTCGTTTGTAATTGCAGAAGATAGCAACTGGAAAATGCACTGATGTCACTGACAAGGGTGACGGCAACTTCATAAAATTTGCATTATGTCTTCCGCCAACCTCGACCATACTTCCTATCGACATTTGAAATTGTAATCTTTTTGACTTCAATACAACTCTGAGTGCAGGGTCATTTATCTCCTGAGCATCCCAACAAGAAAAAAACTTTAAAATGAATT
Source organism: Miniopterus schreibersii (assembly GCF_964146895.1). NCBI lineage: Eukaryota > Metazoa > Chordata > Mammalia > Chiroptera > Miniopteridae > Miniopterus > Miniopterus schreibersii. The sequence continues at coordinate 14,811,238 of NC_138114.1, forward strand.
TGGTCCAGAAATCTGAATTAAGTGAAGGTCGGAAGGAAAGAAGCCAGTGTTTTCCTGAGCATCTAGTATGTACTTGGCAGGTTCACACAGGCCGTTTTATTTCATTCCCAAAACAACTCTGTGGGGGAGTTGGATGAATCCACGATGAAAGGGAGCATGAGGATCCCACCACGGGGGGTCCCCCGATTCGCTACTCCCCTCCGTCAGCTGGTCCGGAGCACCAGGTCCTGGCACCAAACCAAAAGGAGCACATGGGGCTGGGACATAAAGCGGTTTCCAGCAAATGCTCCAAGAAAGGGCCCAAACCCACGGCCTAGGGGCTGAAGGATGGAAGAGATGTCCACTCCAGGAACGCAGGGAACCTGGTACAGCATTTGCTTTTCACGGCCTCGGGAAGTGTGTTGGAAAGGTATTAGCATCCCTAGGAGACAGATGAGGAAATGGGGACTTAAAGAAGCAAAGTGCCTTCCCCAGGAATTGATGACTTGCCCAGGGTAGGACACAGCTTCCCTGCCTGCTTTGTTGCCAAGATCAATGATTATAACATCCTGGCTTTTTAAAGAGCTCTCTCCCTGTTCTTCTGTCATGATGGCCTGAGCTTAAATGTTGTGCCATCAGCCCCGAGTGTCCCCACAAGTAGCTGTGTGACTTTTCTAAATTTTAAAATAAAACAAGGCTCTGCCTCTCTAGGTGGTATATGCAATGACATTCGATGATCAGGGATCTCACAGTTTATTTTTAATTATATAAATTTACATTTTAAATATCACCAATCAAAAATGTTCATAATCATGTGGTTAGTAATATCAATTTCTAATAAAAACACTCATTTGTTTCATTTATTCTCAATTCTGCCACTGAATATCTGCCTCTTTACAAGGAGGAAGTCATAATAGATCTTTCATACCTAATATGCTATGACTCCTCTCCTGGTCTTTGAGTGGATTTAAGAAACTAAATTGTTTCTCTCATTTGGAGGTTGGGTTGAGGGTGGAGGGAGATGAAGGGTATAATTCCTTTATATAGATGAAAAGGGGGAAGCTGAGTGAACTGACCTATTTTATCTGACTCCTAATCCTACAAAGCTTGAGTCTCACTCTATTTCTTTGTACTGTGGGGATGGATATCTTTCTAATGGATAAGCTCATTCATCCCCACCACCAGCCGAAGGGTAGCTCTTACTGTGGTGTGTAGCATGAGGACACCAAGTTGCAGAGAGATCGGAAGAATTCTTCCAACTCTCTGTTTAGCAAATTTTGACCCCCAGACAATGGTCCTGAGGGGAATCAGGAAGTTATCCTGCAGGAATGGTTGCCACCAAAGGAAGGGATGGTTCGAAGACATTGTAACTGACCGTGTTCAAGCAGAACAGTAAGAAAGTGGAAGGGAGTTCACATTCCTCACATGTCCCCTTCCCAGTGTTCAGCTGCGGTAAAGGGGCTCTGGGTCTGGATAAACCCTTTGAGAGACAGACAGAAGGTACTTAAGACTTGATTACTTGGAAGATAATAGATGGGAGAGTCCCTGGAAGAACTAAAATAGCACAGCTTCACAGCTATAGGAATGAGTACATCATTAAATCTACTCTCCAGAGCCTCTTGAGATCCACAGCATGTTTAAAGTTTCAATCAGCCACGCAAACTGAGAGACCTGAATATCTCAGAACATATGGGCATACATGATGTATGTAACACATACGGCACATGGACTCAGAGAAGGCCCTTCCCTCTCCTTTCCTTCAACAGCAGATGCTCTTGGTGTGCATGTAGGAGGAACATCAATTGGGAACATTGAAAGTCCCACTGCCCACTCAATGGCAGTTTGGCTTTAGCTTTTTACTAATTGATTAGAAAATGAAAGAAGGGTTGCTAACCAACAGTACTCTCCCAACTTTTCTGGAACTATAAAGAAAATCAAGAACACTATGGAGATAGGGTCCCTTCCCAGAGGGTTTATGGTATGGTTGATAAGCTGATGCCAGAAGCTACTAGACAGCAGTAAGATTTGGAGATAAGAAGAGAGGACTCTTTGAACTCTTAATCAGAAAGTCACAGGAAAGTATTTTAAGGTCCCTAAGAAACTGAGTAAAAAGGTATGTTTCATGGAAGAAGGAATTCTAGAAAGGAAGGCTTTAAGGTACAGCTCAAGTTTTGTTCCTTCTGACAGATATCTCCTTGATGAAATTTGACTTCAAGGCAGCAGCATCTCCTCTTTGGCCTTCCCAGACCTGTGAGGTTGCATGGCACTTAGTAGGTGCCTGTGTGAACGCACCTGGCGGTGAATTGAGTTTTTAGCAAACTGTGAGAGCCTCTCAAGTCACAGTCCATTTTTCTCCCATTTCTGTAATTTAGGCACCAGTACTGGGCCTAACACACAGAAGGCACGTAGCACAGGCTGAGTGAATGAGTGAAGAAAAGGCAAGGCAAGAGGACGGCAGCCATTTGGGATTATGTCTGTCTTCCTGTCTCCCTCTCCCATGCCGCTTGGAAGCGGTTGACAGTCTCTCACCACATTAGGCTACAGCAGCGTGGGGCTTCTCCAGCACGCAGCTGGTCCCAGCTCCTTCGCCATGCTGCTAACTGGGTGGGGGGTGGGGAAGAGATGTTAGCAGGATGTTTTACTCAGCAGGCCCGCGCCGAGGCGCATTTTTAATGATTTACCAGTTCTACCTGACTGAGCCTGCACCCTGTAAGTGGATCATATGATCAGCGATCACAAGTTAAACTGCTTTTGTTGCTCGCAAGGCATGCATGGTGGGCTGGCTGCAGGCACCAGCGGCTCGCACGCAGCTGTGTGTAAGACAAGGAGAGGTTACGTACAACAGGCAGTTAATGGCTCATACCAGCAAGCCCTCGACTTCAGTCGGCACATGCGGCTGAATTTTAAAAAGGTAAATGACCTTGCAGCTGGGAGCTTTAACTATGTGCTTTTACCTATTTGTACCTGGGTAAGTAAACATTTGCAGCACGCCAGCAGGCCCTGAAAGCACTATTGTAGCCACAGGCTAATCCCTTTCTCTCTGGATGAAAGACTCCAAAACAAACCGGGGAGTGGGGGGGAAATCATTTTCTGCCTCAAGTAGCACAAAGGTAAAGGGGGGCAGTAGTGATAATGACTTCCATTTGTTATAACTTTCAGAAGTCACCAAGGCTCCAGTCCTAACCAGCTGCCCATGTTTAGGATTCCACTTTCCAGGAAGAATGACAGAAACAACAGGCCCCCAGACGGACAGAATGGCTCTAGCCAGAGCCAAACAGAACTGCCTCCTCCGTGCCAGGGCCTCTGACACTAGGAGCTGGAATGAACATCTCTGTGCTTGTCCTACTGTCCAAAAGGGTTGCTTTTCCCAACTACTGTCAGCCGGGGCCAGGAAAGAGGCTCATGTTAGTTCTCACCTGCTTTAGCTTCCAGTCTGAGACCAGTGGTCATGGTGTGGAGCTTAGGCCTTCTACCGCGAATTGCCTGCCTCCTGCTCTCAGTCACCCAATAACCAGCATTTAGGTCCTTCTGGCATTAGGCCCTTCAGATAACTCCAACTGCAACTGGTCCACCCCAGCTACTCTGAAACACTGGCTAACCACCCGAGGGCTTTCCAGGGAGCAGAGCATTTGTGATTTACAATCTGAGCGGGAACCCTGGCAATGTTGTTATTTTAAGAACCCGTCAATCAGTTGAGATTAAGATAACATTTATTGCAACAAAAACTGAGATTGCCATGAGAACCGGCAGAAGGTATCTGTGGAACATTTAAGACATTTCACAGGCAATGAATCAATAGTGGGCAGTTCACCGGAGTGATAAGAGCACTGGGCTGAGGGCTGAGAGCCGAAAGCTCTGGGCTCTTCTATGGCTCTGCCCCTCACCCGCTGCATGACTCTTGGCTCATCACTCCACTTCTTTGCACCCAAGACTGCAGTCCTTCGTTTGACAACTCTATTGAGCTCCTACTAGGTGCCAGGAACCACGCCAGGCACTGGAAATAAGCATGTTGGTTTAGATGATCTCTAGGTATCATTCATGTATGTATATGCAAATGAATTAATAAATAAGAAAGGCTGCGCTCCGATGCTAGTCACCATCTGTTGAGCCAAAATAATCCTTAAATGACCAGAAATATTTGCTTCCCTGAGATTCAGTTAATAAGGGTCGGTCTAATGAGGTTGGTTTATGTCCATGAGAGAAAACAGCACTCCTCGGTCCAATATACAGTTTTAATAAACTTTATTAAATTTCCATTGATCCATATGCAAAAATAATTTGTTTACAATTTGAACTCAGCCTACTAAATGGTGCCTAACTCAATAAAGTAGGAGGCTGAGAAACAACAGCTGTGTGGCCATTAACACATTATGCCATTAAAAACCTTAAACAGTTGGGTTTGGCGAAGGAGTCCAGGTTAACCCCTTGAATATCTCTAAGCTGGAGATCAATTTTAGAAGACACTTTGCAGCCAAAGGAAGCCACAGACTCAGAAAGGAATCTCTCTGTGGCTCCTGAGTGAGCCTGCAGGAATGCAGCACTGGCCGGTGGCTTTGCCGCAGAGCCTTCTAGGGACCTCCTCTAGGTGCGCCTCTGAGCCTCATGCAGAGATGACGGGGGTGGTCGGGTTTAGAAGGATGTCTTTTTTTTATTAATTTTTTTTAAAACATATCTTTATTGATTTCAGAGAGAAGAAAGGAGAGGGAGAAGGAGAGAGAGAGCTAGAAACATCAATGATAAGAGAGTCATTGATCGAGCCCACAGCCAGGCATGTGCCCTGATGGGGAAATCGAACCCCGATCGCCTGGATCCTAGGTGGATGCTCAATCGGTGAGCCATACCTGGCCAGGCAGAAGGATGTCTTAATAATTAGCAAACTAGCTTAACATATTAATATGATTCATGCGGGGCCCTATATTGCTGGTACTTAGATAAAGTGGCTAGCTTTGACCTTATACTAACAGGGCCAGAGTCAGGGTACAATCCTTGTCAGCCAATTGGTTCTATTTTGTAATCACATCTGTAATCCAGTCAATGAGTCAAAAAACAAGTATTCAATGAGCACTAAGTAAGATTAAAGTCTCTGATCCCAAATTATACACTATACCGTGAAGATAGGAAGACAAAATTAAGAGATACGAAAATTTGAGAATAATTAAGACTATACTGTATAATTCTGAAGAAGTACAGGGGCCTGGAGAAGAGAGATGAGTGAAGATTAACAAAGAAAGGACTTTAGGAAGGAAGTGGGGTTGAGCTGTGCTTTGGAAGAAGGGTAGGGTTTAGGTAAGTGCATGAGAAAATTAAGAGTCAAGAGGGAACTAAAGGTGGGGACTAAGGAGGACACGGAAGGTGGGGCACAGGTAGCTTGAGCGAAGGCAGGGGGTGAGGGACAATAAGGACACTATTAGTTTTTTTGGTTTTGTTTTTAGCATTTTTGGTTATAAGGGCTATAAAGGATACAAGGGAAGAGAGCTGGAGTTGGCCAATGCATGCCCGCCCCACTGCTGTAAAAGGCAAGCTGAGGGCATCCCTGCAGAGGTGGCGGTGTCAGAGTGGATGAAAGATAGCTCAGCTTTTAGAAAGTCAAACTTTGCTTGGTGTCCAGATTAGTGACCATCTGATTTCTCAACTGAGAATTCTGTGTGACGACCTGAATATAAACACGAAAATAACTGAAAATATGTGGGCAAACCTTCAAATTCTCAGCACAACAGTGAATTTAAGTCAGAGAGGATCCTTGTGCCCTGTGAAATCGACCTGTCCAGTCTCCCAAAAAGTTGTAGACGCCTCTTCAACTCCTAAAATGGTCATCCAGCTCTGGTCTCAGCCCTCCAGCACAGTCGGCACTCACTTCTGTGCAAGGCAGAACGTTATTCTGTTTAAGAAGATCCCTTAATAAAATTTCCCTTTAACATTATGTCCAAACTTCCTCCCTGTACCCTCAGGTCCTAGGCTTGTCCTTAGAGCAATGGCATATCTTCATCCACATGATACTATGTCAACTATTTGGAGGAAGAGTTTGTGTCACCTTAATCGCTTCTATTCTATGCCAAGTATTTATATAACACTCAACAGCCTAGTCTCTCTCCATTAGTTTTTTGTTTTTCTTAAAACATGAAACCCTGGACTAAATGTAGTCCTTCAGATGATGTGTGAGCTGTGCAGATCTCAGGAAGATGCTCACTTTGAAAACTCAGGATCCAAAGCCTCATTGCACCTGCATTGGCAATACGTTTCCAAACTACATCCAATGGTGGTGACATCAGGCCTCAAATAAAATATCTCAATGCTTTTGATGTGAGCACTGCCAAGCCACGCCTTTCAAGTACAAACTTCCTCCCATAATTAATTTTTTAAAAAATATAAAGCTAGGACCTCAAACTAGACTTCTATTAAATTTTGTCTGGTAGGTATCAGGCAATGTTTTAGCTTGTTGAGGCCACTTAGAACTATGATCAAAACCTCTGGTAAGGCTGACTTCCCTAACTTTGTATTTGGAAAGTTAATAACCAAGGTCCCTCCCCAGCTCCTTATAAGCTGTGGATAAAAATGTTTACCAGGTCAGGCACAAGTACAGCTTCAATTCTGAAGTGAAGATATGTGGATAAAGCCTAAGGCTTAGAAAAGGAGAGGAGATGTTTTACACGTTCTTCGGGAAGGGTGAAGGCAGATACTAACAGGCGACTTTACTAATATAAAGGTAAATACTTAGATGACCAATGATACTTTTTTTTCCCCCTAAGAAAATAGGTCTGGGATTTCCCTGACATCCCTAAGAAATTAGGTATATTAGGTCTGGAGTAATTAGCAAACCAAAGAATTTCCAGTGTGAACTCTCTCAACTTAGTCAAGAAAGATGAACACAAAACCACCCTCAACACAAAGAAACAGAGTTCACCTTGGTCACTGGCTCAAAAACTAGATACCAAATTCAGAATGAGTTTTTCCCCCAAGAGACTGGCATGTGAATTTATGAGCAAACATCTGCATAACCAACACCAGAACACCTATGCTTGTCAACTCCCCTACTACTAAGGTGCACTTACTGGAGAAGCTCAAAAAAGCATTATTAAGAACAAAAACCAGGGCAACATCCCAAGGGTAACACTCTGGCTGAAAAATGGCCACCATGCCCAATAACAGAGAATATAAATGTGAACTGCCTAATTATGAGTGAGCGACATGAAGTCAAACACTATGGCGTTACAGCAAAGCGGACACTAAATAGGTTTAAGGGTCCCAAGTTATTTATCAGGGATAAATGCGAGGGATAGATGGCTGCCTGAACATTTTTCAGGCCTCAGCTGGAATCTTGTATCTAAGAGATAAGGTACCATGGGAACTGACAATGTTTGCACAAATCATAGATGACCCTGCCATATGTGGCCACTGGCTCATTAATTTGACTAATTACAAAGACCCCCTGGTCCTACGAGTTATCTCCCATGGGCTTGAACTTGAAGAACCAAACCACATGCTCTTGAAACTCAAAGAATATTGTAAAAGCTAAATTATGATGCTACCAACACAGGCCAAGTCACCTATAACCCCTATATGATACCACCGAGAAGATACTTGGGAGTAAAAGTCTGAAATGTCATCAGTAGAAACATGAGACTCCATTTGTATAATTCTTCACCTTTTTCTAAATGTTCCAACAAAATTACCTTTTTTGGTTCCCTCGCCAGTCCCGCAGCAACATAAGGCAAGCATTATGCTCTTGTTTTACAATCATGGAGCTAGAGAGACAAATGAAAATATTTGCCTAAAGATACACAGTGATGAAAACACAGCTTGGTTTTGCTTTTTGCAGATTTTCAGTCACAGCGGTCCAAATTCTTTGGTTTCCAACATTTTACAGTCAACTTTCCTTGGAAAAGATGGATTGACCATGTTTAGTGATGCCTGTGCCACCTCAGTGCCCTTTCAGGACAGTAACTATGGAGCTTCTCCATTATTAACTGTCCAATAATGAACCTAAAGTCAACTATCACACGTGGCTTTCTGATGTCAGGCAAAGCAGGACTGTGTGAGACACATCAGCCAACCCCACCTAGAAAGCAGGAGCAACAGAAGTGTGTGCATTAGGAGTCATGAAGTAATATCATGGGGACTTGTCACTAGGAATGCCATTAGCTGATAAAAATGGAAGCAAAGCCTATCATTATTTCATCAGCCTAGTCAATCTACATTGGAAACAAATATACACAGATTTGCTGTTATATTGCCAGCTATAACGTGAGCAACACTGCACGTCCAGTTACCTGGCAAGCAAATTACCCAATAAAGGCAATAACTTGACCCGAAGCCACCCTGCTGGGAACCCTGAGACTGGAAACAATAGCGGGGAAAAAGTACGTAGAAAGGTTTCTGGAGACCCGGGTTCCAGGCTCTGCTTTCCCACTTCTCCAGCTATGTGAGCTTGGCTGGGCAAGTCATCTTATGGCTCTGAACCTTTGTTTTCTTCTCAGCAAAACCGTGGATATAAATATCACCCTCAATTTCCTCAGCAATTACTATGAAAGTTACGTGGGACACTGCATGTGGAGGCTGCATGCCTGCTGTACAAACGGGGGACTGAAATGCAGCCTTATCTCTGTGACTGTTTAACGTGGCCACTGGACAACCTCGTATTGACCTCTCCTGGCCTGGGCCAGATAATTTAGTGCCACTATGGTCATCAGTAAACATCCACGGGGCCTGCTAGGGGCTGAATTGCACACTGGCCTGCACAGTTCCCTGACATTTTCATGTGCATGTGTCTGGTCTTCTTTAAGCAACTGTGTGCTCATCCAGGGACAAGACAAGAGCCTGTATACACAGGTGTGGGTCTGCATGTGCGGCTCAGCCCCGTCAGCGAAAGAAGACACGGCAGCCTCTCAGTTAGGAGGAAGCTTGATTGTCTTAGAAACCAATCAAAGGTGGAAAGGTAGAAAGGTGGTGAAATAGAGTAAGAACATGAAAAACTCTTACTTGTGGGAAATATAAGATATTTTTAAGGGATGGGCACAATAGCCGCATTTCCGTCTGTAATCTCATATAGAAGAATGTTTAAAGGAAACAGAATACCTACCAAGGGTCTTAATCAAACTATTCCACTTAAGAGCATTAATGCTAAGTAAGCAAACATTCACCCGACTGATCAGTAAGGTATCAAGAACTAATTTTCCTCCTTTTAAGAGCTTATATGTCACATCCCACCCCTTGGGCCTACCAGAGATGCATTTAAATGCCTAACTGGGAGACAGAAAAGCCTTCCAGGCAGCCAGGTGTTAGTGATTCAGCCATTAAAACTTCAGTTATAAAATATCCCCCACAATTGTAAAACATTTCAGTCATTAGAAGATCATAAATAGATTAAGATGACATTTTAAATTATTATGACACCATGTGTATAAAATGTACATCGTTCATCACAATATCCCAGATGACTGTGACTCTGATTATCTGAAGTTAAAGATGAGGTGCACGTGTTATTTATATTGAGACCCAACAGCAAAAGACAGAGAGGGAGGGAGGTGGGGAAAGCAGACAGGCAAGTGCAAATCGTGAATGTTGCATCCTTCCTGAGGCAGAGAAAGACTTCAGTCATTTTCCAATAACACCTATTTGCCGCTCCTTGAGAAAAAATAAATTCTTGTTTCATTTTTAGAGGATCAGGCTGAAGTGTAAAAGAAAATAACCCCAAAATCCATAATTTTGAAACAATCATCTAAAATGTTATGGTACACACACTTCTTTGAGCTAATTGAAGAGTTTTAACTAATGCTCAATATTAATTTACGTCTATAACTAGAACAGTACCTCTTGACTCTTTTCATGTCAAACACACCAACTACCTCCCTCAATATCAACTCACCACTCACATCTTCACTACGTATTAAATGTGCAAAGCACCTCTCCACCTCAAAGGTGTAGTGCCCCCTTAGAAGAGGCGTGGCAGCTTCCTTTCAAAAAGAGAAATCCATCTAACCACCATCACCAGTAGGAGAGGTCAGAGGACCAGGCGACCAGTTTGTGTAGAAGAAAAAGAAACACATTGCATAATTATCATAACATGGTTATAAGAATCAGTAACTATTTCAGTCTTGCTTGCAAACCCATGCTTTTCAACTAAGCCTTAGCGAGGAAGTAAAATTATTTTAGGATTTAAGTAAAGTATTTTGGGAAATGCGTGCTAGGGATAAAGTACCTAATTTAAATCTTTACCAGCTGGCTCACATGAAGATTGGGCCCACTAAGGTGGTTATAGCAAGTAACTGGCAAGTTGGAGGAAGTGTTTAGGATGCCCTATAGGTACGTGTATGTTTCTGCTACACACACTGGTAACTCATTCTGCCAAAGCAGAGGTAGGTATGTGTGAATACAGATCTAGGCATGCAGCTAACAATGGGTATAATTTAATTTTCACCCGAGAATTTTTAAAAATGTACTGGGACTGGAGAAGTGAACTTGGCACAGACATCTGAGAACCTCATGTAAATACTCCCCTTCTATTCTGTCTGAATCAATGAAAATTTCCATGTTCGTTTCAGGATTAGCCTAGCTCTTTGGAATAATCTTTCTCAAAAAGTGTTCAGAATCTAAGACATGAGCTCAATAACCTGCCCCATCAGATTCTCCAAAAGGACAAATGTTAAACAGGCTAGTTCAAGGACAACTCATCAGAACTATTCATCCATTTTGCCTTGTCAGTCATGAGATACTTCTGAGAAATAACCACCAGATTTTTTGCTAGATTAAGGAATTAGAAGCCATCAGGTCCAGCAGTTCCTAAAAACTCCTGATGAAATCTATCCGAATATCCTCTGAAATAGGGAGGTGAGACATGCACTCTGTTGGGGAATGCTTCCTAATGCTGACCTGTGATCTACTTCCTGCAACACCACATTAAGTACGGCAAGTGCTTCACTTCCGTGGAGCCCTTTAAATGTTTTCTGCATTCTAAACACTGAGGAGAAAGTGTTGAAAAAGAGAAAGAAAATACTTCGGAAATAAACATGAGAAGGCGACTTCACATTCTCTGCAGCCGACTCTGCCACTCTGGTGACTTGGCAGGTATGACTTAGGCTGTCAGAAAGAGACATCCTATTTTTCTGTCTGTAAATATTAAAAGCTTGGGAATGAAAAATAATTTAGTACAAATCCGTGTCCAGTTTTTTTTTCCTTTTTTCCAGAGTACCCCTTTATTGAGGAAGGCAGGCCACAGAAACATCCACTTCCTCACACAGAGGCCCAGTTCTGCCCTTTTCAGAGGAAGATCCGTGAATGTCTCTAAGCTGATGCAAGTCCACCATCCCACCTCCACCCTCCCAGCATAACCCCCTTTCCCTGAGCTTGGGTGAACCACTAGTAAAGTGTTCACTCAATTCTTCAACATACCCTTGCCGAATGTCCATCGTACTAAATATCTTTGATGTTGTGTCAGTAACTGCCTCTGTTGAAGAAAACCTATTCCTGTAAGAGAGCTTCACGGCAGAGGACAAGTCTTCATTTCCTTTGCAAGGAGACTGGCACATCATCACGTCTTCTGATTGATTGGCTCTGGCTTGGCACATCTCAAGAAATTTTTGAAGAATCTCTTTCTTCTACTACACAGGGAAAATACCTTTATTCAACAGTGAGATTCAAGAATGAGCCCCAGATTGTAGTCATATTAGGGTGTATGTGTGCAAATCTGGCCATAGTATATTAAAAGTTTATGAAGAATTCTACCCAAATGAATAAATGAACTGGAAATCAAACCAAGAGGCTTGTTTTCTGGGTGTTTCTCCCCTTCCCAATTCTAAACTAACCCCAAGCCATTTACTCTACCGCAGTGATAAGATTCAAATGGAACTAAAGTTCATATTGGATCCTGCAGGCCTGGCTGCGGTTGTGGCTCCTCCAGAGGGGATTTGTTTATCTGCTCGTCTTTTTACAGAGCTCAGAGGGCAGTTTTAGATTTAACAAGAACTTTTCCTCCTTTGGAAGTCAATTAACAATGATGTCACCAGAGAACGTTTATGAACACAATGCTGAAAAGTGGACCAAACAAAACACTTTATTTCTGCTTACTAAAATGCATTGCCTTTCCTAACAGGGGCAGGCTGGCACAATTACAATTTTACTCGAGTAAATATTTTCATTATTGTTGTTAAATGTCTATCACTTCAGAAGATACCAACGAATTGCTGGATCTCTGTCCCCAGGGAGCTCAGCATCAAGTTAGATCAAGAAAACTGAATCTGCAATGCATGGCACAATACATCGTATTGTGTAGTGGAAGCATTTGGGGCCCCAACCAGATTCGCAAAGGACTCAGGAGGGGATCTTTATGGAATCTGGAGTGGCAGAGCAAGAGTTCCTGTAAACATGAAATTTGGTCTAGCCCTTGAAAAACAGGATGAGTTTGGACAGAGATCAGAGAGACGAAACTAAAGTTACATGAATGAAGAAAGTCTAAACCCACCTGAGTGCCAAGGGTCACTGTTGCTGAAGTCACTCACTTTGGACAACGGGGTAGAGGCTGAGGGCCTAAGCTCTTTGGCTGGTCTTACCCTTAACTGCTGCTCACCCTACTCTTATCCTGGTCTCTCAGCAGAGCTGCCAATAAACTCAACATACCCGTACCTCTTAGAATGCAACTTGAAAACTAATGTTTCCTTTCAACCCTCTCATTTTAAAAATGAGGAAAACTGAGGCCTGGAAACCAGCTCGCCCAGCTGGTTAATGGGCAGGCAGGGGTTAGAAGGCAGGTCATCTGATTCCCAGACCAGTATGCTTTTTCCCACCCCACACTGCCCTCCAATGCTTGAGTTGACAAGTTAGCTGTTTTAAAATGATATCATGAAACAGGGCATCTGATAGAGAATCTCCAGTGGGAAGATCTTATCTTTTTCACCGTTCATAGTGTGTTAACTATTGATATTAATAAAACAATGAAAGAACTGGCATCAAAAATGTATGCTATGGTGACTCTTTAAACGAGGGCCAGAAAGAATGAAAGCTCAGAGTGACCTACTGTACATCTGCACTGCTTCCCCAGTTAACTGCAGACGGACTTTGTCTGGGATGAAATGATTTAGTCTCAATGCAAGGTCAGTCCCACACATCCAGAAGATAGCCAAATATGCTTATTTGAGCTGAATTACATTTGGTAGTTTAATAATATAAATTTATTGCTTTTGAGAGGGACTCTAGCACTGGGGAGAACTTTAAAATGCATCACACTTAAAACATAAAATTAAATTCAATTAACTTTTATTGGGAGGCTAATACACTAGTACCCTAGAGGGAGAAACGAAGCTCTCAGCTTTCTCAAGATTTTCAAATCAGGGCCCTGCAATCCAGGACAAAGATACTGGACTGTCTCATCCCCTCAAAAAGAGCTTCCTGGGTGAGTTTAACATCTGGATTCAGTGGACAGGACCATACCTGCAGGTCTCCAGCTAATAGACCCTTAGGGACATTAAACCAAAAGCAATCAACAGATAGAAAGGACAGCCTCTCAAATAAAGACAAAAGCTAACACGGGGATGGAAGCAGACGAGGGTTCCAGAGACCGAAAGCTCTTTTTTAAACCTTCCTACCTTTTCTGCTGATAGGATAAAAGTGCACCTATTTCATATTTGGCACAATTAAACCACTCGCATTGACTTATTAGAGATTTTAAGCCAGTCTTGGCTTTTCTAGGGCCTGAGTACATCCCCCACTACACTGATATACTCTGAATTTATAGGCAACAATAAGAAATCCCCTTTTGACTTCATTATTTATGACATAAGCAGGTCGACCTGTGGATAAACTGGATTCTGAACAGACTGAACACCAATATCCTGGAGATAGAATAAAGTAATCTCATTTATTCACTTAATAAATATTTCTGAGTACCTACTACATGCCACAGAGTGCTAAGCACTGAAGATTCATGGGTGCGTAAAATAAATGACCACTGCCCTTCTGGCTACAAAAAGAGGGGAATGGGAAGAATTCAGAAATTAAAAAGCCCCCCCCCCCCCCAAATCAACAAACAAAAACCCCAGCATCTCATTAAAGGCAAGGTTCAGCTCTCAGAGTGGACTGGAATTTGTCCAAGTCTGTATTAGTTTCCTGTTGCTGCTATAACAAATTACCACACACTTAGTGGCGTAAACCACACAAGTTCGTTGTCTTAAAGTTCTGGACTCAGAAGTCTGAGCTGAGTCCTCCAGGGATAAGATGGAAGGGCAGTGAGGCCGGTGCCTCCTGGAGGCTCTGAGTGGAGAATGTTTCTTGCCCCTCTGGGCATCGGTGTCTGTCTACGTGCTGTGCTGTGTTCCCCGTCTTACGGCCCTTCCTCCTCCTCCGATTGCACGGCTTCAACCTCAGCTTCCTTTCTCACTCCGCTTTCTTTTCTCAGACATATTTTGCTCCCTCTTACAAGGACCACTGTGTTTCCGTCAGGCCCACATGGATAACCCGGGACAATCTACTCATCGCAAGATCCACAGCTCAGTCACATCTGCAAAATCCCTTTTGTCATGTAAGGTAACATTCACAGGTCTGGGGGACTAGGATGTGGAGACGGTTAAGTGGCCAGTATTCCAGGCTACCACAAAGACCAAAGATAACACCCCAAGCTTTAGGTACCTGGAGGAGAAGACAAATGACCTGAGCTCTTGGGGCCATGAACGGCAGGCATAATATCGGTATTGCCTCCTTAATATTCATATTCCTACCTAAAAGCAGTGAGATCCAGTGGCTAAGAACAGAGCTGTGAGGTGAAAAACGTCAGGGTTTCAGAACCAGCTCCACTCAACACCTGGATGAACTTAGTCGAGGTACTTAACCTCTCTGACCCTCATTCCCGAATGGAGATCACAACAGTATTCACCTCGGAGGTTTACTATGAGAATCCACGAGATGACCCATCCAAAGCCCTTATTGTGGCACAGAGTAAGCTTTCAATGAAAGATATTATTCCACTGTTATATCACCAGTGCAGACTTGAAGCTATGGCTGGGTGTGCTGGGGGCCTCCATGAGAGCAGATGAATGAAATCCCCAGAATCTCTCTCCCTCCTTCTTGAAACCCTATTTATCCTTTGAGCACTTATTTTTCCAGCTCCTGTGCCTTCCCAGCTGGGGATATTCTCTGTCCCCTCCCTCTGACCTCCGCAGTGTGTGCACCACCCATTTAAGGCTATCGCGTAAAGTCTCACCACTGAGTTTAATTTTTTGTCAGTGCCACATGTAGATTATACACTGCTTGAGGGCAGAGACCGCAATGCTAGTCCTTAGTGCAGAGACGTGTCCACAGCTCACGATCAATAAACTGGGCAAACAAACCGATTACAGGGCTTACTCCTCACAGATCTGCTGGGGAAGCACAATTCCACATTTCACAATAGAGGGGAGCCAGCTGTAGGCCGCGAGGCGTTCTGCAGCCTCGGATCGAGCTTCCTAAATCAGCTGAACCCTCACCCCCCTTTCATGTCCTGCACTCGGACAGAGTCGCCCTAGGTCCCAGGATGATGGAGGCCCGCTTACCCCAGCTGCACACTTAAAAGTTCAAGTATCAGCTGCACGCCCGGGGAAAACAGGAAACAGACTTCTCTCTGGACAAAGAAGCGAACAAAGAATGCGCACCAGGCCCAGCCAGGCCAGCCAGGCCCCGCCATCCCAGCCAGTCTGCGCGCCCCGAGAGCCCCCTGGCCTCTCTCCCCGCTGGCGCAAAGACCAGGAGAACATCACTGACTCCAATCTGTGGCCTTCTACCAGGAAAGGACTTGTGAAGGTGAATGGTTTGTAGACGAAGGGGATATAAAAGAGACAAAACCAGGATAAAAATTAAATAAAAAGTAGCTGTCTTAAACTGTAATTGCAGTCCTCTGCTGAGCACGCTTGCAGATATATAAATGTGATTTACCATCAGCTTGCAACTACAAATCAGGTCTTGAGAAACACTTGTGCTATGAAATTGTTTAATCTCATCAAGCTCTGCTTTCACAGCAAGCCATAAATCACCAAGTCTTTGTTATCATAGACCTCCACCAGCGCCTCTCTGGCAGGCTATGGATCGTGGGTATATATAATCTTGACTGCACAAACACTGGGGTCGGCGCAGGCTGAAATACTTTCATAATAGCCACTGTGCAGCTGGTGGAACACAAGCCTATGATGGATATCTCATTTCCTACAGTCGGCATCTATTTCGAGCAAATTATTACCACATAAATTTCTTGTCAACAGAAACGGCCAATTAATTAAGTTAAAAATTTACTTGTGATCACATCTACAAACCAAATAGAACTGCAAGGCAATTTTCCAGTTACTGAATATACTGCAGGTCAGTTTAATGAATAATTTTTAACTTTGTCATAAACTCAAAGACAGCCTAATATCTCTAGAAACCTGAATGGAGACCAGCTGCCGACAGATTTACACAAAATATATTTATGTGGAATTTGATTGCTGACATCTGGGGACAGAAATAAACTTTCTATAATTACAGAGGCATCTTTGCCATATATATGAATTTCTTTCACCAAAAAATGCAAATGTGTCCCCAGGAAGTGTATTTATATCTTCAGGCAGGGCTGCAATGGGGCTGGGTGACTCTTGGAAAAATTATTACATTAAATTCCTATGCTAGTGATGGGTTCATTATCATGGGAGAAGACAATAGGGGGCAAAGACCACTTTATCACTGTCCCCCACCTTCCACACCCCAAAACTCAGGATGCTTTCTCTTTGAGGCTGTAAGCCACTCAGCACATGTCCGATATTGGAGGAAACATTGAGAGGATTTAAGGCTGTCAGGTGGGGCAGATTGACACAGCAATTCCTTAAGGTTTTTATGCATCTAAAACAGAAAAACGTGGAAATAAAGCCAGCAGAGGGCCCTTCATAATTCTTGCTCAACCATGTCTCTGAGCTAAAGAAAACCCATAGGCATGGAGAGCTCTCCAGGTAAGGACAAGGGATATGAATTTGAGGAACACATGAGATATGGCTGCTAATTGTGATTTACTCAACCAGACCCCATTGGATATAGGAATATGATATAGGATTACGACTGCCATTAGGGCTATTATCTATCCCAAATGTAGAGGACATTCAAGGTCCTTCCAGTTAAAGCCCCAGTCTATCTAAGAATGTCACTGCTCCTGCCCCCGATCTGTCATTGCTAAATGAGCAAGCTAAGCCATGCGGTGCTCCTCCGACATGCCCTTCACTTTTTGTACTTCTGTGAATGTTCTTCTACAAAGGATCTTTGAGGTCCTTTCCCAAATACCGCCATGTACCAAGGTCACATCTCTCAGACAACTGCTATGGCTTTTCTCAGCCTAGAAAAGACCTTTGCTCTTCAACAAGACATTCCTACTGCACAAAATGTGAGAGCCTAGCATTCGACCCTGAAAGAATGAGCCCGAGTGAGTTCACAGGCACTGAAGTGTTCCAGGAGCTGCCAGACAACCACTTGGTGGGGATGTTGTAATGGGGATCCAGGCATGTGTGGAGAGGGGGACTCCGTAACCGTTAAGCTTCTCAGCCCCGGGAGCCTAACCTCTATGATGGTTACTTGTGCCTTTGTAGATAAGCTTCTTGAAGGCAGGAATCATCTTACTCATAGCTACAGTTTTCTCAGCATATGGCCTAATACCTTAAAAAAAAAAAAAAAAAAAAAAGCAGATACTCTAAAAAAAGCTAATGAGGGCAGATTTTATGAAGTTTGTGTCATACTTGCTGCACTCAATTCCAGGTGGCATTCGACCACGCCTGCGCCATTCCCATCAATATGAACAACACTGGCTGCGTGCCTGTTACATTTAGGAACTTTGTTAGAATTCTGAGAATTCCAGGAGGTAGAACACACTCTCTCCCAAGCCAACTTTAATTAGGGGAACAAGCCACACCACTGATTGATCCCATAGTATACCCTGAATAGACATGGGTAGATGATGAATGACCAATATGTAAAATACAAAATAAGAAAATAAATGTTAAGTACATGGTATAGAGAATTTTCAGTGTTAGGGTCAATAATTCAAAAAGTTTGAGAGTTTCAGAATCTGAAGTCGACCACTGTGAAAACCAAGTCCCCCCACCCCCACCCCCAAGCCAAAATAGCTGGCCCCAGGTCACCAAGCTAGAAAGTGCCTGAAAGGGAATCATAGCCGGGTGTCCCAAATACCCGCCCATCATTCTTTGCAGCACATCCCAGATCCGTCATCCGTCACACCCCACAGTCACTGTTCAGTTTTTGAGGTTAATTCTATGTGACTTGGATCAAATTATAAGCATCCCTTCCCTGGCACAGGCCTTGGCTCCATGTGTCTGTGGATTCTCTTTCTGTTAAGAGAACATGTTTCAACATTTCCCCCTTGACGATGATCTTAACTGTGGGAAATTGCTCAACCATCTAATTTTACCAATAATCTGCCCTGGATGTCCCGTGCATGAACCTCCCCCCAATAAATAAGGGTTAAATGTGCAAATTGGCTACATTCAAATATTGGCTCAAACATTTACTACTTCTGTGACCTTGGGCTGGTTACTTAACCTCTCAGAGCCTCAAGTTTCCTTGTCTATAAATGGAACTAAACTGGTAATATTTCATAGTGTTGTTATGAGTGTTAAAACAGATGCCACATGCCACATTTTAAAACAATGCCCATAAGCAATACTTATTAAAGTTTTTAATCTTTAACTTGTATCAACTTTTGGCACAGTAAGTTCATATTTTTACTTCAAGCTACATAAACTTGGTATCTTTTCATTTATCCCATACTTACCTTTGCTGAAGCACCAAGGAAGATTAACAATAAAACAATGACAATGATGATGATGATGATAGCAGTTGACATTTTTTGCCTGTATTATGTTCCGAGCACTGCTATAAACATTTTATATTCATTATCAACAGCTCTAGAAGGCAAATATCCTTATTATCTCCAAATTACACATGTGACCTAGAAAGGTTAAGTTACTTATCCAAGGTCATCCAGCCATAACTGGTCAAACTCCAGATGCATGCTCTTGCAAGGCGGTGTTACTGTATTTGGCCAGCCATTCCTTATCACTGTATTTCTCTGATTTAAAGGTGTTGCTCACGACCTCCTTCATCCTCTGTTTTTCTAGAACTGTTTTAATCATTATTCCTATTCTCAGGGAGCTTACAGCTAAAACAAGGAAACAGGATAAACACATATAAAAAGCACATCCAAATAAAAAACAAACTTGTTCCATCATACTTACTTCTATCCACTCAGCAACAATAGTTTTTCAGAGCATATATAACCACAGCACCACAGCACTAATTAAAGACTGTAGGTAAAATAAATAAATATTCCAGGGAAATTCAACTACCTTCTGAGTTCAAACTAAAGTACTGGTTTTTAGGAGGGAGGGATAAGTCCAAGGGAAGTTCCATAGTAGAGCTTTTATAAAACTAGATTCAGCGTTTCTGTAAAAGATGGTGTTTGATCACAGAGACAATGGACAAGGAACTTGGGGAGTCACCCATACGCTGTCTGATGCTACTACAAAGGCAGGTGACAGCTGTGGCGAGCCACTGCTGACTGTCAGGTTATCCTGTTGAGGGTCATCGCAGCCAGAGGGTGTCAAGGTCGGGATGAAACGGTGGAACAAAGCAGCAGTGAACAAAGCCTGTCCCCCAAGCCAACCTGCTGGCGCTTAGTGATGTAGGTGACATAGGTGACGATTATTTCACGGTCTTACAAGTGTAGAGCACTTTAGAGCGTATAAAGCACTTTCAAAGTCATTATCTCATTATGTTTTTAAGGAATTTCCTATGGAAGTCTCGGTAATGGCCAAACCTGCAGAGGGAAACTTCGCTTTCAAGAGCTATTTCCACAGCTTAAGAAAGGTACCTGTTTTGAGTTAGGTACCCCAGGTGAGGGCAGATAAGCACAGGACTTGTTGATTTATTAATTAAGTGTGCACCTAAAACAGCGATTTTCAACCGAGGTGCTGCAAGAATGTTTAAAACCTTCAGTACCTGACTACTTAGTCAGGGCACTGACCTCTTTTCCCTTAGGCTCTCAAATAGAAAAATGACAACAGCCAACACAACGATAGCTGTCCAATGTGACTGAATCAAAATTATACCTATTTTTTTCTTATCAGATCGGCAAAAAAACATAAAATCTTTTTGGGTTTACTCCAGAATTTTAGTAATTAGTTTATGTGCCATGAAATGAAAAAGGTTGGAATTCACTGACCTGAGATACTATCCTGAGAAAACAAATTAATACACAGGTCTCCGCATTCAGAGACCCTCTGTGCCGGATGAGGGAGGAACACATATAGACGGTAAGAGATCACAGTGACTGCTGTGCTTGGAGCCGATGACATGCACAGCGCTCACTGCTGATTTTCAGACAGATGACTGCCAGGTGGAACACTCAAGAAATTCATCACAGAAGACACAGGATATGAGCTGGGCCTTCAAGAATCCTTAGGATTCGGATAATTGGAAGGGAAAAAGAAGGGAGTATAGTTGGTTAACACACATATAAGCCTATATATGTCAATGTTTGTGCTTTAAAAAACTTCTTGAAGTTCTTAAATCAGATTGTTCTCTAGAACTATCTTCCCTTATCTATAATAAAGTAAAAAGAAAACTGTAAAAACACCGTATGAAAAACATAAATAGAAACTAAACAAGGCAAGGGGCCTAAACTGATGCAAGAAAATGTATAAACTGGAATTCAATGAAAAGAAGACTCTGGGTTGACCAGTAGTGTATACAGCTCATCTCCAAACAACAAGATAAATCAATAATTATGCAGGGGAATCCAAAAAAATCCTAAGGATTGTCATTAATGCCCTCAAATCTAAAGAGAAGCACACTTTATACAGGCATTTTTATCTTTTTTCTTCTGACTTAGTAATGGATTCTAGAAATACTGGGAAAAACAGGTAAGACATCAAAAACTAACAAGTGGGCAAACTCTCATGGGTACAAAGTTTCCAAGACTATACATCGAGTCAGAGGAGTGATCCAAAATCCAAGCATGGACTCTGATGAAGGGCATCTAACAGAATGTGGGATGAGAGGGGTCGGGCTGGCTGGTCTAATAAGGATCCTCTGCCCCCAGCAGAGCTATTCTCCTTCCGATGCCTTTTTCTCAAGCTACAAAACACGGATAAAACATGGCATGCTTGCCTCTCAAACTGAACTCTGAGGGTAAAAGAAACTAGTCTTATATAAGGTGGAATGATAATTAAGAAGCCACCCACACTGTATATTCCCAGAGTCCCTCAAGAATTATGAGAGGGAAACGAGAGAGCATGGCACACACGCAGACCCGAGAGAACGTAACTATATAACCAGAAAAGGGAAGATAGACGCACCTCATGCAAAAGTGAAAGAACCCAACCTCTGGAGGAATGGGGGAAATGTCATAATAGCTTTATGCTACCAAACGGCTCAAGAAGAGCACGATTTTAATTACATTCAGTTGGGTAAAAGTTCCGCTCCCGCCGTGGCGGGGTAAGCTCACTGCACCCTGTCTCTCCCACTGATTATAACCAAAACCTCTGCACAAAATACAAAAAGCAACTACCTGAGGATGGGGAAAAGTAAGCAAAAGCAGGTGTGAAGAAGTTACCTACTAACAGGTGAGTTTCTGGTTTATTTATCTTTTGTTCTTGGGCCTTTGTCCCAACTGCAGGCCCCAGTCACAGAGCTGCGTGGCAGAGCAGCAGTGTGGGAAGCTAAAATCCGGCTTTCAATTTCTATCCCAAGTTTTTGAGTGAGATTGGTAATAAAAAAGGGGTTGGGAGGCTTAAGGACTGGAAGGCATGGAGGGAATTCCATAGCAGAGAGAGGAGAAGGGAATCTTCAGTTCTATGTACAAAACCACACAAGTTCCTGGCTCACCTCTGAGCCATGCACATGCAGGACACATCCAACATAGACTTGCAAGGCCTCTAAGGAGTGAACTAAGGCCATGAACCACCACCCAGATTTCATATTAGCTTTTCAGTGGTAAATGCACTAGATCAAAGGAGGGTGACAAAGGCTTTGAAAACTGAACTGAGACTGGAACCCACAGAAGAAAAGACAAAATCTGTGGTCCGAAAGTAATGCGCATGATTCCCTGCTGAAACAAAGGAAAACCAAGATTCTTCTTAGGATTAAGACACAACCCAGTGTCAAAGAAACATGTTCAAAATGTCCAGGATATAATTCAAAAATATGAAGAAGTAGAAAATGTGGCCAGTAGTCAAGAGAAAAAAATCAATAGATACCAACTCTTAGGTGACCTACATGCTGGAATGATCAGATAAAGACTCCCTCCGAAGCAGTTATTACAAACATGCTGCATGAGGTCAAGTTAAACACACTTGAAATTAACAGAAAAGTAGAAATTCCCCCAGAGATAAATAGAAAATATTTAAAAATTGGAAATTTTAGAACTGAAAAATGCAATATGTGAAATGGAAAAATTTACCAGATATCTCAATAGAAGAATGGAGATAATAGAGGAAAGATCCAGGGAACTTGAAGATAGATGGAAATAAATTATCCTAGTAGAAGACTGAAGAAAAAAGGAATTATTTTTTGTGTGTAAATGAACAGAGCCTCAAGGTCCAGTGGGACAGTACAAAAAGATCTAACAATAAATGTCACTGGAGTAACATAGAATGTAAGTAACATATACATGAAAAAAGACAAAAATTAATATAATTACATCAGCTAATATGAAAGATAAAGACAATATTCTTACAAAATATGGAACAGAAAATATATTCAAACATATACTACAAAAGTCCCCCAAATAAAGAAAAAATTCTGCAGATCAAAAGAGTTTACCAAGTTTCAAAAAAATAATACAAAGAATGATCAGCAGTCAGATAAATTTTAATTAATCTACTGAAATTCAAGGGAAAATTTTTTTCTAGACATCCAGATACAAAAAATAATCACCAAGAAGGAAGAAAAATCAGGTTGACTTCATACTTACCCAGAATCACAGTTGATCCCAAGAGACAATGAAGAAACATTTTTTAATTATTTTAAAAAATAGTGTATATCCTAAAAACACTATTCCCTACTAAGATGTCATTTAAATATAACATATACACAGAACTTAAGAAATCCAGGACACATGAGCCTTTTATTAAAAAGAAAATCTCCTGAGAAGAAAATCTAGCCAGTTGGGGCATGAATAAGAATTGAGGAGTGGAAAAGCTATGATCCAAAAACTAGTAATGACTCCTAAGTTCATTTCAAAACAGAACTGATACTGAACAAGCATGGAAAGCATTGTTGTAGACGATAATACTAGTGTCATCGATAATATGGAGAGAGTACTGTGACTAACACAAAACAGCGGCATGGGGGCCGGAAGGAGCAGCTGTGATCTTGATCCTTCCGAGCAGATCCTGTCTGAAACAGACACATTTGGCTAGAAAATAATAACCATTCTAATCTCCAAACATGTATACTCTCATTTCTTAGCACTAGAGGAGCTGTTGATCCCATTTTTATAAAAGCCCGAGTGTTCTATTACTCCGTTTCTCTCCAGCAAAGCAGTTCCCACAAATATATAATCTATATTTTTTACCACATTGGTGCTATGTTCTAACTAAACAAGATAACTATCTAGAAAGAACAGTAACATTTGGAGTGTACGAAGTGTTCCGCTTGACTTTGCAAAGACGCGCGTGCACGCCCACACACACGCACACACACAGAAACACATACAATATTTACCGCTAAAGTCTGGCCGTGCATTATCCACCCCCAAGAAATGGTTGTACTCTTATAGACATGGTCAGTTCAGGAATATCCCAGTTGGTTTTAAGTGTATATATGCAGATTATACCCCAGGCCCATTATAGCCAGATGATCTAATTTGATGTTAAAAATGCCACTTTCTCAACTCATTTCTTTAATTCTTCCAATTTATATGCAATAACTTAGATAGCATTAACTAAAGAGAGGAAATATGTGCAGATATATTTCTCTTCCTGGTGTGTTTTATTTTAAAATCTTCATAAAGGACTCATATAATGACTTATTCTAACACCTGAAACTTGTGATATTGAAACAGTTTATGATACGCTATACCATTAAGAGGCAGAGTTGGAATATCAATGACAGTGGAAAATGTCCTCAAATGTTCAAATGTGTATTTTGCTTTATCTAAAAAAAAAAAATGCATTTTTAAAATCCATTAAAGATATTTGAAGACAATCAAAAGCACAACAACAATAGAGGCATGTGTTTGAGCCTCCCTGTACGGCAGATACTCTGCTAAGAACTGTACATGGATCATCTCATTTCACCCCATTAGTTAAGGTCTTTTTCATTCTTCTGATCCAGGGACACTGAATGGGGAAGATATGGAGGACATGGGGTCCTGCCTCCACCTCCCTGCTTCTGGAAAGGATGCTGCAGGCCGCCCTCAACCCCCCCCCCCCTTCCATTTGAGAGCAGTTCTGAGCAGGATTAGGCACCATGACTTCATGTCCACACCCATATTTCTTTGGAGAGTGCGATCACTGAGCTTCGTTGTGTGTATTAAGTATATATGTATATATGAGGATAAGGCAAAGTTTATTAAAGTAACACACAAATAACAGGTTACATATCATTCCATTTAAACATAATAAAGGCAGCCCACTTTTAACAAACTCTGAATGTAGTGTGTCTTATGATTATGACTCCATGAGATATATATAATGTGACATTAATAACAATAACTGTCGATGAAGTGTCAGTTTTAAAAGCTTAAACCCAATGGTTGTCAAGGCATAAATATCCTAAATGCTTACATAAAATTCAGCAAAATAACTGTCCTACGATGCATAGTTCTTGGATATAATGGTACAGTCTCCCAAAGACTAAGTCCTTCCATGAAGCCAGGTTAGGCTTCTAAAGGAGATTCATGGGGATATATTCAAACTTGACGCACAGATCTCTTCCATACAAATAATCTATGTAGCACTGTCGTGGAACCCTCCACTAAGAGGTCTGCTCTAAGAGAGAGGATGCTCTGGTTCTATATGCAAGTCCACAGGGGAAAAAGTCGGTAGTCCTCCAAACCAGCGTTTTCCAGCATGTGTCCTGGAAACAGGCTTCGACAGAGTTCCTTGACTGCGGATGCTGGGGAAGTGCTGAGACGCTGCTCTAGAGCCTCCCTCAGTCTTCCATATACTGATATGTAGTCATGCCCAAGAGGAAAACAGAGTTTAAAGCATCCCCTAAGCCTTTCTTATGAAGAGCCCATTCTTCATGGCACACACAAAAACCTCTACCACAACCTGGGACTCAGTTTCCCCTCACAGACCATGGTTTCAGGTTTCATGATGAGCCCCGGACATCTGGAAACAGAGCAGCCCCAGGCTGAGACCTGTGAGCTGCGACCCTCGCTCCTCTTTCCGAGGACAGGCCTTCCCAGGCAAAATCCAGCGGGGCGGGTTTAGTGTTTGCCCTCGGGTTTACCTGGGCGAGGGCAGGTGGGAGGAAGGCATGCTCTCCTCTGAGGGGTGGGTAACAGGGCACCAACATGCCCTCCCGACTCCTTCATGGCTCCTCATGCTGGGATGGTAGACGGAGCCTGCAAGCATCTTTGCTTTTCATACTGGATGACTCCAAAAGAAGGCCTTGCATAAGTCAGGGGCCCCTTTTTCCCCCCGACTCAACGTTCACTATTCTATTCTTCAAAGCTGAACCCCCATGTTAGTGCACTGTAAGTCTTCTGCCCTGGCCATGCATACATGGAAATATTAGGCAAAAATAATAATAGCTCTGGGATAAAAGCAGCTTTCAAAATTCAGCTGACTGCACTTAGACCTCCCTTTAGCTTTTCCAGTGTCTGTGTGATTGTGTATTCACAACTAAGCAATGTCCAGGCCTATTTTGTGTCCACTGACCCTATAGTTCTGGCTAAAATGAGATCACAGACTGACCTACAGGAAAAAAAATGCAGAAGAAAGATAGGCTAAAACAGAAAATGCATATTTAATCACTTACATTGGAAGCATTCCTTTGCCACCAAAGCCTGGAAAGTTGAAAATGTCTGTCTCAACTGGAAAGCATAGAAATTGTTATAAGGCGGGAATTCTTGACTGCATGTAGGTCTGCAGTAAGATTGTCTAAGAGGTCCCTCTTGGCTTGGCCTGGATAGCTTGATGTTTAGTGTTTGGGCAGAGGACATGGGAAAGAGACAACCATTCTTTGTGATTATTTCCACTGCACTTATAGAATCAATTAAAAGAATAATAATTATTGACGGAGACCTCACCACTGATTACCAACTTAATTGCTCCGTGAAGTCACACAACTCTTAAGTGAATGTCATGGCGTCAGTAAAGATCATGCATGTAGCTGCCTCCAGTTTTGTGGACAGGATGTGCAATGGCGCTGATTTAATTAGAGCCCTTACATGGAACCTGCACTCCTTCCTGAGCCACTCTCGGCTGGAGACTTCCTCTGTTCTTCTTTAATGCTGCCCTGAGCTGGAACAAGGCAAGGTACCTAGCAAGAAGCATTGGGCTGCATCACAGAGGGGATTAAAATGCCCATTATGAGGTAAGACTCGAGTCGCAGCAGAAGGAAAAGAAGACAAGCCACAAAAGAAAATGGGCTCCAGGCAGTAAAATATTGATTGAAAAAAACTGAAAACACCACAGTGTCCAACTCCTTGCCCTGCTCTGCGTGATCTGAGCCCTGCCCGGCCCCTGGCTTCATAATCCACCCTCACTCCTTGGCTGAAAATGCCTCAGCCACAGGTCTTCCTCCTGGCTTTCCAACACAAGATGCTGCTTCCTGCCTCGGGTCTTCGCATCCGCCTTTCTTCTACCTGAACCCCCCCACCCCCAAGATTATCTTCACGATTTAGGTCTCAGCTCAAATGTTCTCTTCTTTTCTGACCATCCTAACTAAAATTGTCCATCTCCCCAACTGGACACTTTCCATCACTTCATGCTAATGCCTTTTCTTTGGGTCACTATTCAATGCTAGAAAGTCCATGGTTTATTTATTTGTTTATTGCCTGACGGCACCTATTGATATATTAACTACACGAGAGCAGGGACTGTTGGCCATTGTCACTGCTGTATCCCCAGTGTCCAGAATAGGGCCTGCACATAGTAGATGCTCTGTAAATACTGACAGAAATAAATAATGGGTAGTGGACTGAGTGAATGGGAAATTAACTATAATGTTCATCTCAAGGCTGCAGCTTCAAGCCTACCCTACACAGAGTAGTGATCAGACCATGCAACAGATAATACGACTTCTAGGCCGAAACTGACACTTACTGGATGTGTGACATTCAGTAATTTATTTAACCTCTCTGGACCTCAGTTTCCACCTCTATAAGTGGGTTTATAGCTTGGGCTGGTGTGGCTCAATTGGTTGGACGTTGTTCTGTGCCCTAAGAGATCACTGATTCAATTCCTAGTCAGGGCACATGGCCGGATTGTGGGTTCTATCCCCAGTAGGGGGTGTGCAGGAGGCAGCCAATCAATGTTTCTCATTAATGTTTCTCTCTCTCTCCCCCTCTCCCTTCCTCTCTCTCTCTAAAAATATCAATAAAAACATTTTTTTTTTTAAAAAAAGGACTGATCTCACAGGGTTGTTGGTAGAATTTTCTTAAATGCATGCAAAGGAGTTAAATAATTCAAGTTGTAAATGTTTAAGAAATATTACTCCCCTTGTCGTTATTGCTATTAGTAATTCTTACTATATACCATGAGCAGGATCAGGGACTAGGGAACCTTCAAGTTGTGTGCATCAGTTTTTTAAAAATTCCTAACCTAACACAGTCTGCTCATTCGAGATAACAGTGCACATCAGTAGATGTTCTCTTCTATCTCAATATACTATGCAGTCAAAGATTTCAACAGCCGAGCAGCCTCACCTTCGGGATAGACCAGCAAATTTGCACCGTCCATATCTGCATAGTCCTGCCCCCTTTCCAGCATGCTCATGAGCCGCCCTTATGAATAATTTGGTTGGAGAAAGCAAAGTTTCCTTTGTTGAAAGCTATGGAAGAGACTCTTAATTCAAACAGTGTTAGGTTGGTGGATGAGGCAAATTGAAACATGTAAAATTTATTGGACATCATAAAAGGGAAGCAGGGAGAGGGCCAAGGAGATGGGGGGCTCGATTACCGCTGAATTGCTAGCATAATAACCTGCAGCACATCACAGGGCTACAAGCACTCTCCCCGATGATTGCTTTATGTCACCACTGATGCTACCGGCCCATCAACTATGACCCTGGGAGCAGCAAACCCCATTATGAGAAAGAGAGAAATGTAAATTTCAAAATAGATATATAAATATTCTCTGGCCCAGTGCTCCATCAGTCATTTATATTCCTGACTTTGGAATGCAAAAATGTAAATCCAGGGCCCTTCTGAAGTCAGAAGTCACCCAGGGTTCATATAATAATCTCTCTGACAAGGGCTAAGCCGTGGTTGGCAACAAAACCCAGGGGCCATAAACTCACTGGGGGAAAACAAGGGGAGATACACTCTCGACCTCCAAGGAGGGGAGAGAGGCTGACTAACCAAGCCCGCCCCGCCCCGCCCCGCCCCGCCCCGCAGCCTGGGGATTTCTCCGCTGCGACAGAGGTGCAAGGACACAGCTGACTCGCGCCCTGACAGGCCCACGTCCCCGCAAGCAGAATGCTCCAAAGCTCGTTCTCGAAGCTCTCTGAGCAGCATGGGATTTTTTCTGATTTCCTGCCATTTTGTCGCCGCTAGAGATGGACGCAGGGCACACGCCCAGAGTTGAAACGAAGGTAAGTGGTGCCCTTGATGCAGGCTTTCCTGACATCGTCCTTAAGAATGAAACCATTGAGAGTCACAGCAGACTGAGTTGGATCGGACATAGCAGGCGTGAGGGAAACAAGGGCAGAGGGTAGAAATAGTGCAAAGCCCCAGAACTGGAATCCCTGCAGCACAGCGCGCGGGCCAGGAGCTCAGAAGCGCGCGCTACGGTCAGTCCCGCACGCAGAAGAGGGAAGACGCGGGCACCCAGCTCACGCAGCTGAGCAGAGCGGTTCGGGCCCAGAGCCCCAGCCCTCTGATGGACTCTTCTTCCAGACCCTGGGCTTCCACACCGCCTGTTTGTTACAGCTCCTCTCTTCTCCATGTCACATTCCATGGGGCGCAGTTACTTTAGTACTTACACGAAAGCCCCCCTCCGGGTTTGGGTTGAGGGAAGCGACATGTGTCGTGTACTAGGCCGAGACACAGGAGATGCCGTAGGAGCTACAGACAAATGTGTGCCAACCATTTTAATAGCGACATGCAGAACTGATGTCAATTAATTTCACGATCATTAGGACAAGACCAAGTAGGTATTTAAGGTTTTAAAAAGCGAATTGATTCAAAAGAAAACATTAAGTAAATAATAGCACCCGTGTCTGAAGGTGGGAAAGGACTGTTCTAGAAATATCCGCAACAGGTTTTCCAAGTTGATTTTGTCAAATAAAACATTTGACACATACATGTAACTGATTATGCTCACAAGATCGACAGCCATAGATGGAGTCAATGTCTTTGTTCAAGAATATTATGTGTATGGTGGAATATTATTCAGCCACAAAAAGGAATGAAATTCTGGTACACGGTACAACATGAATGAACCTTGAAAATTAGGCTGAAATAAATTGGACATAAAAAGACAAATATTGTATGATTCCATGTATATGAGGCATCTAGAACAGGAAAATTCATAGAGACAGAAAGTAGAATACAGGTTATAGGTGCCAGGGGCAGGGGAAATGGAGAGTTACTGCTTAATAATTATGGAGTTTCTGTTGGGGTGATGAAAAAGTTTTGGAAATAGTGGTAATGGTTGCACAATGCTGTGAATGTGATTAATGCCACTTGTACAGGAAAATGTAAGTTAAAATGTCCAATTTTATGTTACACGTATTTTACAATTTAAAAAATTAACAATGTAATATAGTGAAAATCTTTGACTTGTATACTTTAAACGGGTGAATTGTTTGGTATGTGCATTATATGTTAATAAATCTGTTAGAAAACAAGGGATATTATGTACATGAAGTTAAGGTCATGCTTGTCTAAATAAAGGAGGCTGCAAACAGTGACCCATGGAAACCCTTATTAACCGTGGGAATGTCATGGGAAAATCATCACTTTCATCATGTCCCTGAATAGTCCCTAAAGAATTAAGTAAGACTATCTTGGATCCATCTAAGAGACGTTAGTTACATCTTGTGCTTATCAGGACTCTTGATAATGTGTCCCTCTTATATCATCGCCAAATACGAGCTATCTGGGAAGTTCCAGACTATATTAAGTTGGGTCATCACCCAGAGATTGAACATTCTCTGGAATCAAAGCTAACTTGTCTTATTAGAGCTCTAGTTTCCCGATTCTCATGTGTAGAATTTGGAAACGAACTTTCAAATTGCCATCCATTCAATTTACATATAAATATGATGGCATTTCCCAAAACTCATCAAAAATACCACATTGTACCAAATATAAAGTTAGGAATGATACTGTGCCAAAAATAGATGTTAGTAATTCAAGGACCAACGTTCTGAGTTATAAGTGAGGAGTCAGTGTAGCACAGTGTCATAAACGTGGAATTCAATAAGCAGACCAAAGCTTAAGGGCAGCTTTCCCACCTAATAACTTCTATTAGTTTCCTGTGCCTCGGTTTCCTAATCTGGAAAATTAAGATAACGAGTCTCCCCTCAAACAGGTAGTGTGAGAACTAAATTAGGCAGCATGATGAACAGCGCAGTATCACTGGCATATAGAAAATAGCCAACAAATGGCAGTTAAATACATACCCACAAACATTAACAAAGGAACAGGGAGTCTAGAGGAAGAACACTGGCCAATGAGAAACGCGGCGCGCCTCCCGCGGGGCACCGGCGGACCCGGGGCAGTAAAGAGGAGCACCGTGGAGAAGCGGGTGCAATTCTGCAGATTCTGTCACCATAGGATGAGAGAGCCTGAAAACAACCAATCCCCTTGGTTCTGAAACAAAAACAATTACTACTAGTAGTAGTGGTAGTATTAGCATCTATTATGTGCCAAATACTTTGATAAACACTTTTTTGATTATCCTATTAAATCCTGCCAACAACTCTATGACATAAGTCCTCTTAGTACCTCATTTTCCAGATCAGTTCATCCAAAGGGTAAGTACCTGGCCTGAAATCGCACAGGGATTAAAGATTAGTGTCAGAACTCAAAGCCCGGGCAGTCAGGCCTATAAGCTAACTGCCATCGCCCACGCTTAGCGAGCCATCTTGAGATGATTAATATACTTTACCAGTTACCCTGACACCAAGAAGGGGGGCGCTCTAGAAAAAGACATGAGGAATCTGGTGGCTCCCTGGCCATCATCTGTTACCCCAATGCAAATATCACATTAGTCTTGTGGTTTGTACATACGTCCTTACAGATGGACTAATAAAATTGTCTCTTACTTGTGGATGAACTAATGACATCAAAGCAAGATACCTTCAAGGCTAAAGATGTCTCTTTCCTCACAGTGACCAACGTCCAGTCACCTTGAGACTCAGCCCAGAATTGTCTGCTCGGTCTCCTCTGACCTCTCTCCAAGGCCACTCTTAAGTACAACATGGGGCCCGACACCAACCCTTCTACGTGCTCAGTATAGACATGCAAAGCTCCTGCCCATGTAGAAAGTGGGGGGCACTGCTCAGGAATGGCCCACAAGTGAAGAAAGGCACGTCTCAGGGTGCCCCACAGGAGAGAGGACACAGAAGCTGGCCGCCCTGGGTGTGAGCATGTCAAGGAGAAGTGACTTTATTAACCAGCGGTCAATGGCACTTGATAGAATCACAGAGCCCTGAGGCCTCCATAGCTGATGGTAAACACGCGATCCTCAACTCTCAGCCTACAAGGAAGAGCAATAATGAAAACATTGCCCTCAAAGGAAGACCCCGCGTTGCCCAACCTATCTTTTTAAAATGTGAGGTTTCTCCATAGAAACATGAATAAAGTACAGGGAGCGGCTAAGGGATGGAGAAAGACAAATGGGACTAGATCGATTTCCCTGATTCTGCCTCCTGCTACACACACACACACACACACACACACACACACACACACACTCTCTCAGTGGCTCTATGCAGACCCAGAGGTCATGGGGATCAAATATAAATCCTGAAAGTTGAAAGAGGGGAATCCATTTCAAGTGACTTAGAGGATAACTGTCACCGGAATTAATATGGCTGGCATGTTTAAAATTGCCACAGGTTCCTTCACTTACGAAAGGTGTCAGGTTCCTGTCTTGAAAGCTAAATGTCTTTCTGTGATGCCACGATGAAGGGTTGGCCATCACAGACAGTTCCGGGCTAAGGAAAGCTTATTTCATTTACCAAGCTGCACATAGAAATTGGCAAGGATGAGCCCGAAAGGTTAAGCGTGGGGCATAATTCCTATCTCTCCATTTCCCATATTATCCTAGTGTCCATTAACTTTTCCTTTCTCAAAGGTGTCTGGAAATATGGTTTACATTTTTCACTGGGCCCCTTTCTCTTCGGTACTCAGGGTTCCCCTCCCAAGGACTGAAACAGACCAGATATATTGAATGGGACCCTGCGCCTCCCCGATGAGGGGCAGCTCTGCAAATTAGGGGAATGAAATCACACTGAAATGCTCTCCAGACAGACACCGTAACAAGAAACGGACCTCCGAGTTAGGACCTTAACTGTCTCGGGATCACCCATCACCAAAATCCACTTGCTTCTCTCTTTCCCTGGTTATGCCTTTTCAACTGGTAAATCTCACCCCCACCTGAGCACACAACGGGAATGTGCCACACGGCAAGCGCTGGGCTGGGTTGGGGTGTGGTGCTCAGGCATAAGTGAGGCGCGAGTCCCTGCTTGTCTTACAGCCCAGTGTAAGTGTGTGAGATGAGCTAGAAACCTGAGCAATCTGCTACGAAGAACATTTTATGGATGTCTAAAAGGCGGAAAGATACAGTGACCATCCCAAACCTGCGAAACCAATGTCGGCAGCATCATCACTGAATTAAAGTAATACCTCAACTCCATTTCTCAGACTGGAATTTTTATTTTGTTTTGATTTTTCCTTGAATTCCACACCGCTTTTAACTTTTACAAAAGCATAAAAGAAAGAATGAGCTAAATTGATGACCATAAAAAATGATTCCTTTTGGAAGGTGCTTTTGCAGCCTCAGATTATCATAAAAGAAATGGAAACATTTCATTACAAATAACTACCTCAGGATCAGCTTCCTAGAGAGGAAAAGAGGACTTCAGAGGCACCTTCCAAGGAAAGACTGGTCACTGGGAGTCTGGAAGGTATCCTTCAAAAGGATGACCTTTGACTTTTTTCTTTCAATTCTGAAAATGAGCTTAAAATCAATATAAGGAAGACTTTTACCAAAATACTAATGTTAGCATCTTTATAAAACTCTACAAAAATGATTCTTCAAGAGGGAAATTTTGTTAGAGCACATGTGCATATGCTGTAGAGGAAAGGGTATGAAGGGTTTAAAGAAGAGCAAATTGTGGCCAGAGTGTGGCAGTTTAAGTAAGACACAGGCCAGGGCCCACTGTGCTGACAGAGGGTCACAGTCACTCTGGTCAACACTGCTTCTCCTGGTGAACTTGCTGGAAAGCATGGATTTGTCAACAGAAGTATCTTTGGGGAGGGAACTAAAGACCAGCAGAATTGAAGAACCAAAAGCCAGGGACTGGCAACCCTGGGAGAAGAGGTCCATACACATCCCTTAAGCCAAGGGCTAAGCTACCCCCATGAGAGATGAAGGACCCAAGTCCCATCAGAGGAGATGCAGGTGCCGAAACAACACGTGTGTCAGAAGAGTCCTTTGAGATCAGTTACCCTAATCATTCACTTCACAGATAATGATGAAACTGAGGCCAGGAAAGGGAAGAGACTCATCAACCACCCAGTGCCAAAGCCCAGACTTAAACCCGAATACAGGGGAGTGTGCGTTTCGGACCCCACTCAAGACTGTAAAGCACATCAGTGAGGAGCTGGTGGCAGGAGCGGGCAGGATGGGGGCAAGAGGCTGGCAGGAGTGAACCCTGGGGATGGGGATTTCAATCACTTGGAGTTCATTTTCTAATTTCCTTCTCCAAAAACTCTCTAAATCTATGCCCACTGCTCAAAGGTCATTCTGAATTTCTGGGTTTTGTTCCTTTCTTCCTATTGTGCCCAGGTGGCATATCGGTACATTTACATGACGGACTCACCGTCAAAAATGCTATCTGCCTTTGCAAACTTGTTATAACTATGAACATGGCTTTAAAAATACGCAAAACAAATACGAAAAGCCCACCTTGCAGACCGTTCCTGAAGGTGTCTCATGGCATGAGAAGTGAGAATAAACACTAGCCCTGAGCAGGCAAGCCAAGTCCTCTCCTTGATGCTGTGGTCAGAGGCTCTTGTTTCGATGGCCTGGTATTAATTCTTTCTTCTTCTGATATCAAACAATGAGACACTTTTCTTTGGAGAACCAGTGCTTCCCACCTTTTATCTTTTATTTCATATGGATATGGTTCAGTTGGGGCTGAGCCCCTCTCTTGGTATAAGATATAGGCCTGAGTCTGGTGATTGGCTCATGAATTGGAATGCAACCCAAATCCAGTCAATGAACGCCAGTCTCGCAATTTTGTTTGAGCCATTTCTTTCCAGTGGGATTGCTAAACTGGCAAGGAGTAATTCTTTAGTTGATTTTGGCTATCTTGCCAAAAGTTGCTTTAAAAAAAAAAAAAATCCACCTGAACTGTATAGGAAAGCAGAACTGAGACATGGAGAAATTACCGACAATGCTATTATGCTGTTTGAATACCGAAAGCTAGCACAGCTTTGCGTGCATGCAGTAGATTATTCACAAATGAGAGCCAAAATCCCTTTTAGTCCTACACACACTCCACTTTGCAGTGCGGCCCTGCTCTTCTTCCATTGGGAGGTGAGGTCTGTTTCCCACCCCTGGAATATGGGCTTGGCCACGCAGCTCGCTTTGGTCAATGAGTCATTAACAGATGTGATGTAAGAACTTCTTCAGGGGGACTTGAGCACTGGAGTTTGCTCTCTCCTACTGGGCGAAACTGTCTGCTCACAGTGAGTAATTTCAGGCTAGCTTTCTGGGGCCGAAAGACCACATGGGGAGCATTTCAGCCATCGAGCCGAAGCCCCGGGCAGCGGAGCCATCCTTGACTACCCAGCCCCAGCAGAGCCAGCCCAGGAGAACCACCCAGCTAACCGAAAGATTGTGACCTAATGAATAACTTTTCTTTTAAGTCATAAACTTTGAGGTGGTTTGTTACAAAGCAAAAACTATTGAATATTATATTACACATTTTTTCCTTCGGCAATTTGAACTGAATTTGTATCACTTATAACAAAAAAGGTACAAATATCTAGAATCATACCTACCATATTTGATGCCCGGATCAGATCACTATTAACAACATTTCCTCGATAAAATTATTTTTAGTTATAATCACATAATAATAAATAATTACTTTTTCTCAGTTCTTTATGTTTTAAAGCAAGTAACAAAAAGAAATAAATTTTAATGTTAAAGATATGATTCAACTGCATTAGAATATATCATGTATGAATGCAAATTTGCACTTACCAGAGAAATATAGTACACCTCATAGTCTGTGCTCTATTTTAATGTTTTAAATGTAAAATACAAATAAATGCTCCAAGTAGGCTCATAGAATGACAGACCAGAAATAATTCAAGACCTGTTTCTTCACCTTTCAATCATCATGCTGTAACTGCCTGTTTCAAGTCCATTCTTGAAATGCAGGACTACGCACTATGGGAGTTTAGAAGACACTGACTGCTGAAGTCATATCCAAAGGTACCAAACTACTAACTTTACTCTCAAATACGTGTAGCTGAGTCAGTGTGCTGAGGCCACCTGCACAGCTGGGCTGCCTCCCAATCAGAACACAATCTGTGTTAAGAGGTCATTTTTTAAAGTATGCTAATTCAGAGTGTGATTGTACATTATTAAAATACAACAGAATTCATAGCAAATAGTCAGGAGTTACACTGATAAATTACATTAAAAATTTTTTCCAGAGAGGAGTATTTGACTATTTTCATTGCTTGAATTGCCAGCCTATGGTGATGATAAAATGCACACCTAATTTTAGTTGGTTTTATTACTGTTTTTAAACTTTCTATAGGCAATACATCCCATCATGGCCTGCCCCTGGAGCAGACCACTCTTGCTGCCCTGTCCTTGACACTCCAGTACGAATAGCACTGCAAATAAACTTCATTAATGTTGAGAATTACACACAAAATAAAAACTCTCTGAAGAACTCTGATTTACATCAGAAATGCTGAATGAGCATGCTTGCATATGGGAGAAAATTCCCAGGGGCAGACCCAATGATTTCAGTATTGACCTCACATTTTCTAGAAAGAAAAATGAAGATAAGTGATGGTGCTGAGCTTTTCATCACAATGACAAGGTAAAACTAACTTTCATTGGAGGAATGGGTAATTAAACAGCCTGGACCATGTTACTCTATTGCAATTTATAGTAAAATCCCCTTTTAATTCCAGAAAATCATTAAGATTCTCTGGACCAAGACAAGCCAACAAACAATATCCCATTTCCAATTAATTTCCTCTGAATCAGAAGCCCACTTTAAGGTGAGTCCCCTCTGCCAGGAATCATTTAAAACCCCAGCTTATCTTGGGACATCCTGAGAAATCACACAGTGAGTAACCTAACTGTAAGAATGGAACTGATCACGTGGTGCCACTGATCTATATTAACCTATTCCCATGGACCGTACAGCTGACTTGACTACATATTTTATTCATTTGCTTTATAGCTGGGCAGTTGTATCTTAGTAAATTCAATACCTTCCAAACTGAAATGTATTTTATTCTCTCCAGCATGTGCCTTTCTGCTGCATTTTATTTCGTTTGATATTCTTCCTAATCAATTCCTCTGTGAGCTTCATGTCTTTCAGCACAATGTATCCATTGTTAGGATTTATTTCTTTCAGAATGATTTACATCTATTTTGTTCGATGCTGCCTTAAAGCTACTCTATGCCTTATCCATTCCCTCGCCAGTCCCATCCACTGGCCATGTGATCTGGCCACTCCATCTTCTTGGCTAAGGAAAGATATACTTCCCTAGCTTGGTCTAATACGAAATGACACTTACTTTTTATCTACCCTGGCAATGGTGGTAGATGAAATATTAAGAGTGATATGTAGCAATGTGTAGGGATGTCAGCATATTTCAGGTACTCAGTGCAGATGGGCAACTGCAGGCTCCTCTTATCCTCAGTATGAAGTCCTCTCTCTGAATCGACGCTTCTGAAATTCTAGGTATCGTTGCCAATAGATGTAAAGTACACAATAACCAAGTCCTCTCTCATAAATCCTTGATGAATTAAAGAACGGCTGAAGATTGCCTTCTTTGGTAATATTAATTATGAGTCACTTTTAATTTGGGTTGGCCCTAGGTTTTATGTTCTCTGTAAGACTTCAAAAGTTCATTTTGCACAATAAAATTATTTTATTATTCATAGAGAAAAAATAAAAGGCAATAAAAAACATGGCATTTTAATGACCTTTTTGATGACTTGCCTTCTAACTAAGATGACTAGAAAAGGTATGGGAGAGAAGCCCGAGGAAGTCCCAGAAGGTAAAGCTGAAAAGGTACATGGAGGGTGAGGTTAAGGGGACCTAGAAGCCTCGCTAAGGTTTATGGCGCTATCCCAGATGATAGAAGCGCCCGAATGTTTTTGAAGAGAGGAGCTGACATGATAAAAGCATATTGCTCCTACAAAACAGGTTGTAACTTCCTAAAATAAAATATACTTGAAATAAACTCATGATGGTGCATGATCATGCCCAGAATGTGACAATGGTAGAGTACACCTTGTAAAAAAAAAAAAAAAGAGAGACATTTACAGTAGAAAATAAAGAGAAAAGCAGATGAAGGGAGAAGAGAACGTCTTTTTTGGAAAACAGGAAAATTAAACAGGAATGCACTTAGTGAACATATAAAAAAATATATAGAAGCCCGGCCCAGTGTGACTCAGCAGTTGAGCATCGACCTAGGATCCAGGCGATCGGGGTTCGATTCCCAGTCAGCGCACATGCCCGGGTTGCGGGCTCGATCCCCAGTCGGGGGCATGCAGGAGGCAGCCGATCAATGACTCTCTCATCATTGATGTTTCTATTTCTCTCTCTCTCCCTCTGCTTTTCTCTCTCTGAAATCAATAAAGATATATTTATAAAAAATACAAAAATATATATAGAATTATAGAATATAGATTGTAGAGCACAACAAATGTTAACAGGATCAAACATACAAAATAAAGAGACTGGTGGTATGGAAGATATGAGATCCCTTAGAAAATTGGGGAACATAAATTCACAAATACCCTCAATTTTATTAGCACTGGTTTTTAATCAGAGAAAATAAGAATAGTATTTCCATATTGACCCTAATAGGGAATGAAACCCAAGAAGGAAGGATGCCACTACAAATGAAATTTGGGGTCTATAATTAATAAAAATTAACAACAGAGGAGGTTGGAGAAGCAAGAAAGATGGGGAAACGCCCCAAGAAACCAAGTCAATATGACTGTACGGGAAACACTGCGAGACACTCAGACGTTAGAAGTCATTTATGAACAATGTCCAAAGGAACTGAAAGCAAGTCTACCATTGGGAAAGAGGGTGGAGACTCAAGCAAACAGCAACTAAATTCAAATGACAGGGAGAAGGCGGAATTACTAGGATCTGGTGTTGTTATTTTCTCCATCAAAAAATTATATGCTCGAGTTGGAAAGATAAGTTAAGAAATAAAAAATAAAATAGAAATAAAGAAAAGAATGAAGCCCTAGAGAGCTTACGAGACATGAGAAGGTTGGTCTCTAGACCCAGACAAATAGTATTTTGTTTTATATTAGCAACAAAAAATTTTTTATAGGTGTTATCATAGAAATAATGTTACTAATATTTCAGAAATCACAGAAAAGGAGCATATTCAGGCAAATCTCTCAATTTTAAGGAGGAATAGAAGAATCTGAAAGCAGTAAGAGGCAGATTCCC
Organism: Miniopterus schreibersii; assembly: GCF_964146895.1. NCBI lineage: Eukaryota > Metazoa > Chordata > Mammalia > Chiroptera > Miniopteridae > Miniopterus > Miniopterus schreibersii. The sequence continues at coordinate 14,850,295 of NC_138114.1, forward strand.
ACCAAAAAGTCAAAGATTATATTAAATGTATAATATGTGAGCACTTTGAAAGGACAGTAATGACTTCTAAGAGCCAGGACCTTTTCACCTAGAATGAGCTAGGCCAAATCAACTTCTCTCTGCCTTTTGGAAATGTTTTTTAAATAGGTAGATCAGTGAGACCATAGATATAATGAAGCAAGACATTTAACAAAAACCTCTCATGATATTGCTATCCAGGGAGACAGAGAGAGATTCAAGTGAATTCACAGCAGATCAAATACATATACCAAAAATGAAGTTGATCCCTGAATTCATGCCAGTGAAAATGGAGTTTCCTCGAGCCTTTCTCCCACATTCCATCCTTGCCTCGAGACGGTTGAATAAAACCTAGGAACCTATGTGCTAACAACGGGCTAAAACCAAGGACAAATAAAACCAGAAGCAAAGCAAAAGTGTCCATTTCGGTCTGAAAACCCAAGTCTCCCAAGTAAGGGCTGGGAGCGTTTTCCTGGTCAGAAGCTTATGTAAGAATCAAAGCCCAGCAGGCACCGGTGGCCGCAGTGCCATTGTAACAACACACAGCAGATGCTCGGCGGCCCTGGACACCCTCCAGCCGACACCACGCGACTATCTGCATATCCTGGGTAGGATGTGGGATGAAACATTTCTTCCAACCCTAAGATCCCATGACTCTAACAGGAATACAAAGCCCTGCCTGGTAGCCTGTATGATTATTACAAAATAACTGGAGAGGAGTAAATCACAGGGAAAAAAAAAAGGTGATTAAAATGTTTTCTAAAGCCACTGATTTTATAACAGGCCACATACAAAAAGCCTTTTTGATATTTGCACGAATGACCAGAAGGCACCGATTATCCACTACTTAGTTTTAAAGACACACATCCCAGCTGACCAAACCTAGTCTACGACTGGCAGAAAAATGCAGCATCTCCTACCATGACAAAAGCAACTAGAATTGCCAAATCCGATACACAAAACATTTAATTTATAACAGTTAAAACCTGGCCTCTGACCAAGTCCAAAAGAACTATGTCTTATTTCACTCGCTCTTGAATATGTCTCTTTCAGAGATAAATGACTCTGCTCTTTGCCAGTTCTCTCCTCTGTTTGGTGTTTTGTTTAGCTGGGCCTGTGACAAGCCAAGAGTTGATGCATCTGCTTGAATGTGTAATTTACCTCGCTGGTCAACTTGGCTTTTTTTTCCTTGACAATATTATGTCAAACAATCACATCACAACTGGCTCTGATCTCTTTGTTGTTAGCTAATAAATTAGAGAGTATTTATTATCTGCAATCCTTTTTTCCTCTTTTAATGGTGACACATTTGTGGTGAATTACAGGGCAGCTTTATAAACTAGGCTCCGGGCCAGTCTCAGGCCCCGCGTCCATGTGAACGTTCCCTCTGCCGGCTGGCCTCCCGGCCCGGTGGTAAATCACGGCGGCTGTCACAGCACACTAAGTCAGTGTGCGTCACTGGGGAGAGCAGGAAGCGTTGGGGGTATAATTCTGTCCATCAAACTAATATGTTATATCAGTAGCTTTGTAATCTTCTGCCATAACTTATGGGAGGTGACACCTAAGAATTCACTTTGAAGGCAATGTGTTCCTCAGACGTTAAGCCAAAACAGACCCGATTCGCAGCAAGGGCTCCTCTGTTTATGCGAGGGATTGCCAGCGCTGGGGAGCGAGGTCCCTATCAGTGCGGCAGTATTTTACACATTCCACCACCGCCGCAGCTCTGTTTACAGCCCTTGCGGCAGGATTTGTAAACTTTTCAAACAGGATTTCTTCTCCTCTTTTTCTTACCCTTGCCTTAACCTCCAGTAGCCGGATAGATAAATATGCTCCTTGAATGTTATCATGACAAAGCGAGCCCCTGACAGGCAGGAATGAATGGTGCCCCGGTTCCCTCCGCCTTGACAAGTGTGGGAAATGGCCGCATGGGACGGAAGAAGGACACTCCCGGCCCTGATGGCACTGTCAGCTTTGTGGTGTAGCTGCTAAATGTCCTCAGGATGCTTAAAGTGAGGGCAGATAACCTTAAACAGATAGTGCACCTTCTATGGCGTGACATCGAAGTGGCCAGACTCACACTGTAGGTCCAGGATTTGCTATTGGGTTGTCCGCCTGCCCCCCCCCCCTTCCTCCCTGGCTGTTTTCTCAGCAGGCCAATGAGAGGTGCCCTTCGGGGAAGATTAAGCAGTTCCATGAACTGCCATCGGATGGAAAAGAAATCTACAAGACCTGTTCAAAGGGGCTCTTCCTCCCCCAGGCACCAAGCTAAATATGCACAGTGAAGAAATTTGAAAAATGCCTGCCCTCGCCATCCCCAATACCCCTTGATGGATTGCAGAGAGGGTTGGCCATGATCATTTTACTTGGACGGGTCCCAGGCATAAATCGCAGACTTGTTGCTCTGGTTTGACAACCTTCCGCGGGCTCCAGTTAGGAACAGGAAACAGGCCTCTGTTTTTCACCCTCGATGCTCCTTCAGGTGCAAAGAAAAGACCGAGTGGAAAAAGCAAACACTTATCTGAGGGGGAAACCAGTTCAAAGCACTTTTAATACTTACTCATCAGAAAGAATGACCGACAGGGGAAGACGTGACCTCGGTCCCCCTTCGAGCTTACATTTAAATCTTCCAAATAAGACAGTTGAAGCCTACTCGTGATGAGAAATCGATACTCCTTTCCATTCACATTTTGGTTTTACAAGTTGTGTTTGTATTGTACTTCAAGGTCAGCCTAGAAATGTACCACCATATTTTATAAAAATCATTCTTTTAAAAAAACACCTCCATATAATAACATCCATAACTGACCACGATTTACTTACAGTGGGTCAGACTGTGCAACTCACTGCATCCTCTTATCGTCACAGCAGCCTCAAATGAGTGAAGCCTCAATTAATAGGAACGCAATTTTAACAAGAGTCAAAGTAATGAATTTTTCCAGCAATCATCTCTTAGGCATGCTTCATGAAACGTAAGGGAGAATTTGGGGATCAGTGTCTTCCCCCAGTTGTCTGCCCTGTTCTCAGCAGTAAGAACCCTGGTCATAACAATCACCTTTGAGTGGAAACAAGATGAAGCGATGATTTTCCCTAAGTTAACTAGGAAATCAGATTAACCTCTTCTCCAAGCATTTTAGTTGATCTCACATAGAAACGCAGTATTTTGACCTATTAAAAATTATTAAATGGCCAAAACCAAGCAAATATGTAAAAAGGAGGAATATTTTTATTTTCTTAAAACTTTCACAACCTGAAGATTTTCCTTCCAATGATCTACCTCTTATGAATGTGAAAAACAGTTTGCTCTTGGCTCTCGGGTCCCATTCTAGCATTGAGAGTCCATCCAAGTCTAATGCCATAAGAGCAGAGATCTCCTCCAGTCCTCCACCCTGCCAGGCTTTGACTGTGGGGTGCCATCAGAGTGCCGCAGAAAGTCTGCAATACTGACAGGTGCCAAAGACAGGGAAATAAGGACCCAGCCTTGGCACTGTCGGTAGAAATTGGGTCCTTAATTTAAGAAGACAGTAACACATGGACTTCACCCCGGGCAAACTGAGCCCTCCTTTTCTGGGGCCAAGATTTTATGAGTATACCCATTTTATGGAGGAACTAACTATTGCCCAAAGAGTTCTAATTATTGTTCCATGGGTCAGCCAAAAAAAGTCAGTGGGGAAAATCAAAATAGAAAAGAACAAACTGCTCATAAAAATGGGAGTAATATATGAGTTTTTTAAGTCATAAAACAACTTGAACAAATTTCAAGAAAAAGAGACTTACAAAATAATTCTCTTTTACTCCATTGCCCCCCAAATACAAAACAGGATGTGCTTCCTTGTAAACACCTATAAATTTGGGGGTAGCAAACAAATTTGATCTTGTGTACAGGGCTCTAGGCTGCAAGGAACATGGTTGGGTTGCCATTTCCCTTAGAGGAAGATGCCAGAACAGCATTTCCCCATCAAGTGTTGATAAGAAAGGCATTTAGTATTTCATGCGATGGGCCTGTTGTGAGTGGGTGGTATGACAGGATAAATTATGGCCAATGTCATATTAAAAATTACAGGCCCATCTGCATAGGCTCACTCTGTTCTCAGGCCAACGATACACTCTCCTGTGCAGAGCCTTCAGCTTTGGTGGAGATGGTCCTCTCCCGGGATGACTCTAAAAAACCGAACTCCCAAAGATTTAGAGAGGGGACAGCCATCTTTCTCACCCATAAGCAAAAACCAAACCAAACCCTTACTTTTCTACAAATTCAGCCCTGTTGGGTCTGACTTTCCACCCTGCTTCATGCTCTCCCCCCAGGGTTCAGTCTGCTTCTCTGCAACATCAGCCTAAGAAGATGGGCCAGGCAGGCATTTTGACATCAGAAAACAATCTCCTATATCCAAACCCAAAGAGGCCTTCCTTATGGGACAAAGAGACATTGTGATGACTCTGAAGAAGAAACTTGGTCTTGAAGAAGATGAGGAGGGGGTGGGCTTAAGTACTGCCTAGGATAGCAAGGAACTCTGAAAAAAACTGACACGAAGCCAGCAATTTCCTAAGCCAGGGTATCTCAAACTTGACACTATTAATATTCTGGACCAGATTATTCTTTGTTGGGAGGAGGGATTGTTCTGTGCATGGTAGGATGTTTTGCAGAACACCTAGCCTATCCTCACTACGTGCCAGTACTACACTCCCATCCTTGAAGTAAAAATAAAAAATGTGTCCACACATAGATAAATGACCCCTGGGGGTGAAACTGTGCTGGTCGGGAACCCCCATCCTAGACTATTTGGGAAAGTCTATGTCAGTGAAACTCTGTGAGCCACATGTTTTCCAGTCGGGACGCCGGGCTGCACGAGCACATATGAACATATGGGCTTTTCCCCATTCTGTCAGAGATCATGATAGGACTGCATGTAGCGACACCCTTCAACTTGGACGTCTTAGCCAAGATGAAGATGCCTTTACTGTAAGGCAAAAGTTAAATCAATTGCTGTACAGGTAAAAAGGAAACAGCATCTCTATGAAACAGTTCCCCGTGAAGGGCGTTCGGTTACACTCCTCAGTCTGTCGGTTCTAGAGACCTTAGGTCCTATTGCATATGTCAGAGATTCAGACAAGAAAACAAAACTCCTGGACAGGCCATTGAGGGACTTCACTACAGGGTGTTAGTTCAAAGGTATGAGGGGAGTTGAAACAGCAAGCAGGAGACAAGAAGGCTACGTTGAGAACTAAGTTAGGGAAGCTGCTGCGACCTCTGTGCTAAAGAGGAAATGGGGGAAAGGGGGTGTGACAGGGGTCTGGAGCCAAGGCCCCCGGGAAGCTGGGCTCACGGTGGGGCGGTTGGTGAGGGATGGGAGCACAGATGGAAAGGGCCCCCCATGGGAGATGGGGCCATGAAAGAGGCAAGGCCACTGCTGAGAACGGCCACCTGAGGGAGAGCGACCAGCAGGGGAAGACCCTCACTTCTTCCTTCTGTCCGCCTCTAATTTCTCCCCAGTGCCTCTCACTGGCTGACCCTGGCTGGAATCCAGTGGACCAGGGAGCCTGGAAAAGTTTACAAGGATTAGCCCCTGTGACAAATAGAGAGCAGAGCAAGGTTTGAGAAAGGATCCGATTGGATTTCCCAGCAAGTGTTTTTTCTAGCCAGAGCATTCCAGTTTTATGCACATCCGAGCAATTCAAAAGGTTATATGTTTATTTTCCAAACAGCAAGTGTTTGTAGTTATCACAGAGGCACTGCGCTCTGAAACAGCTCCCTCAAAGCCCTTCAAAGGAGCCTACTCCAAAGGGCTTCACGGTTAGCAGCCAACCGGCTCACCCAAGGTTAAGGGCAGTGCCTCACATTCAAACCCAAAATCAGAGAAGCCCCAAGGCTCCCTTCCTTTCCTCTGGGCCCTAAAGAGAGGGAAATCCAGCTTTCAGTACAGTATTGTGGGGAAACATCAAACTGGGAATCAGAAATTGTGGTTTTGTATTCTAACACTAGCACCAACCCTTAAGTCCCTTTGGGTAAATCTCTTCTCTCCAGGTCACAGTCACCTGACTTGCAAAATCAGGAAGTTGAACTACTCTGGGATGGTTGGGGAAAGAGTGAGAGTGTGAGAGACACGACTAGATGATGGGTTGAACGAGTCCAGGCGGCTGGTATAAAGCAGCTCAGGATGAGGAATGTGGGAGCCTGGAGCACGTGTTCCCCGTTCATGGCGTTAAATTCCCTGTCTCCCCGAAAATATGTTGGCACTGGATCTGACTGCACTGTATGACATGTCATCTCCAAGACCTCCCCCAGCGCTGCTCTTTGCTGGCTCTCGCTCTGCTTCCCCCATGCCTCGGCTGTACCCATCCTTGCCATGGAGTTGTCAAGGCCCCTGATCTTCAGGACAAGGAGTGCTTGTTTGCAATGCAAAGAGCAGAGCACAACCACCGGCCTCTTCCTTCAAACCATCTTGTTTCAATCCCACACACCCCCTAAAGTGAGATTGCACTTGACAAGGCTCTTGCTTTTACATAAGCAATGCCAGTTGGACTGATCCGGGGCCATAATTCTGCTGCACTCGCTCCTATCTGTGCTCCTGGAAGGGCTACAGGACCTGACACTCTCAGATCCTATCACCCGCCCACAGTCAGCAGTGGTTAGCATGACTCTCCCCGGGCCCCTGGTTCCCAGCATTGCCTCCCCAGGGAAAACATGTTCCAAAAATATCTAATTTCTCACAGCCCCTTCATCTCAGAGGGAATTCTCATGAGGTTAGAATTCAAAAGAAAATGGGTTGTTTGCTATGAAATACGAGATTAGAGGATTTGGAAAACGACTTACAACTATTGCAAGGTCCTACTCTAAGCTGGTAGGAAACTGCATCATTAGAAATGTGTTCCTTGATATGACATAAAATTGTTTCCAAATTGGCCTTCTGTGTTCCACTTCTTCTATGCGGCCCACCGGGATCACTTCATACCAAACTCATGTCTCCTACCAGTGAGTCTTAAGTAGGCCTTGCATTTGGTGAAAATAACATTAGCAGTAGGGCATGGGAGCCAAACAACCTGGATTTGAATCCTGGCTCCATCATTCGAAATCCAAATGCCACGGACTTGGGTCAAGGTTCTGAATCTATCCCTGCTTCAGTTTCCTCATCTGTAAAAACCTGACATTGAGTCATGGTGAAGATCAAATGAGAAAACACTTATAGAGTCTTTAGCATGTGGCATATAGTAACTTGCAATAAATGCTAGCCATTATTATAATGTCTCTAATTATTATATTGTAAATAAAATAAAATGTTAACTTGTAATATGTATTCCCTTTATGTTCGCTTTATTTGTCTAATTAGATAGTTAGTTCAAGAGCAAAGATGATACATTTTTCTCTCTGTTCTAATTATCCCCATCCCCACTACCACTTCTCATGAGCCCAGTGCCTTTTATACAAGACACATCCAGAGGGAGGGCTGGGCTGTGGGGCACACCATGTAGTGTAGGGTAGGGTGCTGCAGTGGAGAAACAGGCTCCGAAAGAGAGGTGTTCAGTTTCTGACTCTTAATAACTAGTGACTTGGCCAACTTACTAAGCATCTCCTTGCCTCAGGTTTATAAAGTATAGAATTAGGGATAAAGTGACTGCCTCATAAGCTAGCTGTGAGCACAGAACCTCACAGTAGGGAGCTCCCTCCCTTTCACCGTTATTACATTGATCAGATAAGTACCAGAAGAGATGGAAAAGCATGGGGAAACTGGGCCCTATCAGAAAAGGCAAAGGAAGGCAGTCCAATGTCCCAAAGGTAAATTCCATGGATGTAATAACAGGGTCACATCCTAGGTACTCTCCTGCCTGCTTAGCACCCAAACAGTGGGATTCTCAGTGCCATTTAGTGATGGGAAACTGTCACCAACACAGGCTCCTCAATAGAACCAGGGAGTGGGGGTCTCGGAGTCTTTAGGAAGTCTCCCTTGATGACTGTTGAAGCTCTGGATAATATGTATAAGAGAACACCCTATATTTCTTCTAGAAGTTTCTCTCCTTGTTGCCTTCCTGCAGTTCTGCTATCCTCAGCAAGCACGCCAGACAAATGACGTGGGCTAGGTGGACCTACTGGCCTGGCCTCATGGATATCACTTCAAGTTTTCATGAACCACAGAATGTCTGTGCTGAGAGGAGATGCTCCAATAACCTCACCATAAAGATGAAGCCACAGAAAAGTTAAATGGCTGGCCCATGATCACTAATGAAGGACAGAGTGAAATCTAGACCTGTGCACTTTTAAATTCCTCACCTTTCTGATGCCTCAGGAGAACACATGCCTCTGAAACATTTATTTAAGTCATTCATGCTCTAAATTCCAACACTGAGTTCCCAGCCCGTGTTGGGTGGGATGTGATCAATCATGACATTCTAGGTCTAAAGTCAGTAAAGAAGCCATTTCCATTAGCTTCTTTCTGCAGCACAGAGTATTATGTGTGCCCCTCTTCCTCTGTGTGCTGTTTTCCGGGGCTGAGAATGTTCCCTGAAACCTCCTCACGTGAAGGAAACAGAGCCCAGCTGGACAGCCACACTGACTCCAACATGGACTTCAGCTGCTCTACTACAGGGCTGCATTCAATGAATTGAATTTTTTTTTAATTTTTAATGTCTACATGGCTCTCACCCAACTGCCTTAAAATACCAGCTGTGCCGTGCTTTCTCTTCTAATTTGACAGTCATAAGAACAACTCCTGAAGAACAGAAAATTCTTCAGGGGTGGGCTTGTGGTTTCATAAACATTTCAGAGAAGATGAAAGATATTTCCGTTGAAATGTTATGTATGGGAAGGGGTGGGACATGACCGAAAAGGAGTCTGATATGTATTAAATGTGCATGTACCAGGCACTGTGTTGGGTGAGCCTCATGGTTATTGATTTTGGTCCTTGCAATGCTGAGAGATGACTATAATAACCAGAATTCTATAGATGAGAAAACCAAGGCTTAGAAAGGCTGAGACTTGCCCAACATCACACAAGGAATTTGCTGTATAGCTTGTGTCTTTGTTTTCTAGGACTGTTGTACCAAATTACCATAAACTTGGTGGTTTAAAACAACAGAAATGCTTTCTCTCACAGTTCTATAGGCAGAACTGAAGTCAAAATGCTGCAGGGCTCTGCTCCCGCCGGAGGCTCTAGGGGAGAAGCCTTTCTTGTGCTTCCCAGCTTTGGGTGGCCCCAGGTGCCGGTTGGCCTGTAGCTGCCTAATTCCAGTCTCTGCCTTGGTCTTCACATGGACTTCTCTTCTCCATCTATCTCTCCTCTGGGTGTTTCTGATAAGGATCCTTGTCACTGGATTTGGGGCCCACCCAGATATCCAAGATGATCTCATCCTGAGATCCTTAATGACATCTGCGAAGACCTTTTTTCCAAATAAGGTCACATTCATAGGTTTCTTGGGTTAGGATGAAGATACATCTTTTTGGGGGGCTATTACTCAGTCCACTGCATCAGGCTTTAAACTGGTGCCTGTCTTACTTCTAACCCATCCTCTCACCACACTGTCACGTTATTATTTTTTCTTTTATCTGTTTTCTCAAAAATGGCTTTGGCCGAGATAAAGATTCCAAGGTAGCCACAGCCACAGTAGAGAGAGAACACAGCCCTTCACATGCCCAGAGTTATCCAGAAAGCTGATGACAGTGCTGAAATTCAAGCTCCCCTCAGTCCTGAAATTTCTGTTCTAAGAACCAAGAGGAAGAGCTGCCCCTGAAAGGTGCCTTGTCTTTGCCTCCAAACATCTAAACAGTTGACTCCTTTGTGAAGTTCAGCTCTCCTTTTGCAGGAGTAAAAGAGCTTGCAGGTGTCAACTTAACCTATAGCCAGCCCCTAATACGTTTAAGATAAAAGGCCAATACATTCAAATAAGATTCTGACATAATGTACTAGTATTTGTTACTAAGCTCATCTAATTATATCAGTCAATCTTTATCATCAGACCCACAAATGCAGAGAACTGTTATAATCTCTCTTTTTAATGATCTCCTCACTATCTGCCTCCTCAGACTCTACAATAAATTAATCATCTGTTCGAAATCATGAGTAAACATCGACTCAACTAAGAATTGATAAATCAACAGTTCGCTCCGAGGCTTGTCCGGATGGGGAGAGAGGCGGCCGGGGCCTGGGAGAAGGGACGCACTAAGGCCCAGGCGCTGCTGCCGTTTGCAAGAGGTGTCCCGGCTGTCGCTTCTGGCTCCCGCCCTGTGCTCAGAGGTGGAGCAGAGCTGAATGGCTTTCCTCCCTGGGTCTAAATTAGGAAGAATCGCTCATCTTATTCTTATCCGGCCCTACATGGCATCACATCTTCCAGAAAACCGGGAGAAAACCAGCAAACTGCAGGAGACGTGCACCGAGCCAGAGCAAACAGTAAAGTGCAGGAGCCCTTGTACCATCTAAGATGCACAACTTGGTACTGATTGGCCACCACTGTTCGGGGTCCGACTGTGTCCCTCCAAAAGATAAGCTGAAGTCCTAACCCCAGCAGCTCAGAGCGTGAGCTTTTTTAGAAATGGGGCTGTCACAGATGTAATTAGTTATGACAAAGTCATGCTAGGTGGGCCCAAACCCCATGACTGGTGTCCGTATAAGAAGACAACGTGAAGACGCAGAGAGAATGCCACCCAGGGGGAGACGGTCCTGCGGCGACGGAAGAGATTGGCACGATGCATGTACAACTGAAATAAAAACAAGGATTTCCGGCCACCACCAAGAGCTAGGAAGCGGCGAAGGAGGATCCTAGCAGGGTCTGAGAGGGAGCGCGCTCTGCGGACACCTTGATTTTGAACTTCTAGTCTCTAGAACTAATTCGTGTTGTCTTAAGCCACCCACTTCTGTTGTACTTGGCTGTGGCAACCCCCCCGAAAACGAACACAATGATTGATCACACAAAAATAACCAAGCAAACGCTTTAAAGGACTGTTACCCAGCACACACTGTACCGCGCATTTTATAGGCATTAGCACATGGAATCTTCACGGCTGTCTTAGAAAGGTAGTACTATCGTCCCCGCTCTACAGAGGAGAAACAAGGCTGATGACACAGCCCCAAAGTCACAGAGCTGGTGAGCGGCAAGCCTCTCTGATTCGGGAGGCCAACTCTTCACTCTCTAAGCCACCACACTGTACGCCCTGCGAGGGAAGGGTCATGGCAGTGTCATCCACCAGGGTGGCCCCCAGTGTGTTGCGTGGAGCCCAAGGGCCCCTCTGCCCTATGTGTAGAGGATGAGGGGAAGCCAGTGACTGCGGGGTCACCCAGCATTCCACTCCCTCCACTTCAGCCGGCATCACTCCACTTTCATGTTTCATATTTTCAATTCTCACGTAAGGGCATGGATACATGGAACAGGCTGACAGATCTCAGAGGGGAGGGGTGGGGGTGCTGGAAGAGATTAGCCAGAGAACATGTATGCATATATGCAGAGCATATATGTTATGGACACAGACCACACGGTGAAGGCTTGGAGTGGGGGGAGCTCTGGGCAGAGGGGGCCAAATGGGGGATATCTGTAATAGTGTCAACAATTTTTAAAAAGATATGTTTAAAACAAGTTTTCTGCTGCTAGAAAAAAAAGTTTAAAAGTTATTGCTATATGGAGGAAAGTTCTTATCCATACAGAAAGGATAAGAGAATTAGAAAATTACCATTCTGCACCTTGCAATGAAATGAGGGACCCAGGTCACCACCATCAAAGCATGCTCATACCTTAGGTGAGAGGCTGGTTGGGAAAATTACCAGGGGAGAGTGAGGTGGACACCATCTGACCATCCCACTCAGATATTAATTGTGAGTCTCGTGAGCTGATGCAGTAGGAAGTGTACAGCACAAGCCAAGCATTTGCCCAGCATCTAAGTAACCCCTTGATGTACACTAGGTTAAAGGAAGTCCATGCAAAAGACAGGGAGAGGTAGAATACATGGTGAGGAGCCACCAGCCAAAACCAGAATGTAGCTCATTCTTAAGACAAATGATTCCATCCCCCAAACAAAACAAAACAAAATCTCAATGCACAAAAACAGAAAGAAAGCAAGAAGATGGGAAAAAATCAAGGGAAAGGGGATTATTAGAAAATAAAAGAGATCAAGAGATGTACCAACCAAATAACATGTATGGACCTTGTTTGGATCTGGATTCAAACACTCAATGCAAAAGGATATTTTGGAGACAATTGGGAAAATTAAAATATGAACTGGGTATTAGAAAATATTATGGAATTATTGTGGGGCGTTGTTTTTTTTTAACTGAGATAATGGCATGGTGATTGAGTTTAAGGGGGAAATGGTCCTTATCAATGAGAGAAGTTTAGTGAAATATATTGAGCACAAGGACCTGAAGTCTAGGCTGAGATTAGAAGAAAGGGGAAAAAACCATGGCCTCTCCCCTGAAACCCAAGTAAGCAGCTGTTTTTGCTGCAAGCTGGTCACCCCAATTTGCCCAAAGTCATCACGTCGGAGGACCTGTACCACACTCCCTCTGCTCAAGGTGCACAGTTTTGAGAACTGCTTAGACATGCCTAAAAATTCTGTCGGCAAAGCGAGGTGTGAGGGAGAAACCCTTGCCTCTCGTGCTGCTGGGGGAGCTTACCCTCCCCCATCAGACCTGTTGGCTCAGTTCATGATCAAGGCGACACAAATGTTACTACAAAACCAACGATGGAAATCTCTCTCTGTTTCCATGTCTGTGACATGTGGGGCTCGGGCGAGTGGAAGGGCGGTGCCGCCCCTTGATCACCCCGCTTGTTGGGATGTGTGAGCAAATGGAAGGACTCGCGGGAGGCGCCTACCACAGCCTGCCTTCGGTCAACGCTAACAACTGCCACCTCATCCTGGCTGTTACTGTACACGCTTGTCACTGAGCATTCTGGGGGTGCTCCCTTGGCGCTAGCTTTACTTGTCGTTTAGCGGAGTTAGGAAAGGAAGCCCAAGGACAAAGACACCCTTATATATTTCTCTCTATGCCTCCCTCCCCGGGACTACATGGGGCGGTTCATGCGCATAACAGGTTTGCCATAAATGCCTGTTTAAAAGGCGCCCGGGCGGGGAGCCTGGTGCTGTTTGTCCCTTCAATGTAAGGGCTACAGGATCTGAGAACAAAACTGGGCATTAGAAGCTGGAGAAGTGAATTAAATTCCTGGCTTTGTCTCTTAACAAATAGTGAGCTTGGTCACCTTGCTAGATGTCTTTGAACCTCCTAATTACTAAAATGGGGACCAAAGTGCCTGCATCATAAGGCTGTGAGGACACAGATGGATTCTGACGTGGCTGCTGGCCCACCAGGAGCCTCTGTCATCCTCTCTAAAAGGGGATGGAGACTGTTAACCGACAGCCTTCTCTAAATATGAACTCCAAAAGGATATACAAAGGCCACACACAGATGCTGCTAGGATCGGAATGTCTGTGTCCCTCTCTAATTCATATGTTGGCTCTGGCCAGTGTGGCTCAGTTGATTGAGCGTCATCCTATGCCCTGAAAGGTCACTGGTTTAATTCCCCGTCAGGGCACACACCCAGGTTGCAGGTTTGATCCCCAGTGGGGGTGAGTACAGGAGGCAACGAATTGACGTCTCTCTCACACATTGATGTTTCTCTCTCTCTCCCTCTCTCTCCCTCGCTCTCTAAAAATCAATAAATATATATATATTTTTAAAAAGATCTCTTTAAAAAAAAATCATATGTTGAAGCCTAATCCTCAGTATTAGGAGGTGGAGTCTTTGGGAGGTGATTAGGTCATGAGGGTGGAACGCTTATGAGTGGGATTAGAGAGCTTGTTTCTGTCTCTCCACCGTGGGAAGAAGCCAGGAAGAGGGTCCTCACCAGACCCTGACATGCCATGCCGGCATCCTGATCTTGAACTTCCAGCCTTCAGAGCTGCGAGAAGTACATTTCTGTCCTTTAAATTACCCAGTCTAACATTCTTGTTATAATAGCCTGAACTTGCAAAAACAGATGTATAACAAATCTGCTCCCCTAAATAGAAAGATTTTTTTTTAATCAGTTGGCATCAAGGCCATCTCCCCTGGAGTCCCTGTGACTGAGCTCTCTGGACTCCACCCAGCCCTGCCCACTAACCCCAGTGCCAGGCACTCATCAGGCCAGCAAATGGCTGAGGGGCTAAGGGCCTTGGTGATCCCCCTCTGAAAAAGACAGTGTTGCAAAGACTAAGAAAGGTGTGGCCCTCTTCACACGTCAGCAAAAGCTACCAAAATCATCAGGAAAAGGGAGAAATCAACAAACACTATTTTATGTTTCCCTTAAGTTCCCTAAATGTAATCAGTTCTAATCTACATCTTATCACTAATTACTGATAACCTTGGGCCATTGATTCCCTTCTCTAGGCTCAGTTTTCTCCTGTGTAAAATCAAGGGTCCCTAACCTGAGCCTTTCACACCTATAGAATTCAGGGGCCTATGAGCTTTGACAAGAAAGAAATTATTTACTATATAAACATAGTTATATAAATTTTATATAATATTTATATCATATCATTTTATATCATATAAGATATCTTTATTTCTTCTAACTTGTAAGGGAAATTTAACATTTTCTTTGATTATAAATGTAGGCAACAAAATATCATCAAATTGTCATGTCATGTGATTGCAGAAATCCAAAATGCTATACGAGGTCACCACGGCTTCGAAATTACAGTAGCCATTAGACCTGCTTTTAAACCTTATTCATGTTAATAAAGAAGCATAAGAATTACTAAGTCGTCATTTGATTTTTACACATTTTGATAATAGTATTTCAATAAACTTAGTTTGCTTTGTAATCCTATATATTTGACTTTGTGCATTTAAAGAACATTGGTCTGAGAAATTATTCCTGGGTTTTACCTAACTGTCGAAAGGATCCGGAGTAAGGACCCTGGCTGGGTCTCCAAGATTCCTACGGGAGACGACTCCACAACTGGTTAGTTGCAACCCGCACTGCGTTATCTGTGATCGGGCCTCAGTGTTCCCTGGTTCCTGCAGTGGTCAAGCCTGAGACTCCATCTGGGACCAGACTACCTGGATCCTAACCGGCCTCTGGCCCCGACTGGCTGTGTGATGACTGAGCAATTTAATCGGCCTCGCTGAGGCTAAGTTTCTTCTTTTTTAAAGTAGAGATCACTCCATCAGCTTCTCTGGGGGTTGTTGTGAGAGATTAGTAATACACTTTGTTGTTTTTTTTAAATGTTTGGTGCAGTACTAAGCAAATGATTACTGATGTTATTCTTGTCCGGTTTGTAACATTTTAGAATTTGGTTATTTTAAACCATATCATTTGAAGGCCCAAACTTTCCCCAAACCAATTCTACCATTATTCGGACTGTTTGGAATATGACCTTCAATGTTTCAAGAAACAAAGAAGAGATATAGCGATGGAATAATGGAAATGACTAGAAATCTTTGGGTTTCACCTCTATTTTAAACTGTCATAGGAGAAATATCCAAGAATGTGATACTCTGAAAAAGTCCACAGTGAGTTCATTTTACTAGAATTTCCTATAGAATTCTCTTTGCTCTGGGATTGTATATGTTTCACCCCTCACTTAATTTCCCTCCTGCAGTTTGTATATAGAAACTGATAAGAAAGTCCTAATCTCAAACTAACTGCGTGTGAGATTTTGTGGATATGACCTTAATGTAAATAACCCAATCTCTCCCCACAAACTGTTCCTGCCATAAGGCTTTTTGTGATAATAACTACAGAAGCCACTTAGAGACTTTGTTCCCATTAGAGGGGTGCTATCTCCCCTAGCAAGGCTGCCTTTATTACTTTGCATAAACTTCTGTAGTTTAAAAGGAGCAGTAGTAAAGTTAGTTCAAGGCCCCTCATGATTCCTTTTGTTCTGCAGAGTTGGGGAGGAAAAACATCAAGTGAGATATGAAAGGCTGTTTGTTTACAATCGTACCCAGATCCTGGCCTTTTTCATGAAAGGAAAGGAAGCCAGCAGGAGAATTACAATACCCGGCACCTCCCTGGGTCTCTGTGCATTCTCCACACTTGTGTATTAAGCAGCTAGGCAGCTGTTGAACAAGTACTATCAACAAAGCAATCTTCTAGCCCTCTGATTCAGGCTATTCATATCTTCTGCCCTGAAATAAAATGACTTTCACAATTAAAACACCGAAATCAATGTGGTATCTATTGTCATGTCTGCAGGAGAAAAGCTTTAATTACAGCCATAGTTAGATAACACAATCATTACACCTCCTTAATCTCAAATATAAAACCATCACCCTCTGAGTACTTTGCCACCCTTTCTTTGATTTTTCTCTTTTTCTTTTTTTTTTTTCCTTTCATGCCCCTGCTCCCCCCACGGATGGCTTTTTATCTAAGCACTTCAATTTGCATGCCTTTGCTCGGAGGCAGCTCCCCATGATATGTTAATTGCAGATTGCTTTAAGTACTAAAAGATTAACATAAAACCCTTTGCAAACAAGCTAATAGTTTATGATAATTTTTGCATGGCCTTTGTCTGTCTATCACTGGATTGCCTCTAGCTGTAATTTTATAAAGAAGCTGTAAAATATCATTTAAACAAGTTCATTTACACATAATTATTACCAGAATCACATTATTCAATTTAGATACTCCAGCCTATTAACAATCCATGAACTAAAATGTAATTAAACTATTTTCCTTTTATGAACCTATTCATTACAATGTGTGGGAGATGGATCTCTCAGTTTCACTGCAAATTTCAGCACTTTGTTGTTGAAATTGACAAGTCTGGCACTCATTATGTACTTTTAATTGTATTAAAAGTATTGCAAGACAGCTCAGATAAAGAATATATTTAGAAAAGAATGCCTGAAAATGCCAAGATGGTGTCATCCCCAAATATATATTTATTTTACTCATGCATTTTTTTCCCCTCTTAACCATGAAAAATAAAATTGGGCTGGTAGTTTTAATTGAGATTTTCATAGCTTTTCTCAGTAATTTTTCTCATGTAAGCCAAGGATAAATATCTAATTAATTGTGTTTATCATCTTTCCAGATTTCTATCTACTTTTTAAAAACTATAGCTGGAATTATACACAAACAATTCCAGAATTTACATAGAGACACACAATTACCTTGCATATGAAGGATGCCATACTTAGGATTTGATTTAAAAATTCTGAAAAGCTTAATTTGCGATATAACCTTCAATCTGTGTGAGAGTGACTACATTAATGGGAAACAGTTCATCTGTTTTGAAAGGGGGCAAGTTCCCCGCTTCTGCTTGGTGATTTCCCAGGTAACTCAAACCCTCTTACTTAGAGCAGACCCAGAACAAACAACCTAAAACTGCAGCTGGCTATTGATGAATGTACAAGTCAAAATTAATGACACAGGACAGCCCAGTTTGGGTACTTCTAGAGCAACTATCAAAGAGGAGCTCCAAAAAATCCTGAGCCTAGCCGGCACCACCCCCAGCCCACTCACCCACATAACCCTCCCACCCACAAGGACATACTTGGTACCTTACTGCTCAAAGCTTTGTTTTCCACTGCCCATTTCCATCCTCAAAATGTTCAACACCTCCCACCTACTGCAATCTGGATTGCATTTATGCTTCATGGATTAAATTCTGGCCAACAATTTCCATTAAGAACCTTCCCGGCCCTCCACAGTCCGCATGGACTGAACTCCTGCAAAGCTGGTAGCCTGCACCACTCACTGGGCATTCAGCACAGCAGCTGTTATATAGGTAGCTAGGTGCTCTGTGGGTATCGCCTGTCCCCTAGACCACACTGTGAGTTTGTCTTCTTATAGCTCCATATCCCTCTCACGGCCTAATAGTGTCTTATACGTGGCCAGTATTTAGTCAAAATACTGTATATGCTAATTAGATATTAAAGCCAACTGCTCTCTCTTCTTCAGAGAGCCACTATTAGGTCACACTGTGGAAGACTGGAGGATGTGCCCTGTGACTCCTTGGCCAGCACCCTAATTCAGTCACTCCTCCTCGGGGATAACCTCGAAGAAGAAATTCAGTTGATGACAAGGACAGCTTTGTAACTTGGCTAAGAGCTTCTTGAGAAACAATTATCACCCCAAAACTTTCTGGGCCTTGGGAAATTTACTACTGTCCACCCACTCTGCCTTCCAGAGACTGATCATTTGCAATGAAAGCAAGACTCCAGCGTAATGACTGCTATGGCGAGCGCCCAGTCATGGAGCCGGTTGTCAATCACGTAGGAGGAGTAAGGGAACAAGCCAAGAAGCTATTGACTTTAAGACTCTTGCCTAAGACTAGATTTAGGCAATTTATTTGAGTGGTTTTCAATTTAAATAAGTAAATAAATAAATAGAAATATCTGTGGCCAGGAGTTTAGACTATTTTACTGATATTTTTACTGAGATCACACACTGGATAGACTGAATCTAACAGGGTGTAGGAGAGCAGATTAGCCACTACCAAATATGTCTCTTTGGCACAAGGGTTATTTTAGGCTGGTTATTTTCAACAAACAGTAGAAATGGGAGCAGCTCTGAAAACCAGGTAAAGGCATGCCTCGTTCTATTGCATTTCACTTTATTGTGCTTTGCAGATATTGTGCATGTTTTACAAAATGAAGATTTGTGGCAACCCTGTGTAGAGCAAGTCTACCGGTGCCATTTTTCCAAGAGCATTTGCTCAATTCCTGTCTCTGAATCACATTATGGTATTCTCACAATAGTTCAAACTTTTTCATTATTATTTTATTTGTTATGGTGATCTGTGTTCAGTGATTTTTGATGTTACTGTTGTAATTGTTTTGGGACACCACAAACCATGCCCATATAATTTGGCAAACTTAGTCGATAAGTGTATGTGTTCTTACTGCTCCACTGACTGGTCGGTACCCTGTCTCTCTCTCTTTCTTCCGGCTTTCCTATTCTCTGAGACCCAACAATATTAAAATTAGGACAATTAATAACCCTACAATGACCTCTAAGTGTTCAAGTGAAAGGAAGAGTCACAGGTCACTCACTTTAAATCAAAAGTTAGAAATGATTAAACTTAGTGAGAAAGGCATGATTAAAGATGAGACAGGCCAAATGCTAGGCCTCTTGTGCCAAACAGTTAGCCAAGTTATAAATAGAAAGGAAAAATTCTTGAAAGAAATTAAAAGTGCTACTCCAGTGAACACACAAATGATAAGAAAGCAAAATAGCCTTACTGCTGATAGGGAGAAAGTTTTAGTGGTCTGGATAGAAGATCAAACCAGCCACAGCATTCCCTTGAGCCAAAACCTAATTCACAGCAAGGACCTAACTCTCTTCAAGTTTATGAAGGCTGAGAGAGGTAAGGGAGCTCCAGAAGGAAGGTTTGAAGCTAGCAGAAGTTGGTTCATGAAGTTTAAGGAAATAAGCTGTCTCCATAACATAAATGTGCTTGATGCAACAGCAAATGTTGATACAGAAGTTGTAGCAAGTTATCCAGAAGATCTAGCTAAAATAATTAATGAAGGCAGCTACACTAAACAACAGATTTTCAATGTAGGTGTAACAGGAAACCTTATCTAGGACTTTCATAGCTAGAGAAAAGTCAATGCCTAACTTCAAAGGACAGGCTGACTCTCTATTAGAGGCTAATGAAGCTGGTGGCTTTAAATTGAAGCCAATGCTCATTTACCATTCAGAAAATCATAGGGTCCTTAAGAATTATGCTAAATCTATTCTGCCTGCACTCTAAGAAAACAATAAAGCCTGGATGACAGCACATCTGTTTACAACATGGTTTAATGAACATTTTAAGCCCACTGTTGAGACCTAGTGCTCAGAAAAATAATATTTCTTTAAAAATATTACTAATCATTGATACTGTACGTGGTCACCCAAAGCTCTGATAAAGATGTACAAGGAGATTAATGTTGTTTTCATGCTTGCTAACACAATATACATTCTGCAGCCCAGGGACTAAGGAGTAATTTTGACTTTCAAATCTTATTATTTAAGAAAAACACTTTATAAGGCTATAGCTGCCATAGATAGTGATTCTTCTGATGGATCTGAGCAAAGTGAATTAAAAATCTTCTAGAAAAAATTAAACATTAGAAATGCTATTGAGAGAATTCATGATTCATGGGAAGAGATCAAAATAGTAATATTAACAAGAGTTTGGAAGAAGTTGATTCCAACAATCATGGATAACTTCACTGAGGGGTTCAAGACTTCAGTGGAGGAAATAACTGCAAATGTGGTGGACATAGTAAGAAAAATAGAATTAGAAGTGGAGCCTGAAGATGTGACTAAACTGCTGCAATCTCAGGTGCACTGTTTTTATGGATGAGCAAAGAAAGTGGTTTCTTTAGATGGAATCTATTCCTGATGAAGATGCTGTGAAGACTGTTGAGATGACAACAAAGGATTTAGAATATTACATAAACTTAGTTGATAAAGCAAAGGCAGGGTTTGAGAGGATTGACTCCAATTTTGAAAGAAGTTCTACTGTGGTTAAAATGCTATCAAAGAGCATCCCATGCTACAGAGTTATCACTTGTGAAAGGGTAGTCAATCAATGTGGCAAACTTCATTGAAACTGCCACCCCAACCTTCAGCCACCGCCACCCTGATCAATTAGCAGCCATCAACATCAAGGCAAGACCCTCCACTAGCAAAAAGATTATGACTCATTGAAGGCTTGGATTAACTGTTAGCATTTTTAAGCACTGAAGTATTTTTTAATTCAGGTATGTACACTGTTTTTTAAGACTTAAATGCTTTTGCACACTTAATAGACTACAGTATGCAAACATAACTTTTATATGCACTGAAAAAGCAAAAAATTCATATGACACCTTATTGCCATAGAACCCAGCCCACAATATCTCCAAGGTATGCCTGTAGGAGTTCCATTTGTAAAATGCATTTACATTTATAAGGGAAATCTCCATCTATAAGGATATCTCCTCTGCTATACCAGAATGAGAGGGATCACTCAATCTCTAGAAACTCTTATCAATAGAGAAGGCAACAACTTAAATTTCCATAACAACAGTACTCTTATTTACCATGCTTTTCCTGGTAACCTCCCATAACTGACCCCTCCTACCTCCAATACCTCCATTTTCTATTTAGCTGAAGATAGTATTTAAGGGGTTGGCTTCAGCCATTTTGGTGCATTGCTGGAACTATGCAGAAACTTTATTTTCTTTAATCTGGCCTTATATTTTGCTTTTTTCCTTTGACTCAAACTGTCCTTACCTAGGGCCCTGACTCACCCACCTCCTTCTCCCTTGCTTAATCATTAAGCCTTCAGGACAATGAGGTTCTGGTCAACAACCGGTAGTCTTAGGAGCACGGTCCTGGGTTTATTGACTACTGAGAGAGAGTTAAACATAATACCTTGGCCTCAGTTGTGTTTTAGCTCTGGACCCAGAAAAGCAGAACGATCCCACAGAACAAATCCTTGTGACATTAGACAGAACAATTCCGTGGCTGACATCAGGATCAGATGCAATGATCAATTGCCTCCTACCCTAGCACCAACCAATCAGTAGAAACCACAACCCAAACTCCATTAGTAACTATGACTAATTAATTTTTCCTATATAATCCATCCCCTTGAAACCATCGAGGAGTCAGGTCTTTGTGCCTGAGCTACCTGTGACTCGGGGTATGGTGCCATTTGCTTAATAAATCCTTATTTTCTTGGCTGCACGCTCCTGTTCGTGCCTTATTGTATGCAAACAGACCCCTTCAGTCTGGTAACATTACTCAGTTTTCCTGGGTATATCTGTAAACTGTAAACCTACTTTTACAAGGATGGGCAAAAGTAGGTTTACAGTTGTAATACAAGTAAATAATGCAATCATTAATAAATAATACAAGAATAAACTCTATGTTCCTCATACTCACAACTGTAAACCTCCTTTTGCCTACCCTGTATATGCTATTAAACTTTTGTTTGTTTTTCTCCTGTTAATCTTTCTTGTGTCAATTTAATTCTTAGACCAGCCAGAAGAACCTGGAAGAGCACTGGAAAATTTTTCCTCGCCGATTGGGGCATGCCGTAAGCAAGGTCACATCCCCAGTGAACAATCTCCCTAAATTCCTTTTTGCCATTCATATCCCACAGAGTTTAATAAAATGTAGCCAACTCTTGCCTATCCAAATGAATTGAGGCAGAGGCCTGGGGGATCCACACCATCCTGTGGCTCAGATACTAGGCATCTGCAATGTGACAGGCTTTCTGTAAATTCTTCCCTTCAGCAGATGTATTTCTCTTATCTTGAACCTCACAATCTTGTTTTATTCACCAGTGTACATTAAAGTCTGGCATAGTGCCTAGACAACTCAATAAACGTGTTAAATATTCAATCAATTGGTGGATACCTAACATAATAGTTGGGATTTTACTACACAGTAGACTCTCATCAGAACCAAGTATTCCAAATACTAGTCCACTTCAAAGAAATACGATTTAAATGCTGGGATGAGGTTGCGAAGGAAAAGTATACAATTCTTGAAAATAAGAGAGTAAGGGGTACTAGGAAGGACAGGACATCCTTTCTTTGGCACACTGTGGCCTTACTTGACAGATCATCCCAATTGCGGACATAAATTGGGCTCTGTAATAAATCTGACCAAAAGGAAACTCGCAGGTTGATTTGATCATGGATTCCTAACTGGACGGGTCATAGTGGGAAGATAGGCCCCAGCCCTATTGAAAGGTTTGTATTAGCCTTAAGGAAGCCCTGTGCATTGTTTTTGTGCAGCTAGGTTAACACACCTTTGAAATGCCACAGTAATCCTCTTTTTTAGACCCCCTTGGAGACATAACCACCAATAAGGGAGCACATAAACTTGTCAACTATCTTGTACCTTGCTCTCTCCCGCCTTCATATAATCTTTTTTATATTCCCTCCTTAATTCCAAAAGTATAAAAGAAACCCCAAAAAAAAAAAAAAGTCATTCTCTGGAGCATTTGAGATCTTGCTTCTAGCATGTCCTCACTTAGGCTCAGATAAACTCTTATAAAAATCCTCTATAGGTTAGGAGATTCCTTACACTGATACAAGCATTATTAACTCTTCAGGAGATTACACTTATGTTTGACTTGGCTGTTTACTACTTGATTACAGTCCAGACACAGTAAAGTCACATGATGAATTGTAGATTTTTGTCCAGACAAAAAAAATTAAAAAAAAACAAGGTCTCAGAGGTTACCAAAGGAATGACTTTATTGCTCAGTAGGCAGGATATTCATTAGTTCTGTATCTAACCTAGCAATCCCAGTATAATATTATTTTTTTAAGTGTCTAGAAATACCCAATTCTCAAAGGCTCTTGGAATCGGCTTTACCACATTATGGGTACCCTCTTTACCTAGTTACTAACATAAACACGGTAATAGTTTAAAATAACAGGACATGTGTTCATATAGTATTGATATGAGTTTTATTATTATTATTTTAAATTATAGTTGACAATGCCCTAGGCCAGGGCTTAGCAACCTCTGTAATACTGAGGGGGTCCTACAAGTGCATAAGCCACATCTTCTAAACTCTGACTTAATACACATAAGGGATGCCAGGGGAGAGAATGGTTGGCAGGTATTTGATCCAAAAAAAATCTTTGATGTCTGGCAGGCAAAAGCATAAGGCTTAAGGTCAAGGGATCATCCAAAAAGAAAGGAGATTCTCCCAGAAAGAAAATAATAGAGGATGGGCTGGAGCAGAGTGGACAAGTGAACAGAGAAAATACTTTGAAGAGTTGTATATAGTAGATGGTGGTAGAAGGGGCCTCAGGAGACTCTGTTTTGATATTTGTACCTCAGAAGCAAGAAATCCCTCATCCTTTCAAGGAATGGTTGGACGAGACAATTCTGAAGGTCTTGTGCAACTTGAATATCAAATATCCCAATAGTTCCTTGGTTGCATTTTAAGGAGCCTCCTTCTACCTCTACTTTCCCAGCACCCTTAGACATTGACAAAGGGATTCCAAAGGGAACCTAGTTCCTCCTGTGCTCCTGCTATGCTCCACTGTGTTATTTGGAGTTCACCTGGGCCCAGGAGCTGCATAGGTTCCCTGTCTTTGGCCTGGGGCTGCTCTGGGACAGGTGTATACTCCTCCACCATCAGCCTGGCAGCTCCCATGGGACTATGTCTAACACTGATCTTCAAAGAAAGAAATCTTCTCTCTACCAGTGTAAGAAGTTCCCAGAGTTCAGTGGATTTTCCTGCTGTTTTTTGGGTTCCCCCCCTAATATGTCTCTTAGCTCTTCTCACCTGCAATTCTCAAAATCCAGGTAAAATAAAAATAGGGATTTGAATCTACTGACTGGCCATTTGAGTGCCCCCCCCCCCCAGCCCCTCAGTGGGGCTGGAACCCACCTGGGTGACCAAAGAGGAGACTTCAGTTGTACCTTTCACTTTTCAAGTTTTCTGCACACCCACCTGGCTCAAAAACATGCTGCCTCTTGGATATCTGTAAGTTATAGGCGGCTTAACTACATTCCCCTCCACGCCTAGGGGAGCGTTTCAACCTCAAACAACTTTATTTAAACAATTTCGTACTTAACATGTTTTTCTCAGCGCTTCAAATCCAATCACGCCCTGCGTTGCAGGGGAGAAGTGCTACAGGACAGAAACACCACCACAACCTGTTTTTATTTTAATATCGTCCGGGTCTCTCGGCACCGCCGTCATGGGGCTGTCAGCCCCTCACCGCCCGAGGTGGCTTCGCGCGCTCTGCAGACAGTCGCCTCCCCACTAATGGCACTGCTCGGGCGAGGGGGAAATGCAATTTTCCACTCCATTACAAGCACTGTGTAAAAGGCCCTCTTTTCCTCACTGCACACAGATAAGACCTAATGAAATTCCATTCACTAAGTATTCCAATAGCCAACTGCACTGCAAATACAGGCGTCCTAAGTGCCTGCCAGGCCCCCAACTCCAGAAGTGATTGCCACTGAGCATCCCTGGATTGGATCCCGTCCGGATGAAAAACGATGGGTTTAGCAGGGAGAGGCTCTGGGGGCAGAGAAGGTAACAAAGATGTCAGCAGAGTCATGTCTTTGGCGCTTCCTTCTAATCCTTAAGCCTGGATGGTGTTTCTTAGGGACCCCGGTAGAAGCTGGAAATCCTTATGTTTGGAAATAGCAATCTTGGGGGAGGCAGCGTACCCCTAAGAGACCTGACATCACATGTCCTACAGAAACAGGTAACAAAAGGGAGGGGTGAGGGGTAAGGCACAGTTTGCATTCTAAAATAAAAAGTAAAACCAGGTGAGGGTCCTGCCGACAGTGTGAATCTCACGCGGCGCTTGAGGTGGAGCTGCTGAAAGGTAGAATTTCTCTTCCAGTTTCGCACGCCTTTCCATGCTCAGGCCTTTGCTACCTAGAGCCCTTTCCCCATGCACTATTTTCCCTCGATGCATGACAAAGCTGTACCAAAGGCAACGGAAAATAAAATTCCCCTCTCCCCGTTCACAGTATAGATGTCCTCGCGGCTCTCTGGGGTCCCCAGCTTGTGTTGTGTCCTCCCTGCCACCAACACTGCTCCTCGACAAGGAGCCTAGACTCGCCTCCCACCAGAACCCATCAGTCTTGTTGCCATAGCCTCCGGTTCTATTCTGTCACAAACTTCTCCATGTCACCAGGGAAGGCCTGATGAAAGTCTAGGTTCATAGCAACTCGAGAGGCCTCTCCTGAGGACACAATGCCCAGGCTTCACAGTATTAATTGTTGATGTTGAGTTTGAAGGTACAGTTTCTATGTACCTAGGATGCAATTTTGGGACATGTACCCTTTCTGTGAAATATCTTCAATCCTGCAATAAAGGTACTCCTGTATCTCAACCGAGCCACACAATTAAGCCATAAGAAAGGCAGAAAATTATAGTCTTATCATATACATGCATGTATATATTCATACAAAGACACTTATTAACATACATATTTACATATCTATAAATTTAAATTAAAAATATTTTTCTTTTACCCTCATTTCCCGTTTTCATTTGCCCCCTCAAAGACAGCTTTTTAACATGGTCCATGTGGATCATTTTATCATATAAGTTTTTGAAAAATGTATTTTCTTTTACTTTATACCATATTGCGTTAGGCACCCATGCTATTACATGTCACTTTGTTTTGACTGCTGTATAATGCTCCATCGAAAAATATATATGACAGTTTTAGGTTTTTACTATTAAGAACAGTAATACCAAGGGCTTTCTTTATATATCTCCTATTATGCATGTACCAGAGTGGAACTGCTGGGTCATCAGGTATATTAAGGTCCAACTTTAGGTAAGTAATTACCCAAGCATAGCACTAACGTGTTCTCCCCCATCAGCGATGCGAGACGTTCCTACAGTGCCACATCCTCTCTAACACAAAACCTTTACAAAGCTTTTTGTTAGTCACGTGTATGAAAAATATTTCATTGTGTTTTCTTTGCAATCCCTTAAACAGTAAACATGTTGCACGTCTCTCTTCCCGTGTTCATTGGTCATACATATTTCCCTCTCTTGCAAAATGCCTCTATCTTTTGTCCACTTTCCTATTGAATTGTTTGTAGTTTTCTTATTAGTTTATAGGGATAGTTTATATACTTTCAATACTGACCTATTATTAATTGTGTATAGCGAGAACATCTTCTAGTTTGTAATTTCTTTTCTGTTTTTTTAAGCCGTCTTTTGATTAACAAGTTTCTTTATTTTAATACACCAAAACCTAACAATCTTTTCTTTTATAGTCAACACTTTTTATGTCTTTCAAAATAAATCTTGTTGTTTTGAGCTCCTGTAGTTCTAAATTATGTCGGGCATACTGTTATATGCTTGCCTCCCTCCCCCCTCCCTCCCTCCCCCTCCCTGCCCCCTCCCTCCCCCCTTCCCCCTCCCTCCCTCCCTCCCTCCCTGCCCTTCTTTCTTCACTCAATATTTATTGTGTTGTGCCATGTACATCTACTCTCCTGCTTCTAATTTTTGTGGCTACTCCAGGATATGCACACACATTTTATCAAGCTACTCTCACTTACACCCATTTTATAAATAAGGCTATTTATAATGTGATCAACTTATAAACCTTCCTCCCATCTCTCCTTTCTCAAGAACAGCGTAGTTGAGTAGAACTGGGATGTGGATTACTTCTGAGACAGAAGAGGGACGATTACCACTGTGTCCTTTTACAAAGTAAAGCCCTTCCACACTCTTAAGAAGGCTTTGAATTACCCCAAAATGTAACAGCACACATTCATTTTTTTAAAGAATCTACTACACCTTGACAAATAAATTTCATCTGTGCCAACACCTATCACTTGACAGTGGCCCTCTAGAGAGCTCTGTTGGAAGGGCTCTGAAGCTGTGTGAGCCCAGTGAGAAAGAGCTGGTGCTTCCTAACTGGTCGATGGGCAGTCACGGTTGGGGGCCTGCGAGTGGCAGCGTGAATGCCTTGCAGTTACCGTCTCAGGAAGAGCAAGGGCCACCTTCCATCCCGCAACACAAACCTTGCTGCTTCCTAGGGCCACAAGAAGAGCGGGTCCCACATGTGCTCGCCCACTGCCTAAGACAAAGGCATTTGCTCTGTACGCTCTGGGCCCTGCTCAAGCAAAGGTGTAAAATAGCGGACTGGTGAGAGACACAGCTCAGGCCCACGCCTTCGGGTACTGGCTGATGTCCCCAGCTATCCCCTTATGTCCACATTCTCCCCGGAGTGCTTCTAATTTACCATTTTAACTGGCTGTGGGATGATATTTTAGAATTGGGTTTCAGAACAGGCAGGTAGCAAGAACAGCTGCAAAGAAACTGATTCCCTGAGCTCTGGTCCCATTCGCTATGCAGCAGGTGGTCCCTTTAATCCAGGCGGGATTCACCGAGAGCTCTCGCGTTCCCAGCACTGCATCTGATGCCGACAGCGGATAATCAGAGCTACGGAACCACCCAGTGCAGCTCCTGACACACGGTGAGCGTCCAAGCAAGTGCTAGTGTCCTCTGCCTTCTCTTTTTCTTGCTTTATGCAAAAGAATTTCAGTTCAGGTGGAGAAATGAAGCTCGCCCCATTCCACGACCACTACTCAACAATCCTTCGGGAATTCAGGTATTACTTACTGGGCGAAAGAAAAAGTAAGCTATTAGAAAATGACATCATAGGCAGAAGTCACATGGAGTAAATGGCATGCATGAAGCAAGTGCTCCATAAATCTGTAGTTCAAGGAAAGCCTTACAGCAACAGCACAAAAGGTGAAAGTTAGAAAGGATATGGGGATTAGTTAAACCAACTCCTTCATCGCACAGATGAGGAGATAGTGTGTTTTCAAAATGTTTTGTGGCTTCTGGGACTGAACTCCACATTCCCAACCTCTAGCACAGTAGCCTTTGGGCTATATTATGCTGTATTTTATGGCCACACTAAACATCTCTGGAGAATTATGCCTGGAAGCATTTAGGTGATATTCAACCTGAGACACATCTGTTCCACTCACCTCACGGGCCCATGACGTAACATGTAACCCAGGCAGCTGGAATCCAGGCCCCGATTCAAGTAACTCTACCGTGCCCCTAACTCTGCATGACCTCCAAGATAATCCCCCTAGCTATGGTTTTAATTTTTAAAAATTGCTCCGCTTAGAGTACCTCTAAATTTTCAAAGCATTACCATTAACAGGTTACTTCAAATTGTCCCTGTCAGCTGGAGCTGGGGAAGCTCTGGGGATGGTTCCCCAGTGGATAATAATTTGTTTCAAAATTTAAAGGACAGAACTTATTCCTGGCAACCTCCTGTAGGGGAAGAACTACTTCCAATGCTCTTTAATACATCTTGAAATAATTTATGAAACTTTATGAATATATTATTTTAGGAATGTGCATTTGCAGTCAAACAGAGTAATTACTCGCTGTTAGAAGATCCTTTGAAGAGACATTATCTTTTCTTTCATAGGTGATGGTTGAAGGGGACTATGTTTCAAAGCCACTTTCAGGTTAAAAACCTCTACTTTGGAAATAAAAGCTAATTTGATTAGAAAAGATGTATAATTAACCACCTAGTCTATAACTTTGCCATTGAGGAGAGAAATCCTGATGTCATTCATGTGTTTGAATTTGAGGAGATAACAACTAACTGAGATAATTACTTATCCTTCTCAAGTGATACGTGGTCTAATTTTATTAAATAAATACAACCAAGATCTTGGGCAAAATCACAAAGTCAGTGTCTGCCATTCACAACTCCAGGTGGGCACAATGATCTCCTAAGACAGTCTGGATCACCACTGACAGAAGGATTTACCTTTGGTGATGGATGGCATAGAGATGCCAACGCAAATAGTCTTCAAATTAGCCAGTGACATCCTTGAAATCACCTATGTTATTTTTAAAAGATGTACATGGCCCAGCCAGGCATGGCTCAGCAGTGGAGCATTGACCTAGGATCCAGGCGATCGGGGTTCGATTCCCGGTCAGGGCACATGCCCAGGTTGTGGGCTCGGTCTCCAGTCGGGGGCGTGCAGGAGGCAGCCGATCAATGACTCTCTCATCATTGATGTTTCTCTCTCTCTCTCCCTCTCCCTTCCTCTCTCTGAAATCAATAAAGACATATTTTAAAAAAAAAAAAGAAAAAAAAAGATGTGCATGTAATTAAAGACATTAAAGGAATGGAAAATTCTTGAATGTTGCTGAATGTCACCAATGCTAAGTTTAGGGGACATTTCTGGGGTGTGATGCAAAAAAGCACAACTCGGAAAACGATGGTGCACTTTGGTGCATTCATGAAAGTACAGAAGAGCTCACAACCCTGGGGGGTACAGGAAGTCAGATGGCTGGTCCCAGAATAGTCAGCAATGGCACACTGGAGGGATTGAATGTATGGACATTGCTGTGCCCTCCCCCTCCCCCACTGCTTGACAAAGTCCTAGTTGTCCCAAGGTCTGTGTCACGTCCACCTACATGGATCTTGATCTTTTACCATTTCAACTACTTCTCCCATGTCACAAGCACACACCTGGGGTCAAGATTGCCACTGTGGGTTGCAGATCTCTAGTAGCCCCAAAATGCAGTAAAAAGGTTTTCTCAAAGTGAATTTCAGTCTCCAAATATGTCCAACAAATCATCTACTCTCTTGCAATAAGATACAATGACTACTGAAACATGAAGCTTCTTTGTTTCATGGCTGAAATTATCATTAGTCAGTGTGGACATCCTGGTTCTCTCTTCTTTGTTCTCTAGAAGGACTAATTGGCAGTCCTCATATTTTTAGTGGGCTGTGGATGAATTATTGCTTAGTCAGTGTACGTTGGCAGATACTTCACCCCTAAAACATGGAGGCCCATAAGTAGAAGTTATTATATTAAAAAAAAAAAAAATCTGAGTATGAAAACATTGGACCCAACAGCTTGTGTGTGTTACGTGCTGCTGAGCTGGCTCTGACTCCTGGTGACCCTGTGAATGAGTAGTGCCCAGTGTCCTGTCCTCAACAGCTCCACTCAGCTCCTGTAGATTCATGCCTATGTGTTTTTTTCTTAGGGAGTAAATCCATCTCATATTTGATGTTTCTCTTTTCCTGCTGCCTTCTCTTTTTCCCAGCATTATTGTCTTTGCCAAATAACTTTGACTTCTCCTCATGAACCCAAAGTAGGACAGCTTTAGTTTTGTCATTCGGGTTTAATGTTTCAGGTTTAATTTGCTCGCAGACCCACTCGTTCATATTTCTGGTGGTCCAGGGTATCCATGCAGCTCTCTTCCAACAGCTTAACCCTTTCTCAATTTTCCATAGTGATCTCTTCCTTTTCTGAATTCCCATAGCACTTGGGAACCACAGTTAGCACTTGGTAATTTTTTATATTATTCTACAGTTTTTTGTGTTTATAACTTCTACAAAAAGAAAAATCTGTAGGACTGAAGTCATGCCATATATTCCCTCTGTATTCTCCACTCTAAAAACACAAAATTTGGGTTGAAATTATGTCCATATTTTTTGATTAATGGGCTTGGGCTATGTTTCCTTTTGATACTCTGTGGGGTCCTGGGATATTAAAAGCTTTTTGCTGGATGAAGAAGTGAAGTGGTGCCTTTTTTAACATTAGCTCCCACATTCAGAACATGTAGGGTTCATGATTAAGGAGCGACAAGCTAACAACTTGTGTTGGCCACCAAGACCTCGATGGAAAGGTCCAATGCCAATTCTGTGTTCCATGAAGAAGTACAGTGGAAACCTCAGAGAATATGAGGATGATTGGTATGGCTCTGAAGATATTTAGCTTAGCTAAGGCCACCTGGCAAAAGGGTTAGCCACAGAGCCAGGTGTGTCATCAAGAGAAAAATCTTAGAAACTGCTCTCTGAGGTAAGCACTGCATTTCTATTCCAGATTTACACACCTTCCAAGGTTTTCTCCAGTGATGTTTAAAAAAAACTCCCAAGAACTGGTGATTTTGTACATATCAGCCTACCAAAGCCTAAAAACCTATCTGGTACAAGTCACTCAAATGACATTTTTGTTTCAGCTCAGCAAACTGTGAACTCAGACAGCTGGAGTGCAGTTATTGACTGTTGTAGCTGGGCAACCAAATTCTCTCTTGCTAGAGTATCGTCTGATTTTATGTGGTTAACCCCCCTTTCAAATACTCTTTAGATGTATAAGGTAAGCAGGATTTATTGAGTAGTCATCCGTGTGTCCAATGTGAGGCAAAGACAAACCACAAAAGGTGACTGAATGGTTCCTCACTGGAAAAACTGATAATCTAATCAGGAAGTTAAGATTCACACATGAAAGGAAATTTAAAAATTTGCAAGTAGAATGTGGGTCAGACACTGAGTGCCATAGGAATTCCAAACAAGGAGAAAGCACCACTGACCAACGCAGTCTAGGAAGACTCCCCGGACCCAGGTTGTGACCTTTAATGCTGATAGGCTTGGAGAGGAAGGAAAGGCTTCTGGGCAGGTTGTACAAGATGAGCAAAGACATGGGAGATGAGACATAAAACCACATGAGCTCTGGAAAAGCAGATGAGCTAGCTGGACCCACGTTCCCAAGGAAAAGGGCAGAACAGGAGAGTTGGGTCATGGTGGACAACCCCCAACATGGGCAGGGCACAGGAGACTGCTCTGTGAGTGGGTGGGCTGGAGCTTAAAAAGGACATCACATCTGGCAGTTTTCAAACCCCTTTTTAAAAAATCAACTTTTAGAATGACAATCTTAGATATCTAATATGTAAATAAAAGCAGAGTTGCTCCCTCTGAATGCCCCTACCTCCCAGCACACATACATAATGCAGTCCCTGACGCACCTTTAAGGAACCCAAGAGAACAGAATTTGGAAATCATTAAGGTCTTCTCCTTCTCTTCATTTGTCAGAGGCCAAGGGGGTAAAATGAGCCCAGAGAACAGAAGTGACTTCAAAGAAGCCATGGTGAACCTCTGCACCCCTGGTCATTTTCTGTTCTTCTCTCTCTCCAGCTGCCCCCCACCCCTTACTCTACCCCTGACACCACCTTCTCCCATCCCACAAACAACCATCAGCAATAATTTTGGGCCTTGCCACCTTCAAAACATGTCAAAAATACCTGCTTGCTTCCTTCTATCTCTACAGATACAATGTCACCCTCTTTGATTCCAGGTTAATTCATAGATGTTTACTGAGCACTCACTATATACACTGCACTCAGAGAGTGAGTCAGGCTTGGGCCCATCCAGAAACACTGCAGGGCGGGCAAACTGCTGAATGATGTATTTGTGATTCTTGCCACTTTGCATTCCATTCATACTTTTAATTCAAATGTACTCATTACTTAGCTGCATTGCTCAGAGGACTGCCTTTTCCCCCACCTCCACCCCCTGCTTGTTGTAGTAGCAGGGCTTG
The DNA here is from genome assembly GCF_964146895.1 of Miniopterus schreibersii. Lineage (NCBI taxonomy): Eukaryota > Metazoa > Chordata > Mammalia > Chiroptera > Miniopteridae > Miniopterus > Miniopterus schreibersii. Next base: position 14,883,073 of record NC_138114.1, read on the forward strand.
AAACTGTGGTATAATTAACATAATTAAAGTATTAATAAAGATTGAAGGGGTTGGACACTGTGTGAAATGCTTAATTTTGTGTATCTTTAACTGATTGAATGTTTAGGTTTGCATTTCAGCTGTCACCCAAATTATGTGTAATTAAGCCAAAGCTCGGATCTGCCTGTCTCGTACCCGGTGCGGATGGCAGACAGATTTCATTCCGGGGAGAAGGTGGTAAATCTGCCCACTCGTTTGTAGCTGTGTGCTTTCACACTTTTTATGCCTCTCTTGCCTTTCCCCAGCGCATTCATCGATCAAATTATCCCATTTGCATGGAATGAAGAATAGATAGCTACAGTGGGAAAAAATCAAATGCCTTCAATATATTCCCCAGCTCCTCCTCCTCACCCCAACACCCTGCCACTCTCTCTGGGTGATGTCTTCTTGTGCTGGTGCTGCAGGCCCCCTCTCACTCAGAGGGGACCCAAGTCAATGCCCATAAAGCATTGCAGATGACATGCCAGCATTGGGAGCAGCCACAAGCCCCCAAGGGCTAGGCTCTGTGTCCAGGGAGACACACGCCTTTGGAACGCAAGCTGGGTACCAAGGTCATTTAAAGAAGCGACTTACAAGACACTTGAAGAAAAGATCAGATCATTGTCTTGACATTGAAGGAGTCATCACTCAGAGGCAAGGGCCCCAGAAATTACCCAGTACCCACAGAAGAGCTGTGTGGGAGCTCAGAGATCACGTGCCCTCCCAGGTAAAACCCAACCGCCCAAGGAAGCCTGTGCTCACTTAGAATGAACCCATTCTTGTGCTGGGCACAAGGAAGAAGCTGAACGCGTCAGTGTACCCGGGCATGCTCCCTGCCGCTAAAAAGTGTGCCATCGCCCGGCCGAATGACGGTGGTTAGAGCATTGTCCCATAAGCCAGACGGTCGCTGGTGCAAGTCCTGGTCAGGGCACATACCCAGGCTGTGGATTTGATCCCCGGTCGGGACACATGCGTGAAGCAACCGATCGGGTGTTGCTCTCTCACATCGATGTTTCTCTCTTGCTCCCTCTCCCTTCCCCTCTCTCTAGAATCAGTGAAAAACATCCTCAGGTGAAGATTAAAAAAAAAAAAGTGTGCTATCAATTTGGGGAGAGAAGAGAACAGAGAGAAGAGTCAGCACGACCAGACGGGGCAGAGGCTGAAGGGGCAACACAGGCAGCCCGTCCTCTGGAGACCACCGTCGCCAGGAAGGGAACGACCGGCCTCAAAGGACAAGCGGACTTACACAGGCAGTTGTGAGTCCGGGAACACGGCTCAGTAGAGGGCTGTCTGGAGGTTAAGTCTGAAAGGTAGGCTGAGGCGACACAGTGTAGAGGGCCCCGGATGACAGGCTGGGAAGCGGGTAAGGAGAAGGTTTAGGAGAATCGGATGGAAACCCTGCAAACTGGGGTGGAGCTGACAGTCACTGCGTGAGGGCTCCAGGGCTGCTGTCACAAATTACCGCAGATTTAGTTGCTTAACACAACACACATCTATTGCCTCATATTTCTGCAGGTCAGCAGTTCCGCAGGCTCAGCTGGTTTCCCTGATTCTAGTCTCCCAAGGCCAAAACCAAGGTGCTGGCTGGGCTGGGTTCCCTCGTGGAGGCTCCAGCAGGGAAACTGTTCCCAGGCTCCTTCAGGTTGTTGGCAGAATCAGGTTCCATTGGACTCCAGGAGTCAGGTCCTTCTTTCCTTAATGCTTGCCCTCAGATTAGAATGGCACCTGATTTTTTTTTTTTTTTTTACCCAAAATATTGATGAAATGTCATCCACAATATCCAGTTTGGGTTTCTTTAAAATGGAATGGAGCTTAAAGACCCTTGAAAGGCAAGCTGAGCACAGACTCCTTTAGAATTTTCTACCTTCCTTGCCCACCCTCATTTAATCTGTCAGCCCCACCCCTCTTTTTTCTAAGTAACATCACCTTTATGAATTCTTTCCAAAGCATTTAAGTTGGTGTTCATAAAAACAACAGCTCCTTTTGTCTTGTACCCATGGTTCACTGGTTTATATAATATTTAATTAAATTCTGTTTACTATACTATACAAGAAAGACTGGCATCAACAAGTTTGGGAGGAATCACACTGTGTCTTGGTGAGAGCAGGAGTGTATGGACACAGGGCAGGGAAGTGGCCTCCTCACTGCGGCATGGACACCAGTCAGTATATCTTATGGAGGGAAGGGAGAGATGGGGAAGGCGAGATAATGGAGAGAGTTGGATAGGTGGGGGTGGCTAGAGAGAGCTTCCATTAAACATGAAATAACTTATCAGAGAGTAACACATTCCTGGCATTGTTTTTTAAATGACCACCCATCCTGAAACCTAAAGTCAAATACATGAATCAACAAAAGTGTGGAATCAGTCTCAATTAACAGGACCAAGTTAAAGGCAAAATGGCAGCCCCATCCTCTTTGCATGTCTTCTAAGATGTAGGATCCCTGGGCAAGCTGAGCCTGGTGGCAGTGGCCCTTAATCTTAGGAACAAAGTACCCTAAAGACTGGTCTGAGCTTGAGAAAGTTAAAATCGACCAGATAGAGGCATCTACTGTGGTTACTTGTAATTATTCTCATGCCCCTGGTAGCATGTATCTAAAACAGTGCGCCATTCAGAGCAAGAGTTTTGATCAATGACGTACGCTGGTAGGTGAGTGCCTTCCTGGGCTTCTCTGGCTGATTCATTACCCTGTAGTGGCACAGAGCAGCATTTAGGAGGACCAATTAGTGAGTCAGACAGGCTCGAGTCTGAATCCCAGCTCTGCCTGACCACCTACCTTGCTATGAGCAAATGATTTCACTCCTGTGAGCTGTAGGCTTCTCCATGTAAACTAGAAATGATGTTTACAGAATTGTGATGGGGACTATATATGATCACACATGTGTAGAGCCCTTTGTGTGGAGCATTTGGCCCATTGTAAGCCCTCAAGTAACGGTAGCTGGCCCTTTAAGGAGATAAGTAAGTTCTGATGTGGGAGGGGTGGAAATTGGTAACATGGGATGTTGTCTAGGCCTCAGTGCAGGGACTTAATGAGAATCTAGGGCAATCAGGAGCATCATAAAGGTGCCAGGCATGAGAGGAGAAAGCAGGCATTGGGAGGCCCCAGGATGGTCTTGGCCTCCTTGATGATATTGCTTAGAATTGACCCAGTTTACAACTCAGGAGCCTCACAGAGCCTCATGGAGCCTCATGGATGGAGACATTTGTTACAAAAACAGTCCGAGAATACCCCAAGAGGGTATTCCCAGCCAAATCACCTGTATTTCCACTGAGTCATGCAATAGGTATAAATTGAATGACTGTTCCGTATCAGGTGCCGGGAATACAGAGGCAATAACACAAGCTAAAATCCTCAGAAGTTCATGGTCAAGAAAGGGAAATGGACGTTTCTACTGCCCTATTCTATTGTAATTTAACGGGGGAATAAATACACAGAAGATGGTGTCTCTGATCATACCTGGGGAAAATATTAGAATGTTTCTCAGAAAAGATGACAGGTGGACAAGGTTGTGAGGGGTGACAAGAGTTCAGTGAGCAAGGAAAGAGGGGGAAAAAAACATTCCAGGCAGTGAGAAGAGCACAAACAAGTGCACAGAGTCCTAAAAGGCTCTACCATGTTCAGGGAACAGTAAGAAAGTCAAGGTCATTCGAATGATTGGTTTCTGGGAGGTGAAGCTGAAGGGGTAGGCTGGGGTGTCCCATTATTGGGTTCAATTTCTAGAGGCTAAAATCACTTTATCCTAGGCTGCCATCAACAGATTCAAGAAACCAATCCAGATATGTGCCTTTCAATTAACTAGAACCTTGGCAGGATATATGTCTTACATCGTCCCAATGAATTTGTTACCTAGAACAGTGCTTCTCAAACTCTAATGTGCATATGAGATACCTGGAGATCATATTAAAATGTGAATTCTGGTTTGGGGGCCCCTAAGATTACACATTTGTAACAAACTTCCAGGTGATACCAATTCTGCTAATCTATGAACCCCATTTTAAGTAAAAGAGATCTGGATATCCTATCATCAATCAGTTTCCACCCAGAATTATTTTGTGACAATGAGGACCCGCAACTCCATACTTATGTAATCCACCTACTGGAATCATTAACATAAAATACCTGCACTAAGACATCTAGAGCATACTGACAATTTCTCCTCCCCCCACTCCAAAAGAATTTAGGGAAAAATAATCCTGTATTTTCTAACCTTCTCAGTAGCATTATGATTCAGACAATTCTTCAGTCTTTCCCACCCTTTATCAAGCTTTATGTGAATAAAGCTTCTGACCCAAATTTCCCAATTTCCTGTAGCTCTGCCACAAGGTAAAAGCCTGAACATTCTCACTGAGCAACTCTTTGGATTTTCAGTTTCAGACAGAAAAACATGATTCTCTTTCATTTTAAGCCACTAAAATCTGGGAAACTTTACTTGACACTGCTGAACTAGGAATGAAACAAAATGCCTGGGGTGGATGATAGGGTTTGTTTAAAGGATCAAGTCTACCTCAAAACCCAGGATATATCTCTATCTGGAGAGACACAAGAGAGGCGCACCCTCTGATCTGCCTTCTCACCCCAAGATTTACATGAAAGCTGCTCATCTAGGTTCAACAACTTCTTTTATTTTATTTTTTGTTCAAATACATAGGTTCAACAACTTCTTTTATTTTATTTTTTGTTCAAATACAAGCAAAAGTTTCTTTACAAAGTCACAGAGGTAGAAGTGAATTGTGAAAAAAGTGAGCCAGCTGGGCTGCATGGACTCAGGAAGCAAGTTATAGGGGCAAAAGAAGGGCCCTTGGAGCCTAAGAGAAAGAAAGGCCAAGAAAACGCACTTGGGGGAAGGAGAGGGGAGAAGGCATGGGCATGCTCCAGAGAGCACCTGGTGAAAGAAGGGGTGCGGAAAGGCTCAGGTGTGTGTGTGTGTGTGTGTGACAGAGAGAGAGAGAGGGAGAGAGAGAGGGAGAGAGAAGGAATGCCAACAACTTCTTTCCTAAGCCCCAAAGGAGGGACATCACAGCTTTCCAAAGGAAGTTCCTCAGAAGGTGGTTTGTGTCTTTTCTTCTCTTGGGTGCTAAGGTCAATTGGCAGTTAGAGGCTGTTGAGACTGTTATGGGCCTCTCTCCCTTTCTAAAGCCCTATGGAAATACTACTTATTATGTGGAACCATTATTTGTCAATACATCACATTAATGGGCATCTGCAGCATGTTAGACAGCAGTAAACTGCAGAAGAAGAAACTTTCCAGTTTTTCTGGATCCCCCATAACCTTCATCACTCTTCTTGCCAGAGTGCTCAAAAATATCTATTATATTAATTCACCTTGGAGGATGGTAGTTCCAATAAGATTTTTTTGGAAAGGAAGGGACTCTTTTCAAGAGCAATTAAGCCCTAGAAATGACCTCAGGCTGGAACAAATAAGGAAAACAGGAGAGTGGTGGATAGATGGGTGGATGGGTACATGGATAGATGTCTACCAGAGCCTGGATTTGTTTTGTTTTGTTTTGTTTTGTTTTACAAAGTGTCTCCTGCCATAAATCCAGTAAGTATTTCACACTGCCTTCTGTGAATTGCCTAATCCCAAACCAAAAAGTAATTGTCTACCTTTCAAAATTATAGGCTTTTCTGAGAGAGATGAAAACTTTGGGATCATTGACTCCATTCTTCTGTTTTATAAGTGAAGGAACTGAGGCCAGAGGGGAAGGGATTTGTTCAAGCTGATAAACTCATAAGGACAGAGCTAGTGAGATTCTACCAAGTTGAGACTCTAAACCTACTAGTCACTTTCCAATGTCTGACTGTCTCCACAAAAACTGCCCATGCTCTCTGGCATTAGAAAACATTTTCATTCCCTTATGACCAAGAGCCCAGCACAGGACTGAGTTTTTAGAAAAGTATACTTTTGAGTCCCATTTACCAAAGAGTCATTCCTCCTCAGCGACAGGAAAATAGAGAGATGTGTTTCCAATTAGTCAAGGAAAGAATTCAGCCACAAATGCCTTGCCATTTAGTGTTGCTAAGCTGGTGATTTCTCCCCAAAGCAGGGAACTGGTATAACTGTCATCATTCTTTCTGTTATTTGCATCCAAAGAAATCACATGTGTCTCAGCGACGTGAAATATTCCCTTTCATCTGCTCGGGAATTATCACCGAGTGTCCGCTCCTTCCTCCAGACTGCACATCATTAAGTTCGCCTTCCATGAGTTAAACTCCTTGACACAAACTTTCATGCAAAGTAATATGTTTTAAGGAGAGAAAAATCATTAAAGAAAGGTTTAGCTTCCTTCCTTCCCCAGCCCTTCTTCTAAAGGGGCTCCTGGCTGCCACATAGCTTTCTCTGGGCACAAAAGACTCCTCTCCAGATTGCTCAACACACCTGATGAAGCTTCATTAAAATTCTTTCCCAAGCAGAAAACTCCAGTGTCTGGATTCAAAATAAACATATGCATTTCTAAAAGGAAAGCTGACAAGGAGAAGTTACATGCACACCATTAAAAAGTCAGGAAAGCCCTGACTAAGAACAATCTTTCAATTCATTAATGCCAAGCCAGCCCCTGGGAGGGGGGGCGGGGGCGCAGCATCACTGAAAGAAGCCAGGGCTTTGTAAAAGGCCAAGTTTACTGAGCAGTCAGAGTTTTGAGGGAGTAACAATAAGGAAATATCTCAGCGAACAGAAAGAACTTCCTGGCTGTTCATGGCAATATAACTTCTCTCAAAGAGTTTGGAAGGGAAGAGAAACTTGATACAGCACTGTGGTGGACGGCTGCAGTAATGGGCCCCAAGCTGCCCAGTGGCCATCTGTATCCATGTCACAGGGCAGCTCTTCCTCATACTGACTCTGGATTTGGCCATGGGATGTGCTTTGATAATTAAGATGGTAGCAAGTGAGGTGCAAGCAGAGGCTGGCACCGCGCTCATGCACTGGGCTTGCTCTTTGCTGCTCTTGAAACTGTGGGCCCACCAGGTGAACAAGACTGCGACTAGCCTGCTGGAAGATGAAAGGTCACAGGAAAGAGGCCCCATCACCCAAGCCAAGCAGGGGCCCCAGCTGAGACCTGTGAGCGAGACCAGCCAAGAAGAGCTGAGACCACTCTGGATCCAGAGAACAACCCAAGTGAGTCCAACCCAAATTGCCCATCTGCACAACTGGGAAATAAATATACATTTGTTGTTTTAAGCCACTAATTTTGGGGGATGGTTTGCTACCCAGCCAAAGCTAATTGATACAGCAGTTCTGAAGCTCTTAATGGAAACAAATCCACCAGTTTTATGTGGATTACCCACTGATTCCCAAGGGCTAAGAGGCTTCTGACCTCAGATATTTGATACAAGGTCCACTAGCATCCTCCCACATCATGAAAAAAATGCTTCTGACAAATAAGATATGAGAATTAGATGTGGAAGCAACGTAGCAGGGGCTGAGTTCCACACAAAAGACGCTTAGGACAATTATGGCATGTGGCTCTCATGGATTCAGACATGCCCAAGCTGGCCAATGGATTTGGAGGAGGGAGAACTTAGTTTGATGCCTAGTTCTGGCATCATCTGCAAGCTGTGTGAGCTTTGAGAAGGCTTTTCACTTCTCTGTCTCTGCTTTTTCAACAATAAAGTGGGGCCACTAAGTGTTACTACACAAGTCTTGTGAGAAATAAACAGCACACGTGTGAAAGTGCAGAGTGCTAGACAATATCAGGTACAAGTTTTATGGCAAAGTTGATTTGTAATAAGGCTGTTGCTACTGGCCCAAACCCAAGAAATAACATTAAAACACCATGCTGTTTCCATATGCCCATATACCCATCTGATACCCCAACCCAGTCTTTCCTGTGCAAACTAACAAAAACTCATCTGACTAGACCAATGAATGCCATCAGCACTTTAAGATATGGAACTTCTGTGTTTATCAACCATATTAAAAACTGACAAAAGAGTAGAAATCGCAGCCATTTGCTATTGTAAGAAATGTTATTATAAATTGTTCAGTAATTAGAATACTCCCCAATGCATCTATCATTAGTTTCATTAAACACACACATTCACACGCGTGCACACCATGTTTTAAAAATCAGGTCTTACTCCACATAGCTTCACATAGTATCCTAAACTGACCAGTGCACTATCCTGATCTTGTAAAATCAGAACACGGTTTTGGTTTCAATGTGCGCCATCTCTTACGGACTCAAGATATTTCAAAGCATGTGAGAAAGTAAGCACCGTAGGATCGATGCACAAACTCTTCACCAGCAGAACCCCAGGTTCTGTGTTTCCTGGGCTTCTAGAAGCAAACTCAACAATAGAGTTAGTTTCCCTATTCGTGGGAGGAAAATAACCATATTCAAAAATAGAATTTCTTCAATTTTCTGATTGTCCTCTAGTCATTTTTCTTACTGCCTTTTACTGTTGTCTCTGAGAGTATGTGCCATAAGACAGCATTCCTGATTTGGCGGGAAATGACATGTTTAGCTGTTTTAAATTTGGGGTAATATTAATAATAGTCTCCATAGAGTGAATACTTGCCATGTGCCTGTCATGGGTCCAAATGCCTATGATTTTATTCCTAATTACTCTTCTATGTGAGAAATGGTAATATTATCCCTATTTTAAAGCAAAGGAGGTACAGAGAGGTTAAGTAACATGCACAAAGTCGCACAGCCAGTCCACAGAGGAACTGAGATTTTTCTCACGGCAGTCTGACCCAAGAGCCTGTGCTCTTAACTAGAACATATATAAACCCAGGGCATTCATCAAGGAGCACCATGATTTCAAAATGCTTTGCCCCTAAACAAACTTGAAAACCCATAGGTTAATGACCTAGTAAAACAGGACCATTATGTAGAACTGATACAACATTGGCTTCCTGAATCTGATGTCCCAACACAAAATTTAATATGAGAGCTATGTTGATGACTTCTGTATTTTATACACACACACAGCACACCCTATACCCTAGTCAGTTTACTAGATAACCTGCCTAGATTTATTATATTTTGGCTGTGAATGAAGATATTCCTCTTCCAATACAATAAAAAAGCACAACAGAGCTGTAAATATAGAGATGAATGTAAGAATTCAACCGTTTGATTGCATTAATTCAAAGAACTGATTAAAGAGTCTTGATACAATGGTGGAAATCGGTTTGATTTATTAAGTTACATCATCCATGAAATCTACACAGAGTGGGGAAAAAAATTAAACCTGTCATTTTAAAGAAATACACTCTACAATAAAGGGAATGAGGAAAGGGAACTCCTAGGATAATTTATAAACATATGCATAATCCAGAGAAACCAACTTGCAGCTGGATCTTCCCCTCCTTCCAGGCTGAGTGGGGGCAGCTGCCCCCCCCCGCCCCCTCCAGCTCTCCATCAGGAGAAGAACATTGCTTTGCTGCGGTTTCTTCTCAGCCTGGAACAGGGTGCAGCAAGGCCCAGGAGCTAGAAACACTGCTCAGCAATTAGCAAACCATTAGTCTTTCTTAGCGTTATAGCATCGCAGAGCCTGGTCCTGCCACACGGCCAGGGCCAAGGGTGCTAGCCAGAGGGTCCCAGCCATAAACACTCGTATTCTGCTCCAAGGGACCAGAAAAAGCAACTTGTCCAAAAATGCCAATAGGAAACTTGCTAAGGGTCTTGCTCCTCAAAGTACAGCCCATTGGTAGAACTTTTGCCTCAGTATCACCTTGGAGTTTATTAGAATGGGAAAGTCTCTGCCCCACCCTAAACCTCATGGATCAGAGCCTGACTTTAGGTAAATCCCCAGGTGATTTCTGTACATAGTGAGAAGCTCTGTCCTAGGTTTCAGATGCCAAGCAAAGCACTGTTCAGTTGTGGGGGCACTGCTCCAACTGCAAGGTGGCAGGTAACCAGCGGGTTAAGACACTGGAATTCTTAGAAATGACTGACAGCAGGCCTGAGAAGGCTTCACCTGGAGAGGAGAGCTCTCATTGACTCACTTTCAAAAATTTGAGAGACCTCATGGCAGGGGAGGAAGGTGCCCTCCGTGAGGCACCACGAAGGAGTAGGGGTTTAGACCAGAGTTAGAAGCGCTGCCGGCATTTCAAACCAGATAGCTCTGTACTGTGGGAGGCCGTCCCATGCACTGCAGGGTTCAGCACCACACCTGGCTTCCCCAGTAGATGTTAGTGTCACCACCCCAGAGAGAAAATCAATAAGGTCTCCAGTCACTGCTAACTATCCCCAGAAAGACGAAATCACCTGCAGTTGAAAACCACTGGTTTAGCTGACCAGTAGCTCCTATCAATCAACTCAGTGGCATGAGTATTAAAAATGAAATACAATAATAAACAGTGCAATATTTCATTATAAGAATATAAAAGTAGAAGTTAGATGAAGGAAGGCAGTGCTCTGGCCCTATTCTTCTCTGCTCATCTACCCTTTAACACTGATGTTCAGTTCTGGCCTCATAATTAACATAAAGAATTGGCTACATTAACGATGTTGATATAAAAGCATCCAAGGTGGAGATACATCAGGGAATTGTGTTGCATGAGAAATAACTGAGGGGATTGTTATGTTAAATCTGGAGATGAGAAACATATACGATATCTGAAGGACCTTGTGAAAGTGGAATCAGATCTATTCTGTGGGGCTTCAGAAGAGAACCGTGATGCCAGTGAATTGGGGTTGAGAAGAGGAAATATCACCCTGTGGTCAGAGTTACCCATACAGAAATGGGTTGCACTGTAAGGTAGCCAGGGCCCCATCACCAGGAGACAATATAGGATATAGCTGGATAATCACATGCCACAGAGGGGGCCGAATGGGCCCTGTCCTGAGTTGGAATATGACCCGATCATTCATTCATTCATTCATTCACTCAGCAGATATTTATTGCAAGTCTGATGTAATACAATTAGATGAATGTAACAAAACAGAATTACATGTTCTAAGGTGAAATGGAATTGGTCTTGGGCCTTAAGGAGTTCACAGAGGAAAAGACTGACTGGAGAACCCACAGTGACCAAGGCACAGCCAGCGGAACAGGAGGGGCATCCGCCCAGCATGCTACTCCTCTCTAACTAGCCACTTGACAAAACCTGCTGAATGACTGGTCCAGGCAAAGCAAATGAAGGACGCAGCACATGGAAAAAGCTGGAGGAGCAGCAGAAGATTTGGACTCTTGGCCCGACACTGAGCAGCTTTGGGACCACGGACAAACCTCAAGTGGGCTAGAAGACATCTGGTTCAGACTTACAAGCTAATAGAGATTTCAGGTACACTGCTGTGGGTCCCTGCCCTTCTACAGCTTCGAATTCTGTAATGAACAGCCCAGACCCGAACACAGAGTAGGCATTCAATGCTTGCTGAAGAAATGAGATGGGCATCAACATGAAAGGAAGGCCCAACGCGGAGCTTTCTCCCCACAGCGGATCACTCTATCCTACTTCATGTAGACGCTCAATCTTTCATTCCCTATTCATTTATTTTCCTAGTTGGCAAAGCAGACAGAGCTGTGCAGTTACTCAAAAGAAAACAGCTACCACCAGGACAATCTTTTGTAACCGACCACTGGCTTCAGGATAACAATGGCAAGGTCCTCTTAGCTGAACAATAATTATCGTCACATGGACACGATTAACTATCATTTTCATGCAAAGAATGGGTCTAGACCAAATTCAAATGGTGTGTTTTTTTCAACGTGGCACAATGCTGACAAGAAGACCAAAGTAAATGTCTCCATGTGTCTTTAATAATAACCTTAAAGGAAGACATATTTTATCCCAAAAGAAGTGGGTCAGTCATGTGACCCTATGAAGCAAGTATTAAAACAGCTGTTCTATGCATAGAATAACATTCTTTTTAATTTACTGTGTTTGCTTTTTAGACTCTATTTTGTTTTTCCATTTTGAAGAACTAAATGCCCCAGATGAATCAGTCAACAATATGTTGGCTGCTCTCACAGTCTGCCTTGTGCTGTTTTATAATAATGCCCTGATCTTATTTCAAGAAAAGAATGACAAACTTATAGCTGCAAATGCTAAATTTATGGGGTTCTTTGTGACAGGCATTACTGAGAACAGGGCTGAGGAAATAGGTAAGACGTAGTGGAAAGAAAAAACCTCCATAAATACAAGGCCAGGCCTTGATTTTCATCTGAACCCTGCAGTCCAAGCAGCAAAGTCCCACATGCTTGAGGTTTTTTCATTTTTGTTTTTGTTTTTAAGATGTGTAGGGCAGTCAAAGGTGCTAAGTGCTAATTAGATGGACAAATGAATGGTCACCCTGAAAAGGCACATTATGCCTAGTCACAGCTCTTCTGAATGCCCTGGCCACTGCTTTAATAGCCCTGTGACTTCAAATGGTACAAGGTCAAAAAGAATTGCATTTTGCTGAAATCTTCCAGGCAGACCCCATGCTGTCCACCAGAGGCTGGGGCTATGTCTTTGCAAAAGTGACCAGTTAGAATGGGAGAAATGCAACCCTTTATTTCCCCAACATGATGTCCAATTAGTAGGGGGCGCATTTTGTGTTTGCCAAATGAACTGATGTTTACCGCTCTTCACTGGCAGTTTAGGAACTGAGTAGGCACAACTTTTGATGAAGGAAATTCCACTCGATGGATAATCAGAAGACCTGTTTCAATGAATCTTAAGAGTGGCTTAGCCAAAGAACATTCTAGGGAATACCAGTTTCACAGAAGGCTTGGTGAACAACAACAACAAAAGTTTTCACAAACAAATCATTTCAGGAAATCTCTCATCCTCTTGGAGGTGCATCCTGTACTTGGGCACATTAAAGGCTCAGGCAGCCCAACAGAAAGGAAGCTGCTTAGCTTCCATTAACCAAGCATTTTATAAAAACCTTGCTAAGGAGCTCCTCCACATCACACCCCTCAGGGACCTAGAGTCAAATTATCTGAATGAGAAGCACATATAAGATTTTTCATGCAGGTGTTTGACCCACTGTGGATCTGCAGGAGCAAATGGATCACCTCCAATGAACAACTTCAACATTTGAGAGAATAAGGCCTAATGTTTTCCAACTGCTTCAATAGCTAAGAAACTAAGTCTTAGAGACTCAATGTGAGACCTCGCACTTTTCGGGATCTCTATGTGTCCCTTAAGTAGCCTCAGACTCTTACAGAAGCATGACGATGCCTGGACATATGAGCATATGTGAAAGTCAAGCTCAGGATCCTTCTCAGCGGTAACCTCCCCCCCTGTGTAAGAGATGCTCCAGCAATACTGCATACCTCTAATTTTCTGACATGCCAAGTGTCTGTATCTCTGACCAGGCTCTACCCTCTGCCTCAATGACATTCCTCTTTTGCCTGGCACCAAAATATCAAGCCTGGATTGAAGGCTAAACAATAGGTCATGGGTTCTTCCTCCTTGTTCATGAGGCGCTGCTTCTCCTGAAAGCCCCAGTTAGAAGTTAGCTCCTCCTTGTTTTGGGGGCCTCCTCTTACACATGTGTTGTATCATGTTTCACTGTAACTGTCTGTTTAGACCTCTGACTCCCTAGGGCCATATTTTATTCCCTTTTCTCTATGTATGTTTCATAGTCATATGTTCCATTCACTGCCACTGAAGACTGCACAGCTACTAAAAGTACATAAAAAATATGGTGCACTCATCTAAGCTCTCCCTCTCCCCAGAGAAGCATGCAATCAGTAATATTTGGGATTAAAAACAACAAAAAACCAAAACTCAGTATTCTGAAAGAGTCAAAGAATCCCCAGTTGAGTTTCTTTAAAAATTATTGGCCACATTAAACCAACCAGTTGTCTGCTTAGTAAGGGGCCTTTCCTCTACATACAGACTCTTGCCAGTTGTGAACTTTTAAAACCACCTTAAAAGAGACTGATTGGAACAGGGGGCCTAATTATTATTTAAAATGACAACTGAAAACAGTCTCCAATCATGGATTTGTTTAACTTTGTTAAACACAGAACGGCACAGTGATAAGGTAATGCAGCGTTCTACCCAGCAATGGAGAGTATGCCTTTTTCTCTTGGCTCACTGCTCCCTTTATCTCCCACCACAGCACTAATAGGCTGGCTTTGCAGGAACAGTTAAGGAAACTCTGACATATGCACAACTTCAAGAAACACACTCATATCTATAACTAAATATTTATGCAATCCTAGCCCTAGTTCAGTGATGACCACTTTCCAAAACATTTTATAGGCCATGTATAAAAGCCATACATATTTAAAAAGAGGAGGAGAGTACTTTAAAAAAATGATCTTATAAAGTTTTTAATTTGCTTTCAGATGTACTGTAAGGTACTAAGGCTCATAAACTTTATGAAGTGAGAGGATATCTACATACATTTTCAGGCCTTCCTTTTAACCCCATGAAACACCATGTTTAGAACGGTACAAATCTGAGGTCTGCTTACATAAGTCACCGGTTCATTTCTTATCTCCTAGCAGGAATGAGTATAAAGAGTTCCAAGTTAGTCCTAATCTTTTCAGAGATTGCCGGAAAAGAAATACTTACAATTTCCTTCCATAATAGAATGCTAGGACTACTCAATTTATGACAGTTTACATGAATATTCCTTCATTGCTTCACTGATATCCAATCAACAAAATCTGAGCCACCATGGAGAAAGAGCAGTTTTCCATTCACCACCTACCTCAATCAGTTCATTTTCTAAGATACCCAGGAGGCATGCATTCAATAGCTGGGATACCTTAGCATGACTGGCACTGAAAGAGCCATAGCTTCCCTGAAGTTGAGCTAACTTACTCAAAGCCCAAAAGTCCCCTAGTTTAGTCAGGCCTCTCAGAGAGCTGTCTTTGTTAAATGGAGTAGTTCTCCTAGTTTCTCCTGTTGGCCCTTGGTCTTACCATGTGTTAAATAAGGAAAATGAAGTTGGAGATAACCTGCAACATCACCTTGGAACTTGTTAAAAAGAAGATGATCCCCAAGCTCTGTGGCACACCTAGGGAGGTGATCCTAGGCCTCTGAATATTTAACAAGCACCCTAGGTGATTCTAAAAAGGCACACCAGACTCTGAGGACCAATGAACCAAGTGACTGCTGGGTATTTCTCAGTTCTAATATGATAGGTATCAGTGATGGCTTTGGCAAGGACATCAACCTATCCGATCCTTGTGGGGTTTCCCTACTTATACAAAGGACTAGACAGCCCTGAGTCATTCATACTTGCACCAAAGGGCACACGGCATGACAGACACACTTTCAGGGAGCGGGTTTATAATTCTGATACCTTGGCCATTTGCTTCTAAGTCCTTCACTGCACCTGCAGTGTGTCCTTGCTCATTTGGAACCTGGTGCCACTCCAGGAAGGGGTCCCTGCAACCAGTGTGCTGCTCAGAACCCAGGTGGGAAATGGCTCTTTTTAAAAGCCTTTGTTTCTAGTGACTTGGAAGTTGGATAAATGGCTTGTAAACAACCACTTATCCTTTGAAAGGTAATCAAAAGAGTCATTCTGGCATTTCCTTAACCGGCCACTGGATTCCCTTCGTGGGATTTCAGACCCCAAACTTCACACAGTTGTCACTTAACAGCTGCTTTCACTGCCTTCCTCAAAGAGCCCTCCTGGGTGGTTTCCACACCTCAGGAATCTGACATTTAGCAGAGAACACCTGCCTTCCACCCACTCCCCAACTCACCAGCCGCATTCCCCAACTTGCTTAGCTAGCCATTAGCTCAAACACAACTCTCTGAATTCAGCTGATTTAATCTCAGGCAGCCACTGGAATCAGCCTCTTATCAGGGGCTGAGGTGTTTGCGGAAAGGTTAGAAGGAACCAGTGACAAAGGGTTCAAATATCCTACAGTTGGAGTTGAATAAATGGTCACTCATTTCAAAGCTTCAGATTTTGAAAGAAAATACCTTCGGGCTATAGAGGAAAATGGGGAGGGGACACCCCACGCCATCCAGGATATATGCATTCTGTCTGATTTATTTAAGTAGAAAGAGACATAAGTGCATTTATAAGCATCGCTTCAGCTTTTGTATTTATCAGTGTCCTCCATCTTACCTCCAGTACAGCTCTGACAGAATAATTAATTTCAGCCAATCAATCATTTAACAAAAACTTGCAGGTGACCTCAACATGCCATATAAGCCACAGAGAACTAGTCACAACAGCAGTCTTCAAATTCCCTTGGAAAGGAAAATTAAGCCTGCTATGTGTGGCTCGGGGCAACCTAAGCCGTAAATCTCCCTTTTCTGATCTCTTCATATAGATGAAAGAACAAAGCCGCTCTGGGTTACATACAACAATTATGTGTTCACCAAACTCAGGGAATCAGCTTTCAGATGGCCCTAATCATTACCAATTAGCCGCGTCTGCTGACATCCTGGAAGGGCGGCCCGGTGCTGCTGAATGCCGGCCCTCCCTCCAGGCGGCCAGCCTCTTACATCCCAGCATATGTGTTTTAGAAGGCCGATTAATGTTTGTTGACAATTCCAAATAGAGGTCACCTGTTGTCATGGTGCAAAATACCCTCTTTCCCCCTCTGAATGCCAGGCAGGGAGGGCAGCTTTGTTAGAAACACTTCAATGCATTTCTATATTGCCACCAACATTCAGATCCGATGAAAAGAGATTTAGGGTCTCCCAACTCCTCAATGGCAATTCCCACCTGCTCCCACACACCCATTAGGGGCTGAAAAGGGTCCCTTCCCTGGATAATAAACTTGACAGAATGTGTTCAGACCCTGGGCCACCACAGGAAGACGTCCAGTCATTCACAGCCAAATAGTAACATGAAGATTTACCAAAATAGTCAGAAATGTAAACCTGGAAAGAGTATTTCATTCCACTGGATGCCAAGTGCCTTTTTCCATTTAAGTTATCCTCTAGTCCTTCAGGCCTCAAACAGAGAACTTGTACTTGGGGGTGGTGTTGCCAGTGTGCACAGAACTCCTATTCTGCACTTCGTGTGTTCTTGCTGAGTTTGAAAATGGTGCCACTTCAGTAAGATCCACGTGGAGAGTGAAGAACAATGTTAATTTAATTATTTAAATTCAGTAATTATTTAATTAGATTTAATTACCCCTATTTGTGCCAAGGAAAGTGAAACATTACCCAGCCAACCGTTACATCTGGATACATCTGGATTGTGAGCATTTGGAGCTAGAATCTCTGTCTGTCCCGAGCTTGTCAGTCTGGACCAGGTTGCATTCTCCTGGAGGGAGGGCAGGGTCATGCTACTAAAAGAAGCCCACAGGCCCTGGGGGAGTCCCTGCCAATGAGGACTCCGCACAGGTCATCAGCTGTGATGAGCAGCCCGAGTTCACTCCACCTTTGGAATCACAGAATCCAATGCACTGCAGGCGGCACAGGGTTCAGGTACCTTCGCTGAGCCATGGGTAAGAGGTGACTTTGGAAGTGCTTATAAGCAAAGCCAACCGGACATTCCCTCCCTCCCTCCCGGTGTGGGTATGAGCTGGGAGCATCTTGTGCCCAGGCTCCAGGTTCCCAAACTGTGCGCTGAGGCACGCCAGGTCACTGCGGCAAACTCAGAGGGGCACCAAGGGACACTAAAGTGAAAACAGATTTCAATTAATTTAGATTAAATTCAAATTTAATTTTAAAATATCTTAAATTTTGGAGAAAACCAAAGCAATATTCAACAGCTGTCAAACAGCCTGCAAATTACTAGCTCCAGGTAGCCCTCAGTGTCAACATTAGATTAGGCTACAGTACTTTTAATTATGTCCTTTCTTTGTGAAACTTTCAGTCGCTGCTGTGACAAAGAGCAAGTACTGCATGAGAAGCAGTTTGGGACAGAAGATAAAGGACAAATGTGACTCCAAGATTTGAGAAGGCATAACATTGCCAACAGAAACACACATCCCATTGGTAGTGCTTGTGGTTATTGAAGTATAAATAAAAATATTTTTTCTTTCAATTTATGTATATATATTTTTCCAAATGGCCATTAAGTTGTCAGGACATAAATACTTTTAACTTACTTGAATCTATCTAGCCACTTAACAGAGCTGTGTGTGTTTGTGTGTGTCTGTATGCCACCCTCACATGCTCACATGCACCTGGAGGCATCGTGAGACACAAAGGGTGCCGTCCGCTGAGAAAGCGCGGGCCCCGCCCTTCTCTTGGGTTTGATCACCCCGGTTTCTTTCTTCATTCTATGTAAGAAGATTCGGTTGCAGGATTCTGGCCTTGAAGCCTCAGGAAGCTCCCCACAAATGCAGACGAAGCATGAGCCTCTCTCCACTCACCCTCCCTGGGGGAGCTTGAAGACAACCTGAAAACAGACACACAGCTCTCCACACGGCCACAGCTGCGCGCTGAGCCCCCGCCTCAGCTGCACGCACGCT
Source organism: Miniopterus schreibersii (assembly GCF_964146895.1). Classification (NCBI taxonomy): domain Eukaryota; kingdom Metazoa; phylum Chordata; class Mammalia; order Chiroptera; family Miniopteridae; genus Miniopterus; species Miniopterus schreibersii. The sequence continues at coordinate 14,901,376 of NC_138114.1, forward strand.
TCGGAAGTGTTGCTCCATCGGGCGAACACAGGTTGCCAAACTCACACACATGCCGCCATCTGGGACGCAGGGGCCACGGAGAGGGAGCCGGCCACCCCCAGCCAGACGTAAGGGAGCAGGGCCCCGTCACCTGGAGCGCTGCAGTGTCGCCCCATCACAACAGGAAGGGTCTAATAAAGATCCATTTCTCTGGGTGGTGTTTTTCTCACCAACACTTCATTACCCCTGGATCCCGGCCAGTCCTCGACCTACTTTCTTTGAGTGGAGGACAGAAACAAATTACCAGGCTTTTCAAGAAGCGAAATGCACAGTAAATAAATTTTCTTAAACTACAGAGTGCTATCATAACCTACGCCAGGAGAGGAAGCAATCTCATTTCAATCCATGATCAGATCCAAACACAGGAACCGGCGCGTCAGCCCCTGCGCTGGACCCCGATGGGGTTTCCGGCTGACCTCGGAGCCTCTGCCCAGGAAATGAAAGGAGGCTGGCAGGTAACTTGATGGAAAAACCTGGGAGGGCCATAGAGAGCCAGACAGGGTGTAATAACACCCGAGAGTTACCCAGGGTCCCCGGCAGGGTCCTGCTCGCCGCCCCAAACTGCTGCTGCCTCAATTGCCATTAACCACTTCTAATGCTGCCATGAATCAGCCGAGGTGCCTGGGAGCTAGGAAAGTGACACCCTCATTTTCTTGCAAATGTAGATTGCAATCCCCACGACGGAAATAAGGAAAATTGAATGCCTTTCTCCGGGCTGCTAAAATTGAAGGGAGTTTCAAGTCTTCTGTGATGATCTTTCCCAGGACAAAATGGTCCCTGACTTCACCCCCCAGTCACCCAGAGGACACAGAAGGAAAAGCTGCGTCTCATAAAGTCTCCTTGCAGGTCCATGCTCCACTCCCCTCCCTTACCTCTGTCCCTGTCCAGCCACCGACTGAAATACCATTGATTGAGTCCAATCACATGGAACAGGAATATCCTCAGAATTACTTTATTTAATCTTAATAACTCCACGAGGTACGGGGACAATCCCCATTTTACTGATGAGGAAATTGAAGCGCAAAACGGTTATGGGATGTGCTCAAAGCTATACAGCTGGTTGACTTGCATAGTTTCTATTTCACTTCTAGTAAAATCCACCCTGACTCCAGTCCCTTTTCCTCTATTGCCCTACTTAACTAGAGGAGTTGTCCTAGTCCCTGACATGACAAGGAAAGGAGCAATGGGCTCACTGGGTTACAAAGTGTCTCTATGAAAATTTGCAGGTGTCTCTGAGAAGACTCATTTAATACATGGCGGAATTTTCTTAATATGTTCAATACACAATGATTTTGTTAGGAAAAGACACTGTCATTGGCCTGGAGATAATCATTATAAATGTATAAATCTCCCAACTCAACGATGTGGACAGTGTCCTTTGAGAGGCAACACCATGTGCATGACTTGCCCTCGTGTCCCTGGTTGGGCTGGGCTTAAGGGAAGGGAACATTTTATGCCCAGTCATCTGGGAGAGGCTGGAAGTGGAGTTAAAATGCAGTCTTGTACATGATTGGCAATTTGTAAATAAGCATTGAATCAAATGGAACCCAAATCTCTATCTTTAAGGAATTAAAACGAATATATACACAATAAAAAAACATTATAGGAATGATTGTAAAGGCCAAGTGGTGGTCACCATGGCATGAACTCAGTTCAGTGAGCTGAAACTCAACTAATAGAGTGGAGATCAAATAATAAAACCAACAGACAGACATATGGACAGCATCCTTAACTAGCACCTAGACATTTGTGAGAATGCAAAGGCCCATGAAAGCAGGGACCAAGTCTGCCTTGTTCACGGATCTATTCCCAAGGAACAGCATGGTGCCTCGCATATAGTAGGTGCTCAAGAAAGTGCATTGAAGGGACAAGTGGCACCTCTGCATTACCTGGCTACTGGTCAGCATAATGGCTCAAGAAAAAGTGACCGAGTGCCTCCTCTGTGCCAGGCACCAAGTGGTCCTGAGCTACAAGAGTTTCAGGTCTTGCAGCAAAGGAAACCACTGCCTCCAGGACAGCCTGGGGTCAAGGGCTTATGAGGACCAGAGCACTTCCTCGGTCTCCTTTCCCCATAGCCCAACAGAAGATGCGGTAAATAAAGGTGCGCTGGACACGTTACACAGCCCAGAGGGAAAGGCCACTCTCGACAGGAGAACAGAAACACAGCTCGGCTCTGGCTTAACGTTGCTCCTCTGCCTTTTCCCACCAGGCTGACGCTGCCCTTGGGATGGGCGCTAATCTGCCAGTTTCTGGGCTCCAAGGCTAAACAGAAAACTTCAGCCTTCCAAGACCCCCATCTGGCACACTGCTCTGAGTGGCACATTCAGGAAATAAATAAAAAATAAACAAACTGTCCAAGATTCCACTATTAACATTCCACACCTCAGGCTAAATGTTAGCACCATCTTATCAGGCTCAGCTTGGAATGCGTAAATGGAAAAAAAATCCCACCAGCTAATAGCTGTATTAAGAAGTTCCATTTAATCAAATGTTGCATTATCTGGAGTTATTTTTAACAGATGCACAGTGGATTAATAAAAACTACACCAAACTTGAGATTAAACAAGGGGCTTTGCTAAATTGACAGTAAGGCCCACTTTAATACAAAGTGATATTAAACAGGATCCTTTGATATTCATGAAACTCACAGGGATCCCAAAGTTCTGGCAGCGAACACCAGCAAGCCATACGTTGTTGGTGAATTCTTTTTAAATGTACTTTGAGCAACTTGTGTACTTAGAAAATTAATTGGAAACACAGCTTTAGTTCTTACCAGACACATTTCAGGCCATCTGAAGGATGCCTAGATAACAGTGTGCCAGGCATCCAGTCTGGGTCCCTGAGAGGGAAAACAGGATGGTGAGACTTTCACATAGGCCTGGCATGAACATGCTGTGAGCCGATGGCCTTTCACTGTGGCTAATAGAAGGCAGGGGAGGGTAAGGGAAGACGTTTTCTTAAACACCAGGAAGAGCTCTTGTCGTCATAACAACAATATTTGTGCAGGAATTTGCAGATATGAAATATTTTCAACCCCCCATTTTGTCTGGTCCTCAGAATCTCTTTGAGAGAAGCACAGAGTAAATATTTTGATCCACATTTTTAGAGACAAATTTCAGTGGCTTTTCCAATACCTCCCAGATCGTAATGGGAAAGATAATATAATAATCTGGGGTCAAATCACTCTGCGGTCTCCTGGGAAAATTTCAGTCCTGAATCTAATGGAAAGTTTGGCTGGGAAGCCTTGTAAATTCCAGCAGGAAACCTAAGAGCAGGCAGCTATTTGGATGCATAGAACAGGTTGCAAACATTCCCTCATACTAACGCAGGAACTCATCACCGGCCACTGTCCCATTTTATGTGTGTGTAAGAAGTCATGCTAGTCCTGGCAAGTGTGGCTCAGTGGGTTGGGTGTCATCCCATGAACGAAAAGGTTGCCAGCTTGATTCCCAGTTAGGGCACATGCCTGGGTTTCAAGCTCGATCCCCAGTGGTGTGCATGCAGGAGGCTGCTGATCGATGTTTCTCTCTCTCTCTCTCTCTCTCTCAAAGTCAATAAAAAATCTTTAAAAAAGAGAGTCACATTAAACTCAGAAAGGCCACTTTTTGAAAACATGAGATACACAAAGCCAGTATCTTAAAGAGGGCCATTTAATCCATTATCTTACCATGATTGCTTTTCACTTACACAAAAGCTCCTCTGCAGTCTCCTAAGAGGGCATTTAACATATTGCCATTTTATTACTGCCAAGCCCTGGAAAATTTGATTCAGCATTGCAACCATCTCTTATGACAAGCTGCCAATATGTAGATTAGTCCCAAGAATTAGCGGGATTCAGAAAGTGCACATCATTCAATTTCAGCCAATTAAATGAACGCCATCCATCATTAACTCTTGTTTGGGTCATTAGTACACACGCCGGGAAGCTGAAAAGGAGGTAACAAGTGAGGCTATGAGGGGAAAGAACAGGTCCCTGCCTTGAGCCCTGTGATGCATTTACTTGAGACCCGGCCATTGGGGACAACTCGGGAGGGGGCGTGCAGGATCCACACCCAGATCCACCTCCGGGCGTCTTCACTCTCTCCTTCCACAAATCTGCACAGAACTTTACTTTTCGTGCCCCATTCTCCCGGACTTTCAAAATACTTCTGTGAACCCTACAGGACAAGCCAGGAGATGTCACTCTGTTTTAATGGACAGTTGCTGTCTGACACATTTTCCCTCCTCTTTTGTGGAGCGCAGTTGGTCATTTCTCCTGCTCCTGCTGGGGGACCAAGGAAGCAGTACCTAGCGCTTCCGTCCTAAGGAGAGTTGATTTAATGTTAAAAATGCCCAATTCAATTCCTTATTTAAATACAAATTTCACAAATACAGCACACTTAGAGCTCCTCTGCACCCCTGTGGGCCCCTCCATTTACTGACCTAACAGGCATTTATAAATACCTGGCCCATGTCCCTCTCTTCCCAGCAGCGCCGGGGCCCTGTGTGTAAGCTCTGGGCTGATTTCAGTTTCTGAGTTTCAAGATGCAACATGAATGCACATAAATGATGCTTTCTTTCTTTGAAATCTAGAGAGGTCTTTTTCTCTCAAAAGGTGGGTCAAAGTGCAGTGAGTTAATCTTCCCAGTCAACTAGTGTAAATGCGCAGATTGCTCCACTTCTGATAATCTGCATTGTAGATATCTCATTAGCCATGCTGCAATCCATTTGAAATATTATTATTAGTTTTGATGAGAGGGCCATGGCACAAAAATCAAGATAATGCCAGCAGGCTGTGGCCTTTGTTCCTTGGGAAAAATTGCTATAACAATAACAATTTCTATATTTTCCAAAGAATTAGCGCAATTTGAGAGAATGCAAGTATAAAACACTAACTGGGACGGTGGCAAATTTGCTTGGTGAAGAAAGTTGGGGGGGCCATCCATCTCTATGGAGAGAGTCTGCAAAAAAAATGACAGGGGATTCCTGTCCAGACATAGGCAGACTGTCTTCTTTTGGGTCCTTGCTGTCCTCTGGTCCCTTTACTTATTTATTTATTTAAAAAAATATATCTTTATTGATTTCAGAGAGAGAAGGGAGAGGGAGAGAGAGAGAAGCATCAATGATGAGATAGTCATTGATTGGCTGCCTCCTGCATGCCCCCTGCTGGGGATCGAGCCCACAACCCAGACGTGTGCCCCGACCAGGAATGGAACTGAGATCTCCTGGACCCTAGGTTGATGCTCAACCACTGAGCCATGCCCAGCCGGGCCCTCTGGTCCCTTTAAATTCACAGAGAGATTCTAGGCTATGGGTTCCAACGTCTAAGTAGGAGGAAGGTGGCACCTTGCTGCCTTAACCGACTTATTTTGTACTTGCCTTGTTCTCAAGTTCAGCTTTGACTAAGCTTGATGCTATTCATCATTCTCCTCTGAGGCCACCACATCCCACCTCTCCCCTCCGCCAGGCTCTCCTACCCTTGAGATTGTACAGACCACACTCTGTGGACACTCATCTGCCTTCCTTCCATAGTTCTTTTAAGCCTTAATTAACACAAGAGCCCCAACGGCTCCCTTAGAGAGATTTGTCATTTTCCCTCCTGGCACATCAGACATTTTCCAAGTACCTTGTCTTCAGTGTGCCAGCTTAATACTATAAAATCTGGCAGAGATAAGATAATCCCAAATCAGGATTTTCCATGGGACAAGACCGGCCACAACACAAACAATATGCTTTCCAGGTTCTTTATTTTGGGTACTAGCAATGACGGTCCAGCTACCACAGTGGCTCTCACTCACTGGTGCCTACTGGGTGCCCAGCACTGTGCTGAGCCCTAAGTCTGCGGTAGGTGTTTCTAGCTCACTTTACAGATGAGAAAATGGGCTCAAAGTGTGTGTCTTCCACATTCTACCAAGAGGCATAAAAAGTGCTTTGAGGGAAGCTAAGTTTTCATTTTGCCAGCCTAAGATGGAGCCCCATCTAATACAAGTGACAAAGGGCTTTCCAGTCCGAAGCAGGAGGCCAATTGCATGATTCTCAATTTTTGGACAACTGATTCAGTCACAAAGGTCTCCAACAAATGAGAAGAAACTGGTAGATTGAGTTTTCAGTTAAAGCGTCTTTATCTCTCCTACAACTTACCACTCCCCTGTTGTCTAAATATGGTAGGAACTCAATAAATAGTTCAGACTTCCTTGTTATTTCCATTTGCAGCAAAGATTGGAAGGGATTTCTTTTCTCTGACCTCTAGGCTGATCTCAGGTCCTAGATCCTGGTACTTGTGGGCACACACTCTCTTCCCATCCCCAACATAAACACTCTCCAAGCACAGGCATTTCATAGCTTCTCCAAATAAGTTTCCTCTTCCCATTCAGGTTTACAAACCAACAATAACACTCAAGGGGAGAATGTGTCAGTGTTTCCCAGTCCCATGAGCAACTCAGATGGGATGTTTGATGTTATGCTAGCAAACACTGATGCCTTCAGGAGAAAATCAGGAAATGCTGTGGATGAATGAAACACCTTAAAGCCAGGGGAGATGCTGGAGCAAAGAGGCAACCGAGAAAGCCAGTCCCCTTGCAGCATGTACTCATTGACTCTGAGAACAAGCACAAAGCTCTGGGCTGCACATCACAACCTGGAAGAGGTCAGCGGGCCCTTGAGAAATGTATACAAATAGGGAGAAGAGACTGTTCCCCTAAACTTGGCAACAGCCTCCTCCAATGGGCCCGGGATCAGGTTTCAACCAAGAAGGGAGCGTGACAGGAAGAGCTAGGAGCAAGGGGAAGACACTTCAAGTGTTAAAACACTTCAATGTCATAACAATGACATTCTTATGGCAACTAGAGAAGGTCGCTGACAGGACCCAGCTCACACAGTGACCCAACTTGACAAGGTTATCCCTGAGACCTCTTGGTATCCTGACACACTGCCTATCACCTGTCCCCCACTTTTGAATTCAGAGGCAGGAGACTCCAGTGTGGGCTGATGAGGCCGGGGAAAGCTTTCTGAAAGAGATTCAGGCATCAGAGATTTCAAACAAACTATGCGGACCTGACAAGTTAGAGTCAAGAACCTGGGCCTCAAAGAATAGCCAGGTTAGTGAGGTAGAGAGACGAAGGGCATGCCAAACCCTTCTGGGGCTCAGGCCCTCTTCTGAGTGACCTGTAAATTTCAGAGGTAACTATACAGGTCTCTTTAAGAGGTCTGTTCCAGGGGCCTCGACCCCACTGAGGCTGGTCTTCACTGGGCTCGCAGGAGTTTTTCAATCCCAGGAAAGATTTGCCACCTTTAGACTATTAGTAGGTGTCTGAGCCATGGACGTTACTGACTTTTCTTTTCGTTTTTCCCTCTCACCAGGTTTACCTAGAACCATCTAACATATCTCTGCTTTTACCCTAAAAGGTATCCATTGCTCAGGCCTGCCTTTCAAAGGTGCACCCTCCCTGGGCCTTTCAACAACTGAGGTTAATGACCCTGAGGGTTATAGTCACCTAGAATAATAAATCGCTCAGCAGATGGTTTGCTGTGACCAGAAACTGATTCTACTTTAATTCCAGTTCCTTCTATATTTGATGGGGATGCTCACGGATTCTGATGGGAACCTTTTCAATGAACCTTAGCTTTGAAAAGAATGTTCCCAGCATGGAAACCCCCCTGAACATATGTTTTGATGGACCATCCCTTCCTCCGAGGCAGCAGACGCACTAGCTTCCAAGTATTCCCGGCCCTCACTAAGGGCAGATCAACACCTTCCTCGTGTAGAGTAAAATTTGATCTCCTCATAACTATTCCCATGGGTCCTAGTCATACCCTCTGCCGGTGTGGCAGCCCTTCAGCTATTTGAAGATGGTTTTTATGACCACTTGGTACCTTTTCTTCCTTGCTGCCCAAATGCCCCCAGGGTCTTCAATACATCCATACATGAGCCCTGATCATCCCAGTTACCCTCTTCTAGGGTGAGCCTGCCCTTAAAACTATCTTCTGAAGACCTGAGCAGAGTAATCCAGTTATGGAATTACCCATCAAAACTGTGGGACTTGAGGCAAACATCTCACCTCCAGACCTCAGTTTCCTCAGGTGCTCTGTCTGAGAATTAGGCCAGCTGCTTGCTTCAGTAAAGCCCCTTCCAGGGCTCAGATCCTATAAACCCAAGGTCTAGGGACAGAAGAGGGGACTGTGCTCTCCTTTGCCCTACCCCTTCCTCCTTGATATCACCCTGGTCTCTTTCTGCAACTTAAGGTTGCAGATGCTTTTTTAAAATCAGACACCAACTTCATTCTACAACAGTGAACAGTATTCTTGGTTAAAAGGAAAGGAAATGGAGACGGTGGGGACATAAAGGCTAGTTTCCATGAAGTCCTAAATCAACAGCTCTTAAAACTCTAATGAAACCACCTGAAATTCTTCGGCGCCTCTTCGGGCTGGTTTCCAACAACACCCTGGTGGGGCTCTCTTAGGGACAGACACCAGTGAACACCATCCCAAGGCTCCTATGGCCAGGAACATAGTCCTAAAGGGCTTGCCGCCCACAGAGAAGCTCACCCAGTGCTGGATTGAGGGACTTCCTCTGAGAGGTGTCACTGGGCTTTTCTCGAAGATGAGATGAGCCTCAAGGAACAAGCTGCCACTTGAACAAGCTGCTTCTCTGAATACAATTGTGATGACAGCTGCAGTGCCAAGCTGCCACAGAGAGAAATACTGTTTTATTCTTCTGGTGGGCCAGATCCTTTGAAGTGAGCAAGGTGATCCCATGAGATTTACTAAGCAAAGCTGGCCTTAGGCAGAATTGTCAAGTAAGGAGCGATTTCTTGGCTCCCACCCCCACCCCAAGTCCACAGGAGCCTTCTTTCTCCACTCCTCTTCCAGCACCCCCTGGAGTCCCCCCTGCTGCTGAGGGCTCTCCTTCTCTCCTCCCCCTGGAAAGCGTCTTTCTCGAGCCCATTTCCCCTCAAAACACTGCTCTATTGTAATGATTTAACTCAGGAGCAAGTGTTCATGGGTGAGAGCGCCAGGATTCACTTATCTAATCACAGCCTGACACAGTGTTTGTGACGACACGATAGGATAGGCCCACTGGTGGGAAATTCAGGGCCAGGGCAACCAAGGAGAGTGAGGGCCCGGCCAGGAAGCCTTTGTGACGCCCTCGTGTCCACACTCACTCCAAGGGAGCGGGAAGCGCTCCCGGGGCCGCCCGGCGCACCCCAGAGTCTTCTGTAGGGCACACTGCTCACTCAGACCCACCGACAACCCCAGCGGACACGCTGACGCTTCAAATAAGGAGGCCCGGGGCCGAGAAAACACGGGGCGGCAAGGGCCACCGCTTTGTGGCACTCTTCCTCTGGGGAGCAGGGTCGCATTTCGTTCAGAAACCTCCGTTCCAGCTGCCAACAGAAGGCATCTGTATAAGCACCTGGGTGCCAGGGACCCGCAGCCTTTGGGACAGTCAGCCTGCGTAAGCACCCGAAGCTGGGCGAGCGCTGTGGGAAAGCCAAGGCAGGACAAGGCAGGGGTTCGGGGCCAGTCCCAGCACATCCGGACCTTTGCCAATTTATTCACCCCTGTCAAATGGTTTCTGTGACGATGAAGTTAAACCAGGTAGCAAATATCCAACAAATACGCGTTACCTTCCATATTCTCTCGCCTGAGGTGGGCCTTGCGACCTGTGGAACCGAGCGCTCTCAGTTATCTTTACGTTGGCAAAAGGGGAAAAAGGTTACCAACCTCCCCAATATATATAAAATATATCTTTTATTGATTTCAGAGAGAGGAAAGGAGAGGGAGAGAGAGAGACAGAAACATCAATGATGAGAGAGTCATTGATCGAGCCCGCAACCTGCGCATGTGCCCTGACCAGGAATCGAACCCCGACGGCCTGGATCCTAGGCCGACACTCAACCGCTGAGCCACACCCAGCCGGGCCAACCTCCCCAATATTAAAGATAAGACAAGAGGAGGAATTTTTAACTTAGAAGATTTTTAACTTTAAAAAAATGAGCCATTTTCAAATAGTTGAGCATTTCCTACATTGATAACCTATATTTACTTTTCTGTTAAAGCAAGAACTTAGACATTGCACAAAACTTTGATGCTTCCTTTGAAGGGCTCCATTCACCAGTTCTGAAACTAGTACAATTATATTTCAGAAATAGTTAAAAATAATTGGCTTTTCCTATAGCATCCCAAAGCAAGAGACTGCATGTAAAATCGAAAACCTCTACTAAACTGACCCAGGCAAGCCATTTTCTGGGATTTGAAATGCTGGCGTGTGATGTTAGCCTTTCCAGCTGATAGCTGTTGCTAGGAAATGTACTTGGCAGGTAGGCAAAGTCTTCTCCAATTAAAAGGGAGATGCCATGATGGGCACATGCAATCACTGTGAAGGCCCCAGTGATAAGCAGCTTCATTCATAAACTTTCACAGGTTATGCTTTTCCCCTTGACTGACCGGAGTTCAATAAAAAACAATAAGCCTTTTGGCGTCCAGGCTGTGTGCTCTGGAAGACCCTACTGGAAAATCAGCCCCAATGTGTGTCAACTAGACGCTTGGAGGTCTGAAATGGTGCCACTAATTGGATGGTACTGGGAGAAATGTATTGTGTGAATTACAGAGAAGGAGGTGCCTTAGCATTGCTTTGATACAATTATACTTGGGTCACAGTTAGCCCCAGTGATTTATTATTTTAAGAGAAGCCAAGCCTGCAGCTTTACGTGTAGCCATTCCTTCTGCGCATGCACAGGGGTGCGCCCCAAGCAGCGGCAGGCCCTAAGGGTCCCTCACAACTTCTGGAGTGGAAGCTGCCCTTCTATTGTAATCAGTTTTCATTACCGCCCTTTGATCTCAGGCCTTCTTGGTACACAATACTTCATCACCTTTATTTTCTGTCATAATTGCATGTGAAAGATTTCCCTTTTGATAGATGCTGGATGCCAAGCTGGTACAGAAGAGAGTGTTGAAAAGTGTCATGTGACCTGCCGGCTTTAGAAGGAAGCCCATACACCTGTGGAAGACAAATAGTTTTTCAGAGATATGACAGATCTATCATCTGTCCACAGGATATGAGCTGTTCTGTCTGCTTAATAGCAAGAGGCTCTGAATGGCAAAATAGGACGTGCTGAGAGAGATGGGAAGCACAGAGCATACCGTCTGAAAGGCCTCCCCAGGCCCGCCCGTTCCCGGCCAGGTGGAAATCTGCTTGGTGCTTGTCACCGTGGCAGGCAGAGCGGCTAGCGGTGGCCCTGTTTCTGCTCCCTGTCACACTGTCATTCAGGTGCCCTCACCTGCTGACAGGGCCACATGGTTCTCAATTATAGCCCAGGTCTCCATTCACACCGCATCCCATTACTGCTCAGGATGATCTGACACCAAGCGGGAGCATCTCTAACAAAATATCTCTGTATCCAAGATTGATTGTTGGCGGGGCCTGCCCTGCCCCCGGCCCCCCGAGGCTTCCTTCCCCCAGGTGCAGCTCTGTTCACCTCTCACTGTTCAGCCAGAGCAGGTAGGTCCCTTTTCAAATGGAGGCTGAGCAGACTTGAGGGCTCTAAGATTCTCTGTAATCTTAGAGCCACAGGCACATTTATTGCTAGGACCTCGAAGTCTTAGCTGGCTGGTCAGCAACAATTGTGACAACATCAGTGGCTGAAAAAAGCAGTAACAGCTTTAATAATAATAGCGAATGCTTACTGAACACTGACTGTGCGCTGGGCTCTACTCCAAGAGCTATGCATGTATTAATTCAGAGGAGCCTCCCCAACAACTCTGAGATAGTATTTTTAGTCCTATCGCACAGACTAGGAAACGAGGCAAGTTCTCGCAAAGAGAAGTGCAACAGAGCCGGTGTTAGAATCCACGCTGTCTTTGCCCGGAGCCATAACTCTTGACCATCATGATGTAGTGTCTCAGCAACATGGACCACAACCACAACCACATGCACTGTGTGCTTGCTACATACCACACGCTTTATGCATTCTGCTCCCAAGCCTCAGAACAACCTTAATTCTCATAATCTCTCTGAGACTCAGAGATATTATGTGTTCATAAGATGGCAAAGCCTGGATGTGAACCAAGGTCTCTGTGACTCCAAAATCCATGAGCTTTCTCTGCGTCCCAAGTCTCACACACTGATGCTATCCTGCTACGCTATGACTTACAAGTTTGGGGCCGTAAGAATAGGTACGTTCTGGTTGGACATTAGCAAAGCCCGTCGATTTCTGTTCCACTGGTTTATGCATCCATTTTTACGTGGATGCCATACTGCTTTGACTACTATCGCTTTGTAGTATAGTATGAAATCAGGAAGTGTGATGCCTCCAGCTTTGTTCTTCTTTCTCAAGGTTGTTTCGGCTGTTCGTGGTCTTTTGTGGTTCCATTCAAATTTTAGGATTTGTTTTTCCGGTTTCTGTGAAAAATGCAATCAGGATTTTGATAGAGATGGTATCTATAGAAGGCTTTAGGTAGTATGGACAGTTTAACAATATTAATTCTTCTGATCCATAAACACAGGATATCTTTCCATTTGCTTGTGTCTTCTTTCATTTCTTTCATCAAAGTCTTGCCGTTGCAGTTCATAGATCTTTCACCTCCTTGGCTCACTTTATTCCTAAATATTTTATTGTCTTTGATGCTGTTGTGAATAAAATTGCTTTCTTTAGTCTTTTTCAGAAATTTCATGTTCGTGTATAAATGTAGAACTATTTTTTGTATATTGAATCTGTATCCTGCAGCTTTACTGAATTTGTTGATTAGTACCAACAGTTTTCTGTGGAATCTTTAGGATTTTCTCTATATAAAATCATATATAGATGATTTTACTTTTCCCTTTCCTATTTGGATGCCTTTTATTTCTCTGTCTTGCCTGATTGCTGTGCTAGGACTTCCAGCACTCTGTTGAATACGAGTGGTGAGAGTGAGCCCATTGATCCTGTTCCTGACCTTAGAGGGAAACCTTTCACTGTTAGGTATGATGTTAACTGTGGGTTTATCATATACGGCCTTTATTATGTTGAGGTACATTCCTTTTATACCCAATTTGTTCAGTGGTGTGTTTTTTTTTATTATGAAAGGATCCTGTATTTTGTGAAATGCTTTTTTCTGCATCTATTGAGATGATCATATGATTTTTATCTTTCATTCTATTAATATGATGTATCACAATAACAAAAAATGAATAGTCTGATTTAAAAATGGAAAGTGGAACTGAATAGACATTTTTCCAATGAAGATATGCAAATGCCCAACAGGTACATCAAAGGATGCTTGACATCACTAATCATCAGGGAAATGCAAATCAATACCACAATGAAACATCACCTCACATCTGTTAGGATGGCCATCATCAAAAAGACAAGAAATAACAAGTGTTGGTAAGGATGTGCAGAAAAGGGAGCCCTGCGCACTGTTGGTGAGAATGTAAATTGGCTCAGCCACTATGAAACACAGTATGCAATCGCCTCAAAAAATTGAAAATAGAACTACCACATGACCCAGCAATTCCACTTCTGGGCATATAACCAAATGAAATGAAAAGAGGATATCAGAGAGATATCTGTATTCTCATGTTTATCGCAACATTATTTACAACAGCCAAGATATGGGAACAAATTAAGTGTCTGTGAATGGACGAATGGGTCAGGAAGATGTTTTATACACACAGCAGGCCCTCGAATAACAACGCTTTGTTTAATGTCATTTCACTATAACGCTGATAAGATGCCGTGGGAACTTAACTCATATTTTTATCAGTTAGCCTATACTAAAATTGGTTTCTTTATGTATCATTTCACTTAAAGTTGCAGAACCTATCGATGCTGTTAAGTGAGGACTTTATTGTACACACACACACACACACAGAGGAATATTATTCAGCCATGAGAAAGAAGGAAATCCTGTCTGACTTATTTCATTTAACATACTGCCCTCAAGGTCCATTTATGTTGTTGCAAATGACAGGGAGACTAACCCTCATAGAACGTATGGGGTAGCCTCAACCACTGAAGAATTGTCCTACCAGAAATGGCTATTAAGAGACCTTCTCTTATTATATAACATTTTTGGAGTCTATTATTTTTACTAGTCAAACTGGACTATAATTTTTTTTACTAACTTCTGAAACCCAGAGAACCTTGAACTTGACAGAACTTGAGCTTGCTTTCTTTTAAAAGCCATGGTCCAAGAGAACCTGCTGGCTATGGCTGGGCCTCCACAGATCCACTGCAGAGATCAAAACAACCTTGCTTCTGCGTCTTCCCCAGATGACCACTGAAGAAAATTCCCAGGAAGATACAGACTCAGGCAGTGCTTCCTCAGAAGTGCTAATAGAGCCTCAGTTACCTAACCACAGCCCCAGTCCCAGCTTCCTCCCTGTTCTACTGCACGGCCTGCCTCAGCAGGGGGCTATAGTAGAGAGCCCCCGTCAGGAGCGGCAGCAGGAAGGCACTGCCGTCTGCGAGGGAAGGCACATTTTAAAGGCTCTGAGAACTGAGAAATTTTCCACCCTGGCTGGTGTCCTCAGTGGTTAGAGAGTCGGCCCACACACCAAAGGGTCATGGATTTGAAACCTGGTCAAGGGCACATACCTGAGTCACAGGTTAGATCCCTGGCCCGGCTGGGACATGTGCAGAAGGCAGCCAATCAATGTGTCTCTCTCACATTGAGGTTTCTCTCTCCCTCTCTCTCCCCGCCCTTCCTCTCTCCCTCCCGTTCTCTCTAAAAATCAAAGGAAAAAATATCCTTGAGTGAACACTAACACAAAATAAAATAAAATAAGTAAAATAATTAAATTAAATTAAAATTAAATAATAAAATAAAAATTAAATAATAAAATAGAAATTTTCCTCACAGTATGGACACTAGATAGATTCAGACATAAATAGCAGTACTTCCTTGAGCTAAATTACTCTGGGAACTGAAAACCGTGAGGAATGGTTAGTTGTAGCAATGAGATTCTGTTTTATGCCAAAGAATCATATCAGTGACAGATGTGATCCAATTGCAGTACTTGTACCAAATTTTTCAGCCAGTAATTTTAGGATTACCATGGGGCATTCTAGAAGGAGCTACTCTAAGGAAAGGGAGGCTGATTATCAATAGTTCTTAACTCCCCGTGACATGGTTTCCATGATACATGTTATCTTTTCCCTCCTTGGATTTATTTCCTCTCTACTTTGTCATCCATAATTCATAAACTATTATATAGTTAATGTCTTTCTAATTTGTTTGTTTATGTTCTATATTATGTACTGGCTCCAAGAAGAAACAGTGAGTTTCACAGAATGCATATGTGTTTTAGAATTTCAAAGCCCATGATAAAAGGAGATCTAATTTTAACAATGTGAAACAGAAGAGTGTGCGGAAGAGGGATATGGAAACAGATCTGATAACATGACATTGATTTTTTTAGGAAAACATGATTATAGTAAAATGTCTATAGGTGAATATTTTTCTGTTCCTTAACAATTGTCTGTTATCCTTTCTCAAAGGAATTCCTGAGGTCCTATTTTACTTTCAGTCCAAACAAATGTGATAAAACACAACTCTTTTTAAAAAGACAGAGTTTGTGCTGAGAAGCTCTATCCCTTGGCTATCTTCCCTTCCATTTTCTTGCTATCTTCATTCTCAAACTCCCTAAACTTTGAACTCATTACCAGATTCAAACAGATTACTAAATATCACCAAGATCCAGAGCAATGCTTACATTGGAACAAAGTTGTTCAAAACAGTAGTGGCAAAGGAGCTGAAGCGGGCCACCGCTGTGAGCTGGAAACTAAAGTCACGAGAACGCCGGCCCGCAATTCCACCCACGGAACGCATTTTCTGTACAAACACCAGCCTTCCAGCCAACACGGGAGACCCAGCGTGACCCAGATGGCTTCCCAGTAGTGTGGGACATGAACTCCTTAACCAGATTTTCCTGGAGCTCAAAGCTATTTTGAGGTGGTTCAGGAAATGGATGTGGTTTTGGTGAGAAATTGTATAATTCAAAATTCTGTGGCTAAAAAGTCAGCAAAGCTCTCCATGGAAGCAGAGACAGAGAGAGAGATGTGCCCAGGTTTCAGCTCAGTATTTAATTTATAATTCATAAAGCAGGTGGTCCATTCCTGAGGACAAAAACACTATTCCTAAAGTTGGCCCCAAATAGGTAAGCTTTTAAATTGGGCCCTCTATGTTCCTGCAATTCATGATGTTTATTTTAAAAATATAAAATAACAAAACAAAAAAGTATTGTGAAATCCACAAGGAAGGTCACAGAGACTCCTTTTCTGAATATTCTAGCCAGAGATCAGCAAACCTTTTCTGTAAATGCCTTGGGCTTTGCAGGCCACATATAGTCATCACATACTTCACATGTGGCTTTTTAAAACAACCTTTTAAAAATGTGAAAATCATTCTCAACTCAGATGTACATAAACAGGCCACTAGTCATCTGGCCCATGGGCATTAATTTTCCTACCCTTGTTCAAGAAAAACAGGTGGACAGACTGGCATTGTGAACACTACTCATTGGAAAGCAAAATAAATACCTACCCTACCCTCCTGGTTAGTTCCATAATTTGATAGAATTGACAAGTATAAACCTGAAAATTTTTCAAACAGATTTTAAATCAACTCATTAGCAGACATTTCAATAAATGAGAAAACAACTTTGTCTTAGTAAAAACACAAACTAAACTTGTGACCTAGAGAAAATTCTTTACCTCTGATTTCTCATTTAAAAAAAAAAAAAAAAAGGTATTTCCATTAAATGATCTCTAAAGAGCTTCTAGGCTTGGTTCTCTGAGATTCCCTGAATGGCCCTAGAAGACTCCAGAGTGCTGCCTAAGGAAATGCCCCAAGTGATTTTTAATGTATTGAGAAAAACTCAGTGGGATCATTGTCACCCTCGTCAACAGTCTCTAGGAAAGTAAATTTTCCTTATTTTGCCTTGACTAAATCTCCCATCAAAAGATGGCATCTCAGTGGTTTTAGCTAAATGTGTATTAATGAAAAAAGAGATGATAGATTCCTGAGATGAGCTCATCCTCAGGAATAAAAGATGTGGGCTTCCCAGTGGTCATCTTAGGAAGGTATCAGACACTAACGCCTAGGAACCTAGATCATGAGAATTTGTTATCACTCCCGAACCTTTTTAATTTTACTATACTTCTTATTTTTTGTGACTGCCCAAAGCTATTAGCAGTAAAGTCAATTAAAACACATCTTTTTGATCCATAAGTTTATACCATTATGATTCCTTAAAGAAGCAACAGATTAAGCTAAGCCGAGTCTGCGTGAGTTATGCAGAAGGATGTCTTCTAGAATCTAATTGCACAGTAACGCTTTATGAGTATCATTTTTTCAAGTTGAATAAAAATGTTTACTTTCTGTTTTTCTCCAATCAGTAAAACAAAGTCAATGGTAAAAGCAGATACTTTCATCGCTTTAACAGATGTACACTCAGAATTTCACCCAACTGCCTGGGACTCACGTTAGGCAGGATTAATAAGATATTTCCCATCCTGCACATTCGGAAACGCTTGGTCCCACTCAGATTTCTGTACTCACTCAGACTCCCCAGAGATAAATGAGCTTCATACCACAGAAAGGAAACAGGTCATTTATCTGACATCACATTATTTACTGACATTAAAAATGATAATATCCATCAACAAGCAGCCAAACCCCAAGTGGGTCACACTGAGAACAAAGCCACAACGGTCTCTCTTTGATACAGTTACAAGGAGATGCTGAGTGAGCTGCCATTTATGTTCCAATAATGTCACTATTGTCCCAAGAAGCTCACATTTTAATGTTATTAACATAATTTCCCGTGTACTTACTTGGGACCAGGGAACTAACTGTCTCTTGGTCTTTTCTGATCTTTTTATAAAACCAAAATCTGGAATTATAATGACAGAACTCTGAACACATTTGCTTTGGGAAGGGGAGATATTTCGTTTTAAATATACATATATCTCCTTCATTGTCTTATTTTTTTTTTAAGTAGCATTACCTACAATCCTTGTAACAATCCAACACGGTAGATAATAGTATCTGCATTTTCTATATAAGTAACCCGAGGGTCAAAGAGGTTTGCTAAAGAAATTGCCCAAATTCATGGGGCTAGTAAATAGAAGATTCAGGACTGGAACCAACTGGTTTGTCTGACTCTGCTGGTGATCTTGACCTCGGTCTCTCTCTTTCTCTCTCCTTTCTCTCTCTCTCTCCCATCCTCACTCCCTGCTCTTACCCGTCCACCCATTCATCCATCCATCCATCCATCCATCCATCCATCCATCCACCCAACCAACCATTTCCCCATCTACCTACCTACAAATCTATGTCCCTTCCTAAACAAACAAACTTTTCCTTGCCAGCATCTTCCTGCAGTGACTTAGCTCTGTCCCACAGTAAACACCACAAGGCTGAGTGCCTTAAGGGCATGCAAACAGTACTTGGAGGGTAGACTGACATTTTGGGTTGTTAGCTTAAACTAAAAAAAACCCAAAAAAACCCATGTGATTGACTGGCAGTAATGACCTGCCAGCTGGGGTTATTCAGAGGTAAAGTCAAAAAAAGGGTGAACAACGACAGTAAATTTAGTTACTGAAGAATATTTCGTACACCCTAAAAAAGGAAGCTCTATGAAACTTGCACTAAAGCTCAGCCACTATTTAGAAACAAAGCACGCGCTGGAGCGGGGCACAGCGGGGATACACGGTGACGGGCCGGGGCCTGACGTGGGTGGTGGGAAACACACCACAGACGACGTGCTGTGGAGTCATGCGCCTGAAACCTGTATAATTTTGCTAACCAGTGTCACCCCAATAAGTTCAATAAAAAGGAAAAATAATAAAAACACAACCCGCCGGATCCTGATTTTCTTCCCACTGCTTTCGTTGAGTAGAATCAGCAACAACAAGGGATCCTCCCTTGCTCAGATTTTCTCAGGTACCAACTCTAGTCCTAGTCCTGGCTCAGTCCCCTCGCCTGTTACAGGACAAGGCGGGGAGGCCGCCGGCCGCCCAACCCACCCTGGGCCGGACCAGGGCCCCTCTGCCCATCACTAATTGTCTTCATGCATTTTTAGTTTAAGTGCCTTGGACTGTGCCTTTCTCATACTACAACGGCCTGGGAGAAAAAGAAAATACATGATAAGACCGTTTATTTGGCAAGATGACCCCAGAGAGCTGATTTCACGGGTGTGATGCGCGCGTCCGACGGCAGTGTGGACGCCTCTGGGGCGAGGAAGGGAGCCGCGCTCACACTGCCACGCGCCGGGCAGGGTGAGCCCGCGGATAACCCGCAGTCAGGAGAGCGGCTCGGTGCAACGCGTGGGGCCCCGCCGGCGCCGAGTCATCAGGAGGCGGGCCGTGGCTGAGCGCGCAGCGGTGCGGGGCTCTTCTATTTCTGTGTTACTGCTCATTCGCTTAAGGAGCAACGCACGGGGCAGAGGCAGGACCTCGCTCCCTTTCCGCGGTGCTCCGCTGTATCTTCCCTGGCATAACGCATTTCTCCAGCCGAAGGGCTGGGTGTTGTCTTGTTTCCCTCTGTTATTTTCCATTATCTCGGTGATCTCTCATTTATTTTTTAGCCTTCTTCTTATCACCCCGTTTCTCAGGACCTCGAGAAGCTGGAGCGGCTCCCCTCCCAGCCTCTGGGGCTGCTGCGGGGTCCGGCCCGCGCTCTCAGTCACATCCCTTGGTCACCTTGGCTTGTTTGGAAAGAAAAGGGAATCTGAGATGCACTTCCGTAAGAACTGATGGCCCCAGCTCTGGGCTATTTTGATATTCAAAACTTAACGCTGTTCATGAAACTTTCTCTAGCAGGAAAATAACTTTAAGGCAAACCTGCTAATGTTCCCTTGCCGACGCTGAAAAAAGGCCGGGAGTCCCGCCAATCACAGCCCCAGTGGGGTGTGCTGCAAAGAGCACTGGACAGGGAGTGTCGCTCCTAGAACTTTTTTTTTTTTTTAAGATCTATTTTAAAACCTCTTTTTATAGGGGGGCATTTCCCAAAAGATTATATTCATAAGTGTAGAGACTATAGTATAATAAACCTCCCATGTACCTGTAAGTCAACATACAGCTCATCTTATTTCTCCTACACCTACCTCCACCCATTTCCTTTTCTCCCAACAAGGTGTTTTTGCCCTGACCCCCGGCAGTGGATAGATGCTTCCTCACGCACGCCCGGCTGGGGTATCTCCAAGCGGCGAGGACTTCTGCGTTTTAGAAATACAACCACAACACCATTAGTACACCTATGAAACTTACAACTCCCAATATCAAATATTTAGTATTCAAATATTTTTGGTCATCTCATAAAATTTTTAATATTTGTTTTTTCCAAAATAAAACAGGGCCCAGTCCCGGTCCACATAGCCAGCACAACTCTTGACGCAAGTCTCTTTATTTGAAAACAAGCATGCTAGATGGTTGTTTAATTTTTAGCATGATCACTTAAGAATATATTTTCCAAATTAAAAGATAAAGTACACAAATTAATTTTTAAAGTTTACAACATGCATATTTATCCAGAAATAAGATTACTTTTGATAAAAATAGTATGATATTGTATATAGTTTTCTAATCGCCACTTAACTTTCTTTGAGATCTTTTTCCTTTGATCCATTTTAGCTTCTGTCTAGAATTTCATCTCTTGAATAGGCTGCATTTTATTTAATCCCCAATTAATGGACCTTTATGTTGTTACCAGTTTCTCACAAAACAGTGTTAAAATGGACATTTTTATAAATGTTACGTTATGCGTATGTGCAAGCTTCTTTAGGACATATACCTGTGTGTGGGAATTGCTGGATTATTGGGAGGAATGACGTTATTAACTATTGCTAAACTGAGAATTCAACATGATAATCTCCAAGGTTTCTTGCAACTTTGATATTCAATGAGTCAATCCATCAAACCCACTTTTTAAAAATGGTTGCATCTTTAGAAATGCGGTGATGCCCTGGACGGTGTGGCTTAGTTGGTTGGAGTGTTGTCCTGTACAACAAAAGGTTGAGGGTTCGATTCTTGGTCAGGGCATATACCTAGGTGCCAGGTTCTATCCCTATGGGAGGCAACCAATCGATGTTTCTCTCTCACATTGATCTCTTTCTCTCTCCTTCCCTCTCTCTAAAAATCAATGAACGTGTCCTCTGTGGTGACATTAATTACTAATTTTGACATTTCTAATAATGTCTTCTGTTACTTCTTAGTGACAGTTTCTTTTAAAATACAATGATCAGTTTTCATTTTACAAGACCCTGAGCTGAGAACTGAAGCTAAATCACAAGGGGATCATGTAGTTCCTAGTCCTAAAATTGTGGAAATAGAATTGGTGCCTAAAAATATGAATAATAGTTTAAAGTGGTTTATAGCAAGCCCTCAGTAGAGTTCGGACCTGCTATTAGCCCATGGTAAGGGACAGGTCACTGGGACCTGGTTTAGAAGGCTTTATATAGGAAATAAGAATGAAGGTTAGCAGGAAGGGGGGGGAAAGGAAGCATGGAAAGCAGAGACGAAATAGTGGTTTGTCCAAAGTGCAGTGTGTGGGTAGATCCAGGTCTCCAGGATATGGAATTCACATGGCAGGAGGGGAGGAAATGAGGCTCCAGATAGTCTTTGGAGAGCTAGCTCTGAATGTCCTACTGAGGCGACAGAGAGTCACTGGGAGCTTGGACGGTCCAATCTTGGAGGTCCAAGCCCAAGCTTCAGTTAGGGTGCACGTAAAGCTGTGCCATTGCTCAATTGGAAAGATACTTTTAGAAAAAACCACTTGGTTTTCCCCCACCATGAACTTTTACAAAATGAAATTCAAGAACTTATTTCCTAATGTGGAAAATGGACCACCTTTTATTTAGTTCTGCATTTATCTTGATATAGCTTCAAAGAAGAGTCTCCCAATGCAGTATTTAGGGTTTAATGAATAAGTCCCCTTCGAACCTAGTCATCCTGTGGAGAGTTTAGAAGATCTTGATAATGACACTTCAGTCTTCTTTCCAGACCAAACACGTGCAGTTACTTCCGTTTAATACAACCATTAGTAACTGAAGCACTAACTGTGGGTCAAGCTCTCCTCTAGGCTGGCCACCAAGAACCCAGAAATTAATGTATTATATTCCCTGCCCTTGAAGAGTGTCTAATCCAGCAAGGAAGGGAATGCAGCAGAACATGTGAAATGAAAAAAGCCTCTAAAGGAACAGAAATTATACAATGGAAGAAATCTGATCTTACATGTTCTCCTATAAATATCCCATTATTTCAACTGTCGTTTTTTTGCCTACTCTAAGCCTAATGCTCTGTCATTTTAAGATATGATGTCTTAAGTCTCCAGCTGACATGCCACGCCATGTCAATGCTATTATGAAGAATCTAAACCAACTGCCTGCAATTCCTTTCTAATACCATAAATCAAGGGTGCAGCTCAGGGACCTCTAGGCCTAGTGTGGGTCTCTGAACGTTGGTTAAGGCTATGTTTTCAACAACACTTCTTCTTGTCTGTGGCCATCAGAAGGCAGTTTGCAGAGCAGATCAGGATGCTCAAGAAGAAAGGGTCAGAAGTCCAAGGTCCCCAGCCCACCCCCTTGTTCCTGCTTATATCTTATGAAACTGTTTGACAAGGACAATGAAGGAATCAATTCAAGGTCTTCAGCTCACTCTAATTCATGAAGGAACAGTCTGCATAACTATGAGTCCCTATACCCATGAGTTTGCTGCAGGCTATCAGGGTCCAAAGAGATGCCCTTCAGGGTCTCCAAGCCCTTGGAGAGGGCTGGTTGCTATGCTCTCTGGGAGGAACAGCTCAGACAAGAAGCTAACGGGCCCATTAACCCGAGCACAATAACATTGGCACTTTCGATTAGCCAGCAGCTGTCAGGCCTAGCCATTTACATCCCATAAATCCTGTTCTCCAGACTGGGCTTGAGTGACTTTCTTCCAGCACAGATGGAGAAAGTGATTGTTTTTTTCTCTTAGAGGAAGTCTTCCCAGATGAACCGCATCCAACACTAATCACTCTTTCAAGAACACAGCTCTGTATTAGACTTGGCTTTCACTTATCCTTGAGTTGCTATAATTGGACAACTTAGCTACATTATAAGGTATTTGAGAGCAGAGACATTTCCTATTTCTAGTTCATTCCAGGACTCCATAATTGATGGCTCTGTTCATACTCGGAGGTGGATAAATACTTGCTAAACGTAACAGTCAGAACGGACTAGGTTATGCTACAGTAACAAGAAATCTCCAAATCTGAGCACTCTAATTTAATAAAACCATATCATCTACAGGTTTGAGTAACTCTCCAGGACAGATGTCGAGTAATTTAGTTACCTTGATGTTGTGACTACATCTTTCATTGCAAAACACAATGAAATGGGCTGGAAAGAAGGGTAACAAAGTTATACAGGAGTTTTTTATACCTCAGCCCAAGAAAGAAAGGAAAACCAGATATTAGTAAGTGCAAGTAGTGTCTACTATACTAATATATTTCTTCTATAATACAGCTTCCAGGTAAATAGAACTCTGTCCTTAGGCTGAATAAGCAACTGAAGATCCCTCCTCTTAGGTAATAGAAGCACCCTTCTGATAGCCCTTAGGGTGAAAGGTTTCAGACGCATCCATTCCATCCTAGGTTTCAGGCTACTGCTGGCAGGCTGGCCCCCCATAGCAAAGTGTCTGTTACATATGAGTTCATGAGTTTCTGGAAAGCCAGACTCATGCTCTTTTCCTATAAGCTCAACAAAACCTTGGACCTGATGATCTTAATCAAGGGTAAGTTATTCCCATGTTGTTTTCACTTGACCTAGCTTTCCTCATTTATTTAACAAAACATTATTCAGCAGAGACTGCAGGTCGTTCCCCAATTTCCATTTTCCCATTCTCTAGTAACAGATCCACCAGGTTTCAGACAGGAACATACAACTAGGCGTAGTTATATGAATAACTTCTAGAAAATGAACCTAAAGCAGACAGGTTTTTACAACTTCTAGGCAGTGCCCTTAAAGGCAATGCATGTGCTCTCCTCTCTTCCTTTCCTCATATTTTGCTCATCAAAATGCAGCTGCAGGGAGATGAGTCTTCATCACCACAAAGGCTGCAAGTATAGCACATGAATGATCTAGAAGGAGCAGAGTCCCAGAAATGGTGGAGCCACTGCATCAGTCCTGCCTTGCTTATCTCCAGACCATGCATGAGAGAAAAATGAAGTGCTATCCTGTTGATGCTGAATATATACCCTCATTAATCCAGTGGATCAGAAGTTTTCAGGTATCAAGCTTCTTAAGACAGAACGAAAGCCTTGATCTAAAATCAGAATCCTAAGCCTTCAGAAAGGGCAATATGAGTACCACAGACTACATTTCTAAGATTCCTCCAGACAATCAGAGATGACATCTACTCCATATAGCACCTGAGTCTTCGGGACATGGGAAAGCCTCATTTGACCCTTAAAGCCTATTCCTTACATGACTCATTAGAAAGGACCGTCTCCCTCACTGCAAACCATTTCCTTATATTGCTGATTTTGGAAGACACAGAGGCGAACTATGATATTGTTTAGTCCAGAGGCTCAAATTGCCAGTCATGTGTGTGTGTGTGTGTGTGTGTGTGTGTATATATATATGCATGCATACATATACATATACATATACATGACTGGCAATTATTATTTTCCAATTCCAAATGGGAACATGCTCCTCTGACACGTGGTCTGATATGTAATCTGACAACGGAACAGAATACCTGGGACCAGAACTGACAAAGATGCATGTTTACCTTAGCAAAGCTTGTCAGTTTGTTCTCTGCTACATAAGTATTTAAAAGGATGTATCCACCAAGAGTCAGGATCAAGCATCAGACAAAGGGAAAAATGTCCAAATCCAATGATAAAGAAAGGCAAGGGGTAATATCCAGGGATAATTTAGGGCAAAAAGGAGCAGGTACGACAGATCCAACAGAGAGAGGGAGAGAGAGAGAGAGAGAGAGAGAGAGAGAGAGGGAAGGAAGGAGAGCCAAGGACAAGCACGGCAAATATGTCTGTGAGGCCTATCTCTCTTCTCATTCAGGTGTCAGATATCATTAGTCACAGTGACATCAGAGAAACTTCAGGCTTCTGAATACAACAGTCTACAAAGCTGCTTCCAAACATTTGAGTTTGACACACAAGTTAAGACCTATGAGTCAGCCAGTCAAGCCTCAGGAACAGTGACTCTAGTGAATGGGAGTGATGACAGGTTCCTACTCTTCACCCCACCTGGTGACTGTTCTAAATATAGGTCACACTGAATCCCTTTTGCCAGGATTAGGTCCCTGGATTGCACTAGGGATAAAAAGAACAGCATTAATCCTAGGGTGACCTCAGATTCCAGGGAAGAGCCTACTATATGATTGAAACTCTTAGATTATCAGATTTATAGAGGAAACAACTTTACCTGATAAATGTTAGGTTAAAAAAAACTAACAGTATAAACCCTTTTAAGATCAGGAACCAGGCAAGAATGGCTGCTCTCTAATCTTTTGAACATATAGTGCTGGAAAAACTGGACATCCACATGCAAAACAATGAATTTTCACTTCCTACCTCATACCATATACAAAAGTATTAATTAAAAATAGATCAAAGACCTAAATGTAAAGCTAAAACTATGAAACTTTTAGAAGGCCACACAGGTATAAGTCTTCACAACCTTAAATTAGGCAATGGTTTCTTAGATATGACACAAAAAGCACAACCAACCAACCAAAAAATAAATAAATTTGATGTCATCAAAATTAAAAACTTCTTCACCAAGAATACCACCAAGAAAGTGAAGTTCTAGCCTACAGAATGGGAGAAAATATTTGCAAATCATGTATCTCATATAAAAGTTTAATATTCAGAAAGTAGAAAAAACTCCTGTAACTCAACAATAAAATGACAAATAATTTAAAAATGGGCAAAGGATTTGAATAGTTCTCTAGAGATTGTATACAAATGGCCAATAAGCACATGAAAAGATATTCAACATCATTAATCACTGGAGAAATGGAAATCAACATGAAAATGAGATACACTTCACATCCATTGGAGAGCTGTTTTAAGAAATGAAAACTAGTAAGTACTGGCAGTGACATGGAGAAATTGGAGCTCTGATACACTGCTAGTGGGAATATTAAATGGTGCTGCCTCTGTGGGTAATAGTTTGGAAGATCCCCAAAAAGTTAAACATAGAGTTAACATATGATCCATAAATTCCACTAACTACATACCCAAGAGAATTAAAAAATAGCCACACAAAAGCTTATACAAAAATATTAATAGCAGCATTATTTATAAGAGCCAAAAGTAGAAACAACCAAAATGTCTATCAACTGATGAATGGATATACAAAATGTATATCCCTGCAATGGAATATTATTTAGCCATAAAAAAGACTGAAGTAGTAATACATGATATGACATTACTGAACCTTGAAAGCATTATGCTAACTAACAAATCACAAAAGACCATATAGTTATATGAAATGTCCAGGAGAGGCAGAAAGCAGATTAGCATTTGCCATGTACAAGCAGGAAGGAGGAATGGGGAGTGATTGCTAACAGGGGTACATTTATTACTGGGCTAGTAGAGTGTTTTAAAATTAGATAGTGACAGTGGTTGGACAAGCCTGTGAATATACTAAATATCATCAAATTTTACACTTAAAAATCTAAATAAATAGAGGGAGTACTACATTTATAGACGGGCGGATTTCATTCTTCCCCGTTTAATCTACAGGTTAAATGTAGTTCCAGTGGAAACCTCCCCAGGATTTTTAGTGAAATATAAGTTGGTTCTGAAGTTTACATGAAAGATCAAAGGGCCAGGAAAAGCCAAGTACTTTATTCCTAAGGTAGAACAAAGTACAGGAATTGACCTTAACACATATAAAGACATTATAAAGCTATTGAAGTAAAGGTGTTTGGCTTTGGTTCAGTAACAGAAAACATACCAAAAAAAAAAAAATCAGAATAAAAAAGTCATAAATAGACCCACTTATAAATGGAAACCACAGGTGCCACAAAGAAGGCACCACAGCTCAGTGACAAAGAAAAGACCCATCAAACAGATCTATCTGAGACACAAGTAATTGGCCACATGAAAATAAATGTGTAGGTAAGGAGCAGATTGAGGGAAGGATGAAGTGGACATTGTAGAAACAAAGCCATAACATTCGAGTCACATTATCCAAAGGTCCAGGAAGGCCCCCGGGGTCCCCTGGAGCAGCGACAGAGGGTAGAACAGAGACCAGTAGCCACAGGATAGTGGGAGATGCTAATGGAATAAGGACATGGCTGAACAGACAGAGGTGACTGCTGGGCCTTGTGCCTGTGATCACAGAAGGCTGACTGATTACGTTCTTGGAAAATAGTCTTTCCACCCATCCACCCATTTATTCATTCACTGAGTCACATAATAAATATTTATTGGGCCCTTGTAGGTGCCAGGCACTGTTCTAACTACTAAAGATACGGGCACTTACGTTCTCCCAGGCGTCACACAGACAAGAAATGCATAAACAAATAAAATCATTTCAAATACTGACAAATGCCATGACAAAAATAAAACTGGGTAATGGGATAGGTAGCAGGCGCCTGGGGATGGCTGTGGGCTTAGGGGGTTTCTTTAGAAAAGGTGGGCAGGGGAAGTCTCTCTGAAAAGCTTAGGGCACAAACCCTGTGCCGTCGTAACCGCTGAAATCACTATAACTAGAGGCTGATGCCACAAAATGTCCACAGGCACAGGAATATCGGCGTCAGGCTGGTAGGTGTAGGATCATCCTGAGCTGACGCAGAGGCCTTCAAACCGCGGGAGATGGAAGCGGGAGGCTGGAGCTGCTCGGGCGGACCCCATCCCGAAGCCGCCCTCCCTGCGCCTGCCCGGGTCCAGGGCCCGGGGGCCTTCCCGGCGCGTGGAGCACGCACCCGAGTGGGTGCGGCTGGACTTTAGTGGGGCGCCTCTGTTAATTATCTGAGCGCCGGCGTCGCTCCCCCGGACTCCAGCTAAATAAAGCCACCCCAGTTGCTTGGCCGCAAACTCTAAAAGGTTACGACAAAACTGTGTCTCCGTAGATGCAGCATTTGGCGCTTATCTAAGAGTTTCAATGTCATTTCGCGGTTAATAATTAGCTCTGCTTTGGTCCTCACAAAAGGTGCCACCAAAACAAAAGCTGGCATTAAGTGTGTTCGCTAGACTTGCCACCGGTATAAATAGGCACAGGGATGATTAATGAATGAGGGGGAATTAAACACAACACTGAACAAAGACAAAGGCCCGCGGCCCGGCTGGCCGCGAACCGAGACAAGCTGCACCCAGAGGCAGCAGGAAACGACAGGCACGCGGATCCGTCGGATGGACGGGCCTTGAAGACTTCATTGAGCCCTGCGCTACGACAGCGGGAGTTTTATTAACCCTCCGACGTGCTGAAGGGCCGGGGCCGCTGAGGCAGACACCCGGGACGCTGGGCCAGTTCCCTGAGGAGGGAGGGCAGGCAGGGCTCTGTGCGGGTGACAGGGGAAAAGCAGGGGGGCCCCAAGCACGGCAACCATCACCCCTCAGGCCCTCTGGAGCCGAGCCGGAGCCGACCTTTTGAAGAGTTGTTTGGATGGCACACCAAGCAGGGGAGGCCGCAGCTCAGACGGCTCGGCTGAAGCCGGCTGCCCGGGCCTGCCCGCCCCCAGGACGGCACAGTGCAGACGCGCGGGACTCGGGGCTGGGGCCGAAAGGACGCTGCTCACAGGCGTCTGCCACGGAGCCGGAGGCTTTCAGCAGTGGCTGGCAGGCCCCCGAAGGATTGCCGCTGGTTGGCAGCCTTTGTACCCTTCCCCTTGGGGTTAGTGCTTAGAGGACACTGTCCTCCATGGTGCAGCATTAGCTCTGTGCGTTTGGCCGGTTTGATCTTGAGGGCCTGGGCTGACATGAGCCTGTGCAAGTAACAACTGGCCAGACCCCAGGAAGCCCTCTGAGGCTTCCCCACGTCAACCGGCGTCCATTCCCACAGCCTCTGTTTCCAAGCGGGCGTCTGACGGGACAGGATCTGATAAATTAACCCCTGCGGAAGATTTAGGTGATAATGAGCTTAAAGGTTCCTGCATCCCCTTCTGGGCCGTTTCCATTTTAATGGAGATCCAAAGGCCTGTAAGAATCATAGCAATGACACGGTAATCCTGGCATTTTGGGGCTTTAAAGTCAAAAAGAAGATATTTATGGGCCTGATGAACTTCCTGGTCTCCCCATACTCACACCCTCTCTACACACCACATAGAGTTCTGCCAAAATGTGTAGGCTTTTATTTCACCTTTTCTCTGCCTATGTCACTTGGGTGTTGGAAAGATCACACAAGAAATGGATGTGAAATGCTTTAAAGATAAACACCTGAATCAATGCGATAGCGATAATTTATAAAATGATGAAAACTTAGAACCAGAACATGCCCTCAGCGATCATCACCCTCAATTAACAGATGAGGAAAGGGAAACACTGAAAAGTGATGTCCTCTGAGTCACTCGGGGAGTCACAGAAGGAGCCAGGACCAGGTGCGGAGTCTCCTGCTCCAAGGCCCAGGCTCTTTCTCTTGCATTGTAAGAATGACTTTTCTGTCCTCAGAGCACATCCAAATCACATCTTGACTGCTAAGTTGAAAATGGCTCTTCTTTAAAAAACAAACAACCCTCCCCCCTTTTTTTAAAACACCTTTAAAATGAGCTACTGTGCAAAAGAAAATGTAGACTACCTGTCCCAGAAAAGCCACCTAAATATTCAGGGAAATTCACATCAAGACTCTAGGGGTATGATTGCCACTTTACACCTACTGAGTTGTTAGAAGATAGGAAGTCCAACAATAGAAAGTGTCAGAGAAGGTGAGTATCCCCAGAATCTCAACGATCTTTGCTGGTGGGAATGTAAAATTGCAACACCTAGAAAACAGGTTGGAATTTTCCAGCAAAATTTAGGGTATGCATACCAAAGACCCAGTAACTGTACTCCAAGAGAAACACTAGCTCATGTGCACCTGGAGGTGCATATAACACTGTTCAAATGTAATTATGTTGGAAACAATACAATGCCCTTCTTCTGGGGAAAAACCTGGGATAGTTTAATATGATGGAATATTATACAGTATTGAAAGTAGATGAACTGTGACTCTAAGCATCACCGTAATTAAAACTTTATAACATAATGTTGAATTTAAACAGCAAATTCTAGCCCTGGGTGGTGTGGCTCGGTGGTTGGAGTGTCAGCCATGTCCTGAAGGGTGGCAGGGCACGTACCTGGGTAGCAGGTTTGATCCCCTGCTTGGTTGGGGTGCAGGCAGGATGCAACCAATTGATGTCTCCTCTCTCACATTGATGTTTCTCTCTCTCTCTCTCCCTCTCTCTTTCTCTCTTCCCCCTTCCTCTCTCTCCCACTTTCTCTGAAAAAAAAAATCAAAGGAAAGAATATTCTCGGGTGAAGATTAACAAAAAAAGAAGCAAATTCTGAAAGAAAACATCCAGCATGACATTATTTTCTAATAAAAATTTAAAATAGCCAACACTGAGCAATTTATTATTTAGGTACATAAATGTGTGTGTGCTAAAAAAACTTTTTAGAATGGAAGGGCACATTAAACACAAAATTCAAGACCATGACTACCTTGAAGAGGACCTCATAGAAAAACCCTGGTTATTATCTATACTCTAGCTCTTGGACTGGTTCATTCTTACATTATTAGAAATATGTAACCGCACACGTATAATAAAAATGCCATGAATAGACCAATTGATGGCAGTGTACTATAAACCAAGAATTAGGATTAATTCAATTCCACGCAGCTAAGTCCATTAAAGAAACACCAACAAATGAACAAACAACATCTACACTGGGAGAAAGCCAATCCCTGAAGCAGAAAAAGGTGTCTTCCAGTGTTGACCTTTAAATCCAAAACCTCCTCCAGCCTGCTGAGAGAGAAGTCATGGATGAGGCAAGGTGAAAAGCCGAGTGAAGGGTTCTCCTGAAACCTGCCCAACCGGGGAAGGCGTGTGACTCAAGAGTAGCGTCTAGGTAAGGGGACAGGATACACGCATGCTGATGACCCGAACAGGAGATCCTGTGGGAGTCAGGGCCCACGAAGGCATTATAAAACTCTGGGCAAGTGACAGGTCAAAAACCAGTGGGACAGGCACACTGACGTCAGGCTGGTGCTTCGCAAGTGAAAACCAAAGGGGCAGGTGAAAGCTTGTGGTTTGCAAGCCTCCCAAAGAATCACACATTGGGGCTGACAGGCAAAGGAGCACAAGCTGGACAGAGAGGTCCAGCCTCACGGAGATTTGTGACAAGACCATAATCTCCAGTGCAGGTCACCTTTCTAATTTAATGTCTCATTAATCTGACCAACACTGATTTGGAAAAGGTGGAATAATCAGGCAGGAATGAAACTGATCTTTCGACTATGAAAATAGTGTTCACTCAACAAATTAATAGCATGAGATACATCAGGTGGGGAATACTTATCCTCTTTAGGAGCATAAACTTGACAAACACACCTTCATTCATTTGTTCATAACAATTAGTATGTTAACTACGGATGCTCTTCAACTAGTCATTAAAGGCCGTCCTCACCTAGGGGCAATGCATTAGCCAATAGTTGGTAATACTAGGTGTATTTCAAAGCAGCGAAACTGTGTTTGGAAATAGTCATTTTAGTAATTCACTGCTGCCAAAGGGTGGATGGCCTCAGATTGGAACAGATCTTAAACCCAGACCCAGAATCCATGAAAAGAATCCTCTGTTTTCTGGAAGACAATCCAAACAGAATCAGGAAATTGACGTCAGCCGTCTTATTTTCCAAACGCTCTTTGAACTGGAGGGACCTCCATCCCCAGAGGTGTGCTCTGCCTCCTCAAAGCCCACACAGAGGGGTTCAGAAGCTTCTGTCTGTTTTCTAGGACCCAATGTTGTCTAGGAAATCTGCTAACCTGCCTTTCATCCCAGTGACCTTCAGCAGGACAAGGTCTGCACTCTTAGTTTGCCACAGCGTCAGATCTCATTGGGGTCCCTCCGAGTGTCTACTCCTCTGTACTAAGAGAAACACTGTCACAATTCTAGAACAAGTTCAGAAGAACCTAGGGGCAAGTTGCCCATCAGTATCAAGTTTTGGAAGTGCTGACACAGAATTTGAACCACATAAGAAGGTAAAAATTTTTTAAAGTAGGAGAGGAAGGGTCAAAAGGGATACGCACTGCTTTTATAAGAACTGGACAAACCACAACTTCAAACGTATCAGCGCAAGTAGGTTGGACCATATTGTGTTGGGAATGACTCTCAAGTTTCTATTGACAGACATAGAAAATACGGTGGCCGCATCAAAAAAAGGAGTTTATGCAGAATATTTAAATCCACTGTGTGTGAACATGTATGTATGTATAAAGAGGAAGGTGATAAATTAATCAGGGGTGCATGAAAAACTTTACGTTAAATACTAGCAGGACAACATGCAAAAAACATTTTTTTACTAAATATGACTTAGTTGAAATATAAATATGATGGATGAGATGCGTCTTACAAAATCATGTGATTCATCTTCCAAGAACATCATTCGAGATTTTTTTTTAAATTTTTCAAACAGCTCTGTTACTGTGGGGCTGGCCAAAAATAAATAAATAAATAAATAAATAAATAAATAAATAAATAAATAAAATCCAGTCCTTTCAGTAAATGTACACGAGAGTGAGTTTAATTGTTCTGAAGTCTAATGTTCTCTTTCTCTGAAACGGTTCGGGAAGAAAAGCAGAAGAGCTTTTTCTAATTTGGCAGCAAAAGGCAACTAACTGCATGTTTATCTCCGCTTGCTTTTTGGAGGCGCAGATGAACACACCAAACTAAAGGGCACTGGAAAGATAAGTTTCCATGACATCCACAATAACTCTTTTATATTGCCAACTGGCTATTCTATATGTAGCATTCAGAGGCAAATATAAAAAAAATGATGTAAAGCCAAAATTATTTCCTTGATAACACTTGTTTTAAACACCTCACCACTAAATAGCTAAAAGTCTCCAAAGTGAATGCATAAACCATATAAAAGCCACCAGCATACTTACATAAATTCTTAAGATTAAAGTAATAACTTCTAGAAAAAGGTGGGAGAAAACACACTACAATAAATCTATTTGTAATGGTATTTGGGCTCTACCAACTGCTTTCATTGGTCTCCAGTGGCTTACATATAAAACAATACATTTGATGTATGATTTCAATTCCTTATGGAAAACTGTTCTATCTACAAGCAGCCTGTCAAAGAGAATGCCAAAAAAACTCTTCTGCGTCCCAATATGAGGCAGGACTTTAAGATATAACTTAAGGTCACAATTTGTTCTTGCTTGGTCAGGTTTAAGGCTATAATTGAGGAATGCCTGACCTGGGGGAGGAGAGAGAAGGGGGGGAGGTTATTTATAGTGAAATAGAAATAGTCAAGGTGTCAGAGCTGGAAGTTAAATGGCATTGTTTTGCAGGGAGAGTGGCTCTACAGAATGGGCAGAATGCGAGGGGTGGCTCCCAGGAAGGGCCTGGAGCCTGTCCTGTGCCACGCGGCCCAGCAGCAGCTGTCAGCTCCGGGAAACCATCCCTGGACCCAGGAACCTCTGTTCCTGTTATTGAGGGGTGCACCGGGGGTAGAAAAGTTGCTGCAGAATGAAAACAAATGCCATTCTAATTGGTCTTTAAATTGCAGCCCTTTATCATTAGAACACTGCTTTGCGTTTCAGCCATCATTTTTTAATCCCAAATTAAAGTTGTCCAGGTTTAAAGAGGGAATTATAAAATGAAAAATGCCTATAGTCGCAGGAGGGCGATACACAACTCCCATGGGCTATTCTTCTTAAAATTACAATCTCCCCAAAACATTCTTCTAATTTAGTTCTTACCACTCCCCAATTCTTCCTCCAGCTCCTAACCTTGGAATCACCATCCCCAGGGACGTTGGGCAATGTCTCTGACCAAATCTCTTAAAGGGACACTCAACCTCATCAGGAGCCCCCAAAGTCCCTAAGTCAAAGTGTAGTTCTTATCGCTATAGGGAGTGGATTTGTTTTTTATTTAATACTAGTTTTAAAATAAAAGCATTTTGTTGTTGTTGTTATGAGCTTCTGTCATTGTTGAGCATATCATTGTGTCAGGGGCCCATGGTATAAACTTCATTTCACGGAGAAAGGACCTAGCTAGGGCTCATCTCATCACTTCTCCTGACTCCCCCCCAGAGGATCTTTCTTATTTTTAATCGTTTTCAGGGTAGCACGTACCAACACCACTGGAAAACCTGACCAAGTGAATATCGCATTCCAAAAGCAAATTCCATCTACCTTAAATTCCTCCCCTAGGCCCTTTCCTTCCTTCTAACCTGCATGAACAATTGAAAAGCTTTGTTTGCCCTCATCTTGGTAAATAATTTCAGGCTATCATCAAGCAGCTCTTCATCAAGCGAGATCATTACAGCCAAGGAACTGAGGCATTGTCTAACATAAAGATATCTTCTTTGACTGAGCTGCTCATAGCTAGAGGCAGGAATAGTTGATATGAAACAAGCATCCACGTGTATTATTGTAACTCTAGGGGTTTGAGCATAAGGAGCAGTAGGTGAAGGTTAGAATGAGTTCCAACAGGAACTCAAAGGACCAGTAGTAATTAGCAGAGCAGCAAAGGATGAACCTTCCAAAGGGGGCAGAGGCCTGAACAAAGGCATAGAAATAGGAGTCGTTCAGTACAAGTTGGCCTCAGAAAGCAAAGTACAAAGGGATTTGAGTGTGCAGAATGATAGGCAGGCATTGCTGATTACAGCTCTTTGGTTTTGCCTCCTGGATCTTCTCTCAATTTCTCAGTCATCTCTTTGAGCGACAAGTCACAAATGCTGTCTCAGGGTGGGGGCCTGACATGTAGGGTCTTTGACATTAATCACATGGCACTGCTGCCTTGGGCTCTTGATATACCTCATTGTTCCAGCCTGGTATGTTACATGGTCTGCCATATGGTTTTCAATAAACAAAAATTAACTATATTTGATAAAAACGTGTCCAAAATATGTACAGAGATAGTTTAAGGATAAAAATGTTCATTACATCTTCCATTTTACACGCATAAACATTTGTATCCTTAAAATTTCTGTATCTCTATATTTTGACAGGTTTTTATCAAATATAACTAATTTTTGCTGCTTAGTTATTTTTAAAAATATATTAAAAGTTCACCTGTTTGTATATAAGAGATATGTTTCTAAAAAAGAGAACACAAAAGCCTCCTCCTTAATAACTCAAGACTTAATCATTTTCATATACTAGACAATAGTCAACTTACAATGCTGATGATATCCTTTCCAAATCAGCATTTGAACTAGATAATTCAAATAATACTGAGCCAGTTTTAACAAATTTGCAATATAAGGCTTCCATGGGGAATTTTTCCCCCAAGTGGCAATGTATCACAAGAAAACAAGCATCCAGCCTAAGGTACGGGATTCCCTAAAAAACAGAACTTGCTAGGTGATTGTGCCTATAAGAAAGAAGATTCCTTGTAAATGGCCAAGCTCAGAGCTTCCTATGATGCATTTCTGAAAGGAAATCATTTCTCTAAATTATGATGCCTCTGGAGTTAATTC
Organism: Miniopterus schreibersii; assembly: GCF_964146895.1. NCBI lineage: Eukaryota > Metazoa > Chordata > Mammalia > Chiroptera > Miniopteridae > Miniopterus > Miniopterus schreibersii. The sequence goes on from NC_138114.1 coordinate 14,937,020, forward strand.
ATTGATTTCATGAACTGGAAATTAGTCTTTTCCTAGCAGAGATATAAATTTATTATTAAGATGGTCTTTTTCCCCAAGAAAGTTCAAAGTTAAAGTCTAATTAATTCATTGATCTAACAAATATTTATCAATAGCTACTATGTGCTCACTCTTAGATGAGACATGACATGGTTCCCCCTTCGAGATAGAAATTTAAGCCTAAAACTCACAAGATGAATCACAGATGATTTCTCACATTCAGGTTCCTGGGTGTTACTGTTATGGGTTAAGATATGTTGCTGCCAAAAGATGTTGAAGTCCTAATCCCCAGAACCTGTGAATATAGCCTTTTTTGGAAATAGGGTCTTTGTAGCTGATCAAGTTAAGATTAGGTCATTAGAGTGGGTTCTATTCCAATACGTCCTTATAAAAATGGGGACACTGGGATACAGAAAGAGACACCCATAGAAGGAAGACAATACAAAGACACAGAGAGAATGCTACCTACAAGCCGAGGGATGCCAGAGGCTACCAGAAGCTAGGAGAGAGGCATGGAACAAATGGTCCTTCAGAGCCCTCAGAAGAAACCAACCCTACTGACATCTTGACTTTTGACTTTTACCCTCAAAAACTTAGAGACAACTGTGAGGCTGTTGTTTAAGCTGCCCAATTTGTGGCACTTTGCTACAGCAGCCCCAGGAAATTAACATAAATACCTTTCAAAACTTTCAAGATTAATACCAAGGAAGTTACTGTGTACTAGGCAGAAGACTTGAAGGGTTATCAAAAACACAAAAAATGTAAAACTTCATTCATTGTGGCACACAAGGCTACCACCTAAACCTAAGATAATCTCCCTCAAAGGGATCACAGAAATGCCTTCACTTGGTGTTGTCACTTTCTAGTTCATATTCAGACATCTCTGTCAAACTGAGTGTGTCTGTCCTTGACTCTAGGATTTTATAACTACTCTTGGGTCTATAAATTCAGGGTTAGAGGAAGCCCATGAGGGCTTCCTTTTACCCAAGAGAGAGGCCCCATCAACTACAGCCATCAGTATGAATAGTCCACCATCACTGGAACATTTGTGGACATCACGGGCTCTTCACTGGCCACCTTTGCCCAACTGGTCCAAGAGACCCTCTGTATGGGGGTAATTCATGCTCAACAAAGGTTCCATGAAAACAGCTGTTGTCCTGCTGATTGTCTACCTGCCACTGTTACCTCATCTGCCACCTTTTGAGCATAGCTGAGGATAATAACCCTTTATTCAATAGTATCAAGAAAAAAATTATAAAAGGGTTTGAAATACGACTTGATAACTTTCAAAGGCCATGTAACTATTTTCCTGGGTAAGGTGTCTTCTGGTTTCCTGATACTCTTTTTTTCCATTTCATAATTTTCTTACGAAGTTACCTCTTTTCTGACATGATTTTTATCTCATAGTGCTACTACTTGCTTCTAGAATTCATTCAATAGGTATGTTCATTTTTCATTCTTATTTGTCACTTAACAATTTAAAGGTAATGTATCAAATTTTATTGAAGGAAAATCATATTATATTATAAATTTGAAAATTTCTACCTTAATTCCCTTGGACCCCCCCAACCAATTATCAAGAAATCTGTTGGGCCCATCACTCATATTATATAACCAGGTCACTTGACTTTATATTTGTCAGTACCCTCTCTTTCAAAGAAAAAAAAAAATCAATAAATGGGATGCCTTTAATAGAGAGTGAATTAATAGAGATCAGCTCATAATACAATTGCTATTTTCAGCAGTTATTGCCCAGGAATGATTGTTAGGTCATCATCTCAGTTTGTGGCTGTAATAGTGTTGCCAGGGGAGAGAGAGATGGGCAGGGACGGAAAGACCTTTGGGAACGGATGAGTCTTACTCACCTCTTAGCAGGAGCTGAGTCCTGAGGGCAAAGACACAGGTGAGTAACAAACAAGGAGGCAACATCATCAGTCTTTTGTCTCAGCCTGGGCCAATGCATTTGGGCCTCACTTCAGTCTGGGGAACAGGACTTTAAAAACAAACAACAATAAAAAAAAAATCATGCATTCACTTTTCTGGCCCACCATCCTCAGATACGCCAGTTTCCCTAAACCCAGATGATCCCTGGGCAAGCTTCCCCTGACATTCGCTCAGGAGCTGGACCCACCAGGCCACGACTCATCTGTCAGGGACAGGTACGCGCCCCACCTTCTGAGCGGCTGAGTAAAGCAAAGGGTGGGCTGAAGCTATGGCTGGGGCGCCCCTCAGCTCCCCTGGGATAGGACTCTAATTAAAACGCACACACCCTTGACTCCCGGCCCTTCTGAAGAGGATGGTCAAAGAGTTTTGGCAAAACCAGAGCTTGTGGGGAGGGCGGAGATGGTGGACCAATACCTATGGGCCTCATGACTTCAGCTCACCCCTAGAGCTTTGCCTGACTTGCCTCCCTCACCTCCTAGTCTCATCTCCCCCTTCTCGTGCCCATCTCCAGCGCAGGCCATCCTATCTTTTGTTCTGGCAGAGATAAGATGTATAAATGATGAGTGGTTGACAAAGTGTACTCCAGTGCCGCAGGCAGCTCATCAATCATTTTCCACATGTCGACAGATAATTGATGCAAACCCTGCAGGCGACGCTCCATCAGGTGAGAGGAGGGACGAATTAAATCTGCTGTCAGGAGCCAAGCAGCTGATCTGTATTTAACATTCTTTTTAATTTAGCACTTGTTTGTTTTAAGCTGAGTTCCCAGCCCCTCCTTGCTCCCCACATGTGGGGGAGTGGCCTGGGGTTTGCTGACCCCACCACCACACAGGGCCCTGAACCCACCGGTTTCCTGGGCAAGGCCCTGGGGAAGGCAAGGAGACAAGACCACCCAGGACTGCTAGGGAGGCACAGGGGAACTTTCTTTCTGCCTAAGTGAAGCTTAACATCAAAGGCTTGGCTGTCAGGCGGCGATCTGTCAACAGGATCCGGTTGGCAGGGTGCTCTACCTGCACACAAGGAAGAAACCACTTATTGCTTTCTTTACTTAAGAAAAAAAGCACAATAAAAATGATCCAACCCGTATTTCCTTTATGAAACGAGACTGAGTAACACTTCTAGCAGAGAGTTGAAGAGGTTTTGGTTTTCTTACTTCCCTTGTTTCAACCAGACACTTAAAAGTTAAGTCAGCCTCAGAAGGTGCCTGTCGCCTGGTGAAATCTGAGAATCGTGATGAATGGTCAAGACTCTGAGTTTCACTCTCCTACTTGACTCCAACTCCTTGTTCGACTGCCAACCTGCAATGCTCACACTGCTGTGTTCACCTACACACACACGCACACACACACACACAGCTTGCACACCGCAGAAATCTTTGCTTTTGGTCACTCAGGCATCGTAGTGAATGGAAAATTCCCATAATCACCAATTTTCAAAAGAATGACAATATAATCTATAAGACCCTAATTCTGAAGTGACCCTGAACCTCACTGTGCAGTGCCTTAGGGTCATTTGTAGAAATATGATGTTATAAAAAAAATGTTCTGCTTGATAGAACATCAGATAAACCAGCTTTTTATTGGAGTTCATTTTCTACAAGGAAATGAGCTGACATCTAAGATGGCTCAGTCCTGATAACCGGGCGTCAGTCCCCAAATTCGTCACTAGACCTTCTCAACTGAAGTCGGGCATGTCTCGAAGCAGAGGTCCGTCTGCCTTGCCTCCCTGCTTCTCGGGCTCAGACATCACTGCCTCTGTTTTGGGGACGTCCAGACGTGTGAACAACAGAGCACATTATATTCCAGAATCATGGGCCACCCCCCAAACATCTTCCTGCTCCAATTCTTTTTTATGTTTGTAAATCAAATCTTGGGCCCTTCCAATCAACCTGATGAATGGAGGGCTTCTGAAGTGAGAGGCACTGTTGTGATCGTGCTCAATGCTGAGCTGGACTAGAGATATAACTAGATTCTACATTTTAGAAAACGTAGACCCCCAACAATCATCAGCTATATATATGTTCATTCGCTTAATCTTTCAACAAGTGTTTATTATGTGCCCATCACGTGCTAGGCACAGTGGCTGAGGCTGAAAGTATAGCTGTTTATCCTATGGGTCCTTGGTAGCTGACAAGTTCACAAAAATACTGTGATGTAAAGTGTCAAGTGCCCTGTCAACAGACAATTCAAAGAAAATGTGCATGGCTAATAAATACATTTTTGACATGTTGAACCTCACTAGAAAATTAGAGCAGTGAGTGCAACATGAATTAAAATAAAAGGTTTTTTTTTTTCTTTTTTAAATAAGACCTATCCAAACAGCAAAGGCCAGGGTGGGGGATGACACCCAGGATTACAGAGAGTATGGGGGAGTGGGGAGTGAGTGATACACAGACAACAGAGAACACATGGTTTGACATTGCCTTAAAAGCAATTTGGCAATATACATGCGAGACTTTAAATATTTCTAAGAATTTTTCCTAACGTGATCATTGGAGATATGCACAATATTTATACACAAAAATATCCATTGGAAAAAACATCCCCGCCGCTGTGAATGATAGATGATACGCACAGGCTGGGAGAAAAGGGCTCCGACACTTCAGGGCTGATGGATGGCGTTCGGCTGAGAGGAATTAGGGAAAGACTCATGGGGGGAAGTGACTTTACGCCGAGTCTCGGAAAATGAATAGGACCGTGGCATGCTCATCTGGAGGGCACTCTAGGAAAGAGGGTGGGTGGGAACGAAAAGGGCACGAGAGAGGAAAGCAGGGAACACCTGTGACAAGCAGGAGCGGTCCGGTTTAGGGGAAGCACCGTTATTGTGAGGTGGGCAGTGGACAAGTGGGCTCCCTGTCCCCTTGAGCTGCACCAGGCTTTGTTGGACCATGAACAGGCCTTTTTGGTAGGCAACAGGGTGGCCCTGGGTGCTTTCCTGCATGAAAAAATCACACAAAGAACCATAATCGAAGCCATGCTGTGGGATGTTTACTCCATTTGTATTGCATAACGCAGGCTAGGCTGGGTGGAGACAGGAGGCAGAGATGGGCTAGATTATCACAACAGTCACACAAACTGTCTCCGAGAAACTATACACCCCCTACCAACACACAGGGGAAAACCTGGTCTGGCTTAGTTTCGCTGGACAGCAGCTTCAGACCAGGAAATTTTTTTAAAAGTCTACTTATCAAAACACAGGCTAACAAATGATCAGTCTCTATTTACAAGTTATCCGAACCTGCTATCAACCCCCAATTAAAATTTCAAGATACCAGGAATTCTAAGACATTTTAAACATACAGAATTACCCAGTGACAGAGGTGAAGCTCTACACTAACAGCCTGCCCAAGTGGGGTTGGCAACCAATAACTCAATGGACTAGAAACATGTCATAATTTACGAATATTTATGGCTAAATGTGTTTTAAAAAGTAGTCTGGATGAGTCTAAGTGGACATGGGTGTGAAGCTGATTACTCCCCCTGAGCCCTGTGGTTTTTCTACCTGCTAATTGACAGTAGTTCTGAAAAATGTCCTGGGGGGAAAAATTTAGTTGCGTCAATTGCTACTGTTCAGATATACAGATAATAATAGCTGATGTTTATCAAGTGCTCACTGTAAGCCAAGCGCTATTCAAAGCACAGATACTAACTCATTTACTCCTCACCTCATAAGGTAGGTACCATTATCCCATTTTACATACAATGAAACTGAAATCAGAGCAGTTAAGTAATTTACCCAGGGTAATAAAGCGACTAAGAGTTGGAGCTAGGAATTAAACCTAGGTAGTCTGTTTAAAAGCCCTTGCTATTAACTACTACTTCAGACTACTTCTCAACTAAAACATTTTTCAGCTAATTTGCAGACAGGGCAGTAGGAGACTGTGTGTGTCTGGGTGTGTGTGTTTATACAGGTGTGAGTGCTGGGGGGGGGGGAGAGAAACAGACCCCCACTGGTGAGGAGCTGAACCCTGGGGGCACTGCCCTGAGAAGGTACCCATCCCTAGAGTGGGAAGATCAACAAACCAGCCTGGTTTAGCAACAAGACCCGAGGGTAGGAGAGAATAGCAGTCCTAGATAGTTCTAAGAACCCATTCTTACCCACCTAGCGCAGTGGTGTGTACAGCCCCTAGGGCAGGGGTGGGGAAAATTTTTTCTGCCAAAGGCCACTTGGATATTTATAACATCATTCACAGGCCATACAAAATAATCAACTTAAAAATTAGCTATTTAAAGAAGCTCCTAGATTTATTGAATTTCGAGTCCTGCCTGCAGTTACCTTGGCAGGGCCAGACCCAATGATTTCAGCCCATGGGCTGGACATTCCCCACCTCTGCCCTAGGGAGAGAGGGACATAGCTGAGAACCATATGCCCAAGCAGCCCTGCGGCAAGATGCCTCTAACAGGAGAGTCTATTGTAAGAGACAAGTGTTACGTCTCTGAATCATTAGTATCCTTCTCATTGGGAATGGAGATTTGGGCAATAGCCTGAGTAGGACAGTCCAGTCTGGTGATGGGCTTGAAAAGGCAAGAGTCCCAGCAGGCTGAGGGGTAGGCCTTCCAGGGTGGAGGAACATTAGTATCAAAGCTGGGGACTTGAGCAAAGTAAAGGCAAGTCAGCCTAGAGATGAATGACAGTGATGGAGAGAACATCGGCCCAGACCAGGGTTCATGTGTGAACTGGGGGACACCAATGATGTTGGTGAAGAAGCAGACTGCAGTGATTCCCAAGAGCAGAGGGACCCTTCCTGGGGATACCTGGAGTGTTCAAAAGGGAGAGAAGCAGGAAGGGTGGTGAGATGCTGAGAACCACCCATATTTTAAAAATTGTATTTAAATTATATATGATTATCGGGTTCATTTTACTTTGGTTATATGAGTCTCCAGTTGAACTCCACTGAGTATCCTTCACAGATATTATAATATAGTAGGTGCTTCTTGGGTCACAGACGGGAGGTCTTCTAGCCAACTAACTTGTTGACTGGAATACGCCCTGCCCAAGAGTTACACTTCTTTAATGAGCACCTTCTTGATAGGCTCCTGGCAAGACAAAGGGGAATCGTGTCCACAACACAGAGCCCCTGGCCTTGCATCTGGGTCGCCCTGCTAGCAGAGACTGCTCCACGGCATCTTCACAGATGGGAGCACTTCAGTGATGGATTTCACTGCACCTTTTCCACGTCAGGGAGCATAAACATCAATCAATCCCATGCGGAAAGCCAAGGGAACGGCTTGACATTGAGCTCATTTGGCACCTGGCCTCTCTCACTGAGCTACCACTTCCCACACATTCTCTGAGTCAAAAGCAAAGTTTGCTTTTAATTTCTGCAACAGGGAGCTCTCTTGTTGACAACAGAGCTGCCTCGGCTGACGTCAGGGGCCGGATTCCTGAGCCGGCTCACAGCCACCTCCAACTTTCTTGACCTGGGAAGTGCTGACAGAACTTCTACCTCCGGCTCTTCATTGTCCGTCCACACCAACGACCCAGGGGTCCCGTCTGTGCTGCCCTGGGGGCCGTGGGGCCAGAGGTGTGCACATACAGCAGGAGCACAGTGGCAGGCTTTGGAGCTGCCCCAGGACCCTGGCAACCCTCACTTTTCTCCATACACAACACCCATGAAAACGTCTGCTTTCCTGTTACCCTCTAGACCCAGAGCTCCACGGCAAAAGAAAAAGAAAGCTGACAAGTTGCTGGAGAATTAATTCATTTTCTTTGCCAGTTTTCTCCTTTCTCCTCCCAACACAACCACTAGACTTCAATTTTATGGGAACTATTCGAGCAGGAGCACTTTATATGCCGTGATCTGAGCCAGTAGTTGGTTAGCTAGCTTTTAAAAAGTTGGTTGAAACACTACATCTGTACTTAAACATTTTATTTCATTTTAAATCATGTCACACAAACGAATTTGCTGATCTTTTGATGCAGGCGTGGGCCTTTTCTTTTGCCTATGGTCTGTTGACCACAGCTTAGCATGGGCTGTTTTGTACGAACCACTCTTATTATATAGCTTCTAAAATGTCCTGTTTTGTTTTCTTTAAAGGGGAACTAGAACTCAAAAACTCTTGCAAGGCACCCTGAGGTACAGACTCCTTCTAGGTTTTTATGATTCTTTCCCTCCCCAGCTTTTACAGCTGCCTGGCCCACGCTTAACTGATCGTCTTTTTAGAAAAACTGAACCTCACTGAGTCTTTCCAAAACATTCACCTTAGTTTTCATGAAAAAAAAAATTTCCTTGGTCTTATAACATTTCATTGGTCTTATAACATTTAATTGAGCCGCATTATTACGATATAAACACAGCTGACGCATGTCGGTCCGGGGACGGGCTGGGCGGGCTCTCGGTGAACCTGCAGCTCAGGGGCTGGCCGGGGAGCGGGGGGGCGCGGGGGGCACCGGGGAGCGGGGGCACCCTGCCCGCAACGCAGCAGGTGCCGGCGACTCTGCAGGCGGGTGAAACGCAAGCAGCTTCCACATCATTTTCACAATGGTATTCCGTTTCAGAGAATAGCATACTGTCCTTAGTAAGACTATTTAGCAATACGAATATGAAAACACCAAGACCCACTCCTATTCGCAAAAGCCACAGTGCTCAGGCAGGCAGGATCCTGGAGTCACCACCAAACGTCAGCGCTCATGACGGCCGCACAGAGGTGTCCACTGGCATTTCCCATGTGAGCAAACAACTTTGTGTCCATGTGGCTGGCTTCACGAGCATGGAGCCTGAAAAGCCAAAACCTGTTCGCCAGGCCCAATTTCAGGGAAAGCACTTAGCCAGGTGTCTGGGCCGAGCGGTACCCCTTCGGCGCAATCTGCGCCCTGGCGGGCAGTGCCAGCAGGAAGAGCGCAGAGAGCCCTTTGCCCGAGGTCACTCTCTCCTCATTCCGAGCGGAGAGCCTGCCGTACGCACAGCTCGCTTGAGTTTTTTCCACACAGTTCCACATCTCCGCCCACAGCCAAGGGCTCAGCTGAAACCTGAACTAAAGGCAACCTCTCCAGCAGGCTGGGCAGCAGTGCATGAGGTCCCCCGCACGAGAGCGACAAAAAGAGCAAAGTGCGCCGAGACGGAAGGGTGACAGCAGGAGGGGAGGCTGGGGAGAGACAAGCAGGCAAGAAACAAGGCCGGGACGCGGGGGCCGGGACGCGGGGCCGGGACGCGGGGGCCGGGACGCGGGGGCCGGGAGAAAGGCAGTGCGCGGGCGAACGGCCGCAGGCAGAGGGAGCGATGAAGGGCCCGCCGCACCAACACACTCTGCTTTTCCATGTTTCTTTGCGATGGTCCTCACTGCTGCCTAAGAGGCCTGTTGTCAGTTCCTTCATTCCCCCAGCCAGAGAGCACTGAACCAGAAATGTTTTTATGAACTAAAAAGAGTCAGAGATTAATGTGTACAGAATGCCTACGGATTATCTGCAATTATGAGCAAAACCAAAAAGCTACAACTATTGTATGAGAACGGTATTCAGTGTCAGATGGGAGAGGGAGAGAGAAGGCAGAGCGTCCTGGGTCAGCAGTGGCCCGAAGCGCCAGCTCCATCACGAGCCTCCTCAGCGCTCCTGAGGTCAGACAGGCCAAGGCCTGGCTCCTCCCGTGGAGCCCCACCTCAGGGCGGCTCCTGGGGGTGTTAGACAGGATGTTCCTTTCCTCTGCCAACCTCAGGAGGGGGTTTGAATGCCAGAGCCCAGCGGAAGTTCTGAACTCTCCCCTGAACTCACATCACTGCATCCCACCGCTGTCTGGGAGCCTATGGGGAAGGGCAAGGGCTCCTCAAGGCAGGCCCTTTATTACTCCCCCCTTGAGGAAGGAGCTGGGACACACAGCCCCGACTTTATGTTCCCCCAGGGAAGGCGAGGGAAGGAATTACCTACAAAAGTAGGACACACAGAACACTCTGGGTCATGCTCTGTGAGCAGACAGAGACATCCTCTTACAGAACCTGAGGTTCTTCACAGAAACAGTCTATAGGCTGCACCCCCCTGGGGTGGTTTGCTTGAAGCTCTGACCCACCAGCGGCATTGGTCATGATGTGGGGGTGATCACCAGAAATCCAGACCATCATGTCCAGCCATCGCGCGCCCCTCCCCGGGTGGGAGCCTATACCTGCTGGGAATCTTCCCACCCCACCCCATCTTCACCTGACTTTGGTTTCTGCCCTGACAGGTGGCAGGCAGTTTTACTCTGGGCACCCATCACTCAGTCATCATGCGTGCTTAATAAGTTGTTAAAGAATCTTTTGTAATTTCAGGTGTGATACAATGAGGAAAAATAGATGTTCAAAATCAAATTGGTACATATAAGTTCCAAATATACATTTTTAAACATGGTAAGCTGTTTCATAACAATATTTCATCATTATTTAGCTAGACAGGAGATAACTTCATTAAAAAGTGTGTGGTTAGTAAAGAGAGGGGGCTCTGAAAAACAAAAACTCTCCAAACACTGTCCACACCCCCCACAGCCAACACAGGAGATAGTCACCTGTCTAAACTTCCCCTACCTACCCCTACCCACCTACAAAAACATGTTAACAGGAAAAAGTTAAGTGGAAGCTATTTACTGCTATTACTATTGCAGTCAGCCGAATTAAATGAAATCAGTTACGTTTTTGCAGAGGAGGGAAATAACAGAAATGAACACTGTCTTATTTGCTGTCTTCAAAAACCAAAAGAAAAAAAAAATTGAATCAGAAAAATAATCTAGATATTAATCACCTTTGAATTCCAGCTTCTTAAAATTCCCAATTTAAAAGATATTTCCTAGGAATATCTCCTTCGCTATGTAGAAATATCACGAGTAATAATGATTATGCCACTAATTCTTTTCACTGAAAACATGGCCTCAGATCTCTGCTTTTATGATGAAAACAATGGACTAGGCAGTTCCCAGTGCTGTTCATGTCCCCCCCACAGAATGATTCCCCACTGATGTCTGGGAAGATCATTTAAGAAGTGGGCCTACAGGGCATGGAAGGTCACTCCCCAGATAGTTCAACTGAAGCCCCAAAGTGAGTGCTACTCAGGGATATGGGAAGCTGTCAATTTCTGAAAAGAACCGAAACTACCAAGCCTTGCTGATGATGACAACGACCCAACCGTCATTTATTCGGTGGCCAAAGAGGCTGAATTCAGGACTCCCACAGGGGCCTAAGTCCCAAGGGTTTGGCCTGGTATAATTACTACTGAGTTTTGCCAGCAAGACCAGGATTCTTTTTATCAAGGGCAAATAGCTTGCCAGGGGTATGGTATTTTGATAAGAACTTACCAAAATATAGCATTAGCTGTCTTCCCGACACATTACTCCCCCGTGCGTTCAATAGCGGAGACACTTAAATGGCAGCAAGTGCAGAGCAGAGAGAGGCATCCTGAGAGAAGGTGTGAGTCTCATGTGTGCTGGCAGCATCGATTTCAGCCATGACACACTTGGCAAAGGCTGTTAGCAAAACAGTGACACAGACGGTGCGGAAGCGAAGGAGGGGGCTCATCGTCTGGTTACCTCAGCAAATGCTTCTGGGTCATCTGGGGAAACAGACACCGAGGGAAGAGAGCAGAATCCTTTCCTGGGGGCTACCGCACTGTGGACACCTCAGATTTGAACGTCAAGGGATTGGGGAAGTACTTGGTACTTGACAGTGAGGCTAAAAGAGAAAATAGTACACAAGGAGGGACATGGTTGGGTCCAGAGACAATGGCAGAGGTGGCGCAGGGAGAGAGGAGAGCAGGGAGGAAATGAAAGAAGGCAAGAACTAAAGGAAGGCTAAAAAGATGGGAAGAAAACATGGTGGTGGAAGGAACAGCTGAAGGACTCACATTCTTGGTAGTTTAATAATAACAATAGCAACAATATAGAGAAGGCTCATCTCTCATTCACCCCATCCACCTGTCTATCCATCCACCCATCCCTCCACCCAACCAGTTATTAAATAATTCTGCAAATAATTGCTGGATACCCTAATACGACACAGAGATTGAGGTGCAGAAGATGGCAAAGTATCTTCAAGAAATCTACATGCACAGAGGTGGGAGAAAGTTGAAACGACTGCATCAGGCAAGACTAGTGGCACTGCCACCTGCCGCAGCCAGATCCTGTACCCCGGATAAACACCAGCTTCTTAGACACAGCAGGATGCTGCTTCATACCCATGATTTGGGGAAAGGATACCTCTGCATTGTATCTTCAGAGAAGCCAGGACTACCCTAACGCACCTGACTTCTAAAATTCTTCTATGTATAAAACGTACAATGAATATTAACAATAATAATAGTAAACAATAGTATCAATGAGTAACACCTATGGACCACTTTACATGCATTGACTCGTTAACCCTCTTAATTATCCCCAAAGTCACAGAGCCAGTAGATTTATGACCAGACAGTGTGAACTCTGAGTCTGAGGTCTGTTCATTGCATACTGTGCTGCCTCCACCAGAAGACAGCACGGAGAATGAAGTTGTACTGATGAGTGTTAGAGAACATAGAAGACGTACATGCCTGTCAGCATGACTAGAAGGATTTTTATAACACCACCCCCCCCGAATAAGCACAGAGTAAAGCATCCAGATCTGTCTTCAGATCTGTCCTAGGTGATTCAGGGGATGTACAAGAGGTGGAGCTTTCACCCCTGACCTGGAGGAACTGCTAGTTGAGGAGAAAGACTAGTCTCCATGACCCATGAGGAAGAAAAAGGCCTATATACACAGAATCCGCTCTGTTGCCTTGGGGTGAGGGAGTCCTCGATGTGGATCAGAGTAGAATCCAGAAAGGTGGGCCGAACAAAAAAACCTTAGAGTTCAAGTTCATGTTCAACTCCATCCTTCACTAGGCAGGTGAGCAAGAGGATGAGCAGCTCCAGGAGGAGGCTGTTCTTACAATATAGGAAAGATGTGTCATTTGTTAAAACAAGTCAACAACAAGAATGGTGGCAGCTAACATCTGTATGGCACTTATTCTGCGCAGGCTATATCCTAAGCATCTTTATGCATGAACTCATTTAGTCTGAGCTGGGGACAATTATTATCTCTACTTTATAGACAAGGAGACCCAAAGAAGTTAAATAACTTGCCTTACATAACCCAAATATTAAGTGGCAGAGACAAGATTGTTCTAAGAGTCCATAGACAGGTGGAATCAAGAAGACACCTGAAGGCACTGATGGGTTACAAAGGGCTGCTGATGCCAAGAGAGCTTGGACACAGTCCAAGCAGGAGACAGTCTGCCGCAACAGATGTTGGGGCATCTGATTCTAGGATGTAAGATGATCGGTTGTAGCTGGGCCTCTAAGAAACTGCTCCTGGTTGCACACACTCCCTTGGAGACACCAGACACTAGGGAAGATGCACTTGCTGTTCCCTCTGCTTGAGAGTCTCATTCCCTTGCCCAAATAATTAGTGTCTTAGTTCCTGCCATCAAATGTCACCTTCTCAAAAAGGCTACCTCTGATCACCCTGCATGAAACAGCATCACTTCCCTGCATCCCTTGACCCTGTTACCCTGCTTGACACATGCTTATTTATCCACTTACTGGCTGTCTCTCTTGCCTCTCCCACCTGAGAGGTAATCTCCTTGAGCAGGAGCTTAGTCTCTGTCCATTCCATGAACAAAATGTGCAGAACAGTACCTGGCACACAATAATAAATGTCAATAACTATTTGATGAATGAAGTGGCGCGGGATCCTCAATGGGAACCATGGGGGCGCTTAGAGGAGAAGGGAGAGGAATCATTAGCTCCCTCTAAGAAGGTCCTAAAATAATATAAAGGACACTGATTCCCATCACTGGGGAGCTCCCAGTCTGAAAGAAAGAAGTGAGCTCCATCTACAGGGGAGCTGAATCTAGAGACAGTCCCCACCTTTGAGGAATTCACCAGAATGGGGCAAGCAGGAACAATGGTGCCTCACAAGGGCTGAGAGGGGGAAAAAAAATTGGGAAAAAAAAAGAATGGACAAGTGAGAATGAAGTAAGAGGGAAGGTTCCGTTCATTTCATGACACCCAGCCAGGGGTCGGGAGAGCTGAGATTTGAGGCCAGGACACAGTAACCATGGAGAAGCAAAGGCAGGGCCATGTCCCCATCTGACCTGCATCAAAGGGATTCCAGGCAACTGTGTGTCAATTGTTTTCTGCCCGCGGCCATTTGGAAACCCATTTCTCCCACCTCCTTAAATATCTGACTCAGCTTCTCATATGGCACCTGCAGCCCACAGAGATGTGCTGGAAAGACAAACAACTACCTCTGCCAGCTAAGTGCCTTGTCAACTAGAGCATCTCTTTAATCTTACCATCACCCCGGCTGATAGCAGCCTCCCTCCCGCTCCTTCCCCTCTCCCCACTCATCTCTGTTCCCGCCCTAGTTCCTTCCATCACGTCTCCTTCTCTAGGTGAGACTCCCCATCTCACCTAGATGAGGAGTGGTGAGTGGGCCAGCCGAGTCCCTGTGTGTGGCAGGGGGGACATACACTAAAACCCCCAAACCAACTAATGTCTACAGAAAGAAAGAACAACCAGACAAGCAATGGATTCTATTTTTATTTGTCTACCTAGGTCCAGAGTTGAAGTTCCCCTTTTAACATAAAAGTATTGGTTTTGATTCAAGTCCTTGGTATACATAGCTCAAAATAATTCTGATCTACTCGATCCTACCAGGAACAGCATGGACTGTTTTGGGTTTTGTATTGTAGAAAGGCATGTCCTCTGTTATCAGCACTTTTTAAACATTTCCCCTTGCACTGGTAAGGCCCCGCATTTAGTTTCTATTTTACAGTTTTTATTCTTACTGGCCACCTCAAATCATCCATGGAACAACGCAGAGTATAAAAATTAAAAATCATACACGAAGACACGGCACCCGTGTACAGATGGCAAGTAAAGGATGCGTAGAACTGAAGACAGTCCGGGGCGAGGCAAGAACTGCACCTAATACAGGGTGTCCCCCCAAATGTATTCACATGCTGAATCATTATGAAGGCCGTGTTTACTGAAATACATTTCATTTTCAAAATCGAGCTAGCAGCTGTTACAGTGTGTACACATTTTTGTGGGGGCACCTGTATAATTGAGTCCATAGGAGCTGCTATAACAAGGATGGGTAGAAAAGATTGGGGTTCCAGTATCTGGGAAGATAGAAGCTGAGAGGGTACAACAGACACAGTAATAAGAATAATTTTTAAAAACCTGGACAAACGAGGCTCTTGTCCACCCAACACCAGAACCCGGAGGCTGCCTTTCAGACTTGTGGCATTTCACACTCCAAGAGTCAGCTGAGAAACCTCTTTGTCCTAATGGCTGGTTCATGATCAAACATAAATTGACTTAAATAAATCGAGTCAAACATATATTTGCCAAAACCATGATGGATTATTGCAATAAACTAGGATGTGCATTTGGGAGAAGGCCCAGAACCTCTGGAATAAAGAGAATTCTAAGGTTCCAGAGCACTGCTACCCTGTGGGGCCTCTGGGAACACATGGTTTCATGGGGGAGAAATAAATCCAGCCCCTTGGCGTGAGAAGTGGCTGTCCCCAGATGGAAGTAGGAGCATCAACATCCTTCACCCAGGAAGCAAGAACAGTGGCTCCCTTCTGAGATTTGCAAACTGCCATTAGTATCTGCATGGCTAATTCAGAGGAAAGAAATATATGGTAGCAGGATGGGCAGAAAATCTAGTTTCCTCCCTGATTCTGCATGCCTCAGAAGCTTGGCAAACTGCATGGACCAATAAATAAATAAATAAAAGCCCTTAGAGTCACAGGGAGATATTTCTAGTCATTTTCCAGGATATCTCTTCATTTTTAACTTATTCCGTATGCTTTGCTACCCGCAGACCCCAGCCGCAGCAGCAAAAGCAATCTAGGCTGCCCTGCCATTTAAGTGCGAGGAGCCCCAGCCCTAGTGAAGCCTGTCATCTTGCCTATTAGCTCGATGTCTTTATTCACAGACCATCTGTGCCACCGAGAGATACAGAGGCAGCTAATGTCAATATGAACAAATGCCTCCTCTTTTACAAGAAATGTCAAACACAGGACAGGCTAAGAATGACCCCAAGAATACCAACAGATGTTCAGTACAAGCCTCTCAAAAATCAATCCTTTCTACAGGGACTAATTAAGATGAAATAAGGAGCAAAAGTAAAGAAATTTGTGTCATATTATCAGGAACTTCATCCTCACTTTCCAAGCTCATTATGGGCAGATTGGCCTGTGCCCTTTGAAAAAATGCTAAAAGAGGGGCTGCAGCTACCAGGGCACCAGGGAGAGATCTTCATTCACCTCTAGTTCCAAACTATAAAAAGAAAATTGCTCCAAAAAAAAAGTGTTACTTACACAGGCTGCTTTAAACAACTACACACAGAAAGAATCCATTTTCAGAAAGTCTCCAAAAAAATAAATAACAGGTTAGAAAAGATATGATTGCAATAGTTTCCCATCTATAAGCAGATAAGAGGGTGTGGCATCCTGGGCTTGAGTCCTGCCCGATGGGGCCACCGAATGGTTATCTCCTGCAAGGTAAGTGAATGTCTATCATATCTACAGTTTTCAGCTGTTCTCATGCTTCATGGAAGAGCAGAATCTTGGATATGTGTTAGCTTCAAACAAACATAGGTTGCCATATCTTGAATTTTAAATATAGTTCACCTTTGCCTTTACATAAGGAATTATCTGCAGACCATAATATCTGCTGTTCTCATTAAACTATTTGTTACACATTCTGGTTGGGTAATAACATCAGCACACTATATCCCGATGCAGTGGCCCTCAAACATTTCTCAGCCAAAACACATGGTGAATGATTATATTGAGCCCAACCCACTCCCAGGGGGGTCCCTTAAGGTGAGATGCCATTCTCCCTGGAGTAATTAAATATACCCCTTTCTCCCTGCTCAAGAAATTATAGAGGAAGGCAGGCAACTCAATAGTTACTCTAACTTACATAAATGTACATCATTCACAAACCTCAGTATATTACCATCAGCATACATTTGCTTGTGGTCTCATAAAATGATTCCAAAACTTTACCATGGAGTCATGGTGAGACCCCCAAATGCCTTTTAGGTATACTCTTTCACTAATCTATGGCAAAGCCAAGAGCCACCTTCACAGCACCATGGATCCCCCATATCTACATCATAAAGCAGTGCATACAAAGGGATGGGTCAACACATTGAAACGATAGGTCCTTTTTGCAAGTTATAAGAGGCTCAATTTTTGGCATTTCAACAGGAGAAAAGCACAAGGACTTCATGATTCACCAAGACCTCTGATTCACTCTGTTCTAAAAGAAATCGCCACCCTACCACCAACAGTGAACAACAAAACATCTTGTCAGTGTAGTGGATGCTACAGTAAGGACTGGGCATCACCTTGTGTCATGTCTGCCAAAATCTTCCCAAATCTTTCTATCAATTCATAGAAGGATTTGGTCCTGGGAGATTGTCTTTAACAGTAGAAGGGACTCAGCCTTTTGTACCTTTCCCTCAAAGATCATAAGAGCCAAACTTCAAATGATGGCTCTTAGAACTCCAGGTCACCATCTTCTTTTCCTGGTAAAGCTGTAGGGCACTGGGGTGAAATCTGTGGCAGAAATCAAATACTAGAACTCTAAAACAAATGAGAATTTTTTATCCATAATTTATCTCCCAAAACTATGCTATAGAATCACAGTCTGAGAGAAGCCATCATTAGGCGGGTTTTGTCTACAACTCACCTGTTCCGTAATGCTGCCCTGGGGACTGTTAATCCTCAGAAAGCTTGGACTTCACCCTCATGTGAAGTAGATCTCTTGTAGGGTTTTTCCAACAATAAGAAGAGTTATTTAAGAATAATCTATTTTAAAATTCCATGTAATGAATCACTTTTGGGCAACTGAAGCATTACATGCCTTGGTTGGGTCTCCTATCCAACCTACTCCCTTGATGACCTAATCAAATAAAATCCAACACAATCTCCATTCTTCTTCCTCCTTTGTGATGATGACACTAAATGTAACTTTGATATTAAGTCTGTGACTCATTGAAGACCATCTCTTTTAAGTCTGTATGCATAAACTATACTGAAAGGCGATCTATTTCTTATCAATGATTCCCAATTTGTGAACACCGGCATTGGAGATCAAGCAGATGCAGGGAGCTGGTTACTGCCCAGCCCAAGTGCTAACCAAGTTTTTATTATTCCTGTGTAAACAGAAGGGTAATCAGTTAAATGTCTACAGCAGAGACTGAATCTGGAAGCTCAAGAGACCATTGGAAAATGGTTAAAGATGAAAGTTCTACCAGACTCGCTTAGAGCCCTGAGAGGGCTCTTGAATGTGGGTCAGGAACAGACAGAGCATTAGGAGTGGAAGGAGAGAAGCTAGACTTGCCAGATGAGTCTCAACATAACCCAGTTTCTCATTCATGTCAAAGTGGCCACCATCACCAACCTCATCAATCAGAATGGCTGCTGTAAGATGCAGTCTTTCTCTCAAAGATGATATCTGAGAAGACTTTTTACCCAAAGGGACTCAGTGAGGTTCCACTTTAACTTAGGTTTGAAACTTTGACCTGGAGGTCAAAGTGCTTTTGGGGTGGGAGGGTGAGAATATAAGGGAAGTAAATACCAAAGTTTTTCTGGGAAACTCACATCTAATAAAATGTCTGAGACTTCTTATCAACAGATTCAACAAGAGTTTGTTATGTGAAGCTGGGAAGAGGGAAACTAGGTTTCCAGTCCTGACTTCCCCTGGGCAAGTCACTTACCTTCTCTGAGACTCTGTTTTCTCACCTGTAATCTGGGTCACCTGAATTAAAGTTTTCCACAGTTCATACTAGACCTAAACACTATAGTTCTATGAATCCATTCTAATCTCCCGTGTTGTCTTTTCTAAGCAGAACATTCAAGATAGTTTACATGTATGGGCCCCAGAAAGCAGTAAATGGAAATATTGGCTCTACCCATCTGACTTGCATGTAATCCTTAGCAGAGGGAAGCATTTGTTCTGGTGCATCTGTAGGAACACATGTGCTTGCACAGGCCCCATGTGGGCATCCCCTCTGGGCCCACCTTGGCCCCATCCCATCCCATCCCATCCCATCCCATCCCATCCCATCCCATCCCATCCCATCCCAGCACATAAACCATGAGTGATAACTCGCCATGTCACACTGTGCTTTCTGCACGTCCAGGCTGGCAGGACATGCTGCACCCAGAACCTGAGAAACATCTGCAGTTTTGCGATTCTTCCTAGTTTCCATTCCCATGATGCTCTCTGAGCCTCCTCGGATCAGAAAAAGGTCGCGGGCTCCATCTGGCCACCCTGCCCCCCTCCATTCTCTCCCTCACCACTCCTGTTCCCCCCAAGGAGTTTCTGCCCATTTTGTCACTTCCACCTGTTCTGACAGGTTCCCCTGTCTGACCCCAAGATAGCCCTTGGGGACATTAATCATATAACAGCCGGAGCCGTGAAAGAAACAAGGGTTTGGCTGGATACTGTTACCGTCTCTGTCACCTACTAATCATGTCCTATGACACGGAGGGGCTTAATCAGATGGTCTGCTCTCTCATTAATCATCCTGGGCTCACTCAGACTTCACAGAGAGATTAAAGTTTAGCTCTGCTGGCTCCCTGGGCCTCCTCGGGTCTCACCCTCCTCTGAAGCAGTTTCACTCGGGGTAGGTTTCAGGTTCCTTTTTCTTTGCCAACTGGCGGGGCCACTGAGGCGTCGGATGCCTACCAACATGACAATATTTAGGAGCAGGAGGAGAATTCCTTGCTCCTTTCTGTCATCATCTCTCTGCCTCACAATCCTCATATACAGGGTGTCCCCCAAAATACATATACACGCTAACAGCTGACAGTTCAGTTTTGAAAATGAAATGTATTTTAATAAACACTGCCTTTATAATTATTCAAAGTGTGTGTATACATTAGTTGGGGGATACCCTATGTATTCAAAGACATAGAGATCAAACACCCACTTAATGGGAAGGCTGGGAATTAGAGGCCTATGGCTGCGATAGAGGCAAGTGATCACACACACACACACACACACACACACAGGAACCTTAAAGAACTAGTAAAGGAGGCTTTTCCTGTGCTTAACCAATAGCAAGGAAAATTAAATAAAACAACCATTTTTAAAAACCTGATTCATTTGAACCGCATGCATGGCACCAGTGGCTAGAGAGGCTCCACCACCCGAAAGGCACTCAGCCCCTGAGGATCCAGTCCAGCATCACTGTCACTTGCCAGTCTGTTGAAATTATAGCTTCAAGCAAGTCATTTTTGACTTTATTTTTAGCCCGTATCCTTTACAAATTCTTTCCACACCAAAATAAAAGTTACCAAAAGGACCCTCCAAAAATACCCTGTACGTGAGAGCCAGAATGCTTCTGAGCTCCACTGATTCCTCCTGCCTGCAATTTTCCGCGCTTCAAAGGGGAAAAGCAAGTCCCAGCAAAGGGCCCCTCTCCGAGTAGTGGTTTTGTACTTGCTCCGGGTACTGTTGACTTTGCAGCGCTGTATGACTATGCGAAACAAGGATAATATTTGCCCTCAGAGCCGGGAAAGAACAAATATTTTATCAACATCTAAATCATCTCTCATCTGCAGGGGAGGAGGGGCTGAAAGCTCAGCTGCACACACACGTAAACTGAGAGGAGAGCAGCTTCTGGGGGAATCTTCTACCTGTGCAAACTTGACCTTTCAATACCTGGGGCCGGATCCATTGAAAGGAGATCTGTCTGTGAAAATCCAAAACACTGCTGTGGCTCCAGGTGCCCCAGCACCAACCCGGATCCCGGAGTAAACTGCCCAGGTGCCACCACGCTGCCCTGTTCCCTTGCAAACCTGGAAGCCCGGCCTGGGACCTGGGAAGGCGGGCTGTTTCTGTGGATATTTTGGGGAGGGACGAGGGCTTGCCCTGTCGTTATGTTTGTTTCTATTTACTGATCCTCCACCACTAGCCCAGAAATGACAGTAGGTGGAAACACTATCTTTCATTACACAAAGTATAAATAGTGTAATCTATCAGCGCCGTCAATCACAATGATTGATTACAGGCTGTCATAGAGAAGACTGACATATTAGAAAAGTTTTGTTAACAATGCCTATTGCTAGTCAGCCTGCCACAGAGGCTGGTGATTAATGTGTTGTCAGCCTGTAATCCCACACCCTTGGCTAATGAGGCAGGAATTTATCATCTTTACAGAGTGGCAGATGTCAGGGAGAAAGGAATCCAAGTGCTGGAAACAATATACTTTTTCTTACTAGGCCTGACAAGTCTGACAGGCCCCCAAACCCCACAAAGCAGCTTTGTATAAGCACCAACTTAAAACGAGGAACTTTTCACTTGGCATCTTCGCTTTAAATAGTGCTGCAAACCAGCCTCGATCCCTTCAAGGAAATAAAAAATATAAAGGACACGAAGAGAGGAGGGCACAATGCTGAGTTCTGTGAACTTTGCACCCTGTTCTTGACAGCCAGAGACCCCAGGAAGGGTTTCCATGGCGAGCAGACAGCTTTCTGTGGGCGAGAAGCCCGGAGTGACTTTTCACTTTTACCTGTGAACTTGTGACTGGGAGAAAACACAGCCTCCGATGGTGGCTGGGGCAGTGGCTTCCCTTCCACTGCCTCGGGGCGGCTTTCACCTGGAGACACATCTTGCTTTCTAGAAACACTGCCCTTTCGGTTATGGATGAGAAATGGGGGGAATACATAAGGCAGCTCTTCGCTGGTCACGAAAGGGCAACGGCAGGAAGAGAGGACCGTGGAAAATGACTTTCACGGATGCGCGGCTCTTGTTAGAAACTACTTTCAGGCTCCCTTTTTCCTCCTCGCCTTATTCCCTCCCACCCACTGCTTCCATCTTCCACATGCACAACGACTAAAATTCTCTAAGCCGAGGAAATTCAAGCCCAGTAAAGGAGAATTTAGTAGGCGCCCTGTCCCTCGGCATCCTGTCCCCTCGCTGCACCCGCCACCTCTCCACCCGAGTCTAACAACAGAAGCGCTTGATGTCTGTTAAGACCCTTTGGGGCAAACCTTGGATTTTGTTTTCAGACACTATGTGACGCTTTTGAATCTCAGCTGTGTATTTAACTTTGCCAGGTTGTCCATCCTGTTCCCCATAACCTCTAAGCACTACCCCAATGCAGGAGACACCCGGTCTTTTCCATGGCGCACTGAAGATGTCTCCAAGCTTGAAGATTGAAACTGTCCTCTCAGCACCGATGCATTGCCCGAAATTCTCCAGCTGGGAGCAGGGAGCGAAGGGGAACAGCTCTCTGGTTTGCACTAGACCTACTCCGGACCAGTGCCCTGTGAGATGCCCTGCTCTGTACCAGTGCCCTGTGGGATGTCTTGCTCCGGACCAGTGCCCTGTGAGATGCCCTGCTCTGTACCAGTGCCCTGTGGGATGTCCTGCTCTGTACCAGTGCCCTGTGGGATGTCCTGCTCCGGACCAGTGCCCTGTGGGATGTCCTGCTCCAGATCAGTGCCCTGTGGGATGTTCTGCTCCAGACCAGTGCCCTGTGGGATGTCCTGCTCCGGACCAGAGCCCTGGGGGATGTCCTGCTCCGGACCAGTGCCCTGGGGGATGTCCTGCTCCGGACCAGTGCCCTGGGGGATGTCCTGCTCCGGACCAGTGCCCTGTGGGATGTCCTGCTCCGGACCAGAGCCCTGGGGGATGTCCTGCTCCGGACCAGTGCCCTGTGAGATGCCCTGCTCTGTACCAGTGCCCTGGGGGATGTCCTGCTCCGGACCAGTGCCCTGTGGGATGTCCTGCTCCGGACCAGTGCCCTGGGGGATGTCCTGCTCCGGACCAGTGCCCTGGGGGATGCAGTGTGCTGCTTGTTCTCATGTCAGTCTCCAAGGAAGGGGGCCAATCTTAAGTGGCAACATTCTGACGGATGTAATCCTTCCTCAAACACAGATACCTCTGCTAATGTACACAGATGCAACGCAAAAACAAAACAAAGAGGGAGACAGCAACCAGGGGAGAAAATCTCTGCCTTCTGTCAACAGCACCCTCAGGCTAGAACTCGCAGCAAAGCAGTAAGTCATTTAATCTCCAGAAGGCAGCTTTCTGGCATTAAGATGCACAAGGGTCTCCAAGAGCCGGGACACACCCAGTGCGTGAGAGATGGGCTTAGTGGGCCAGGAACCCACATGCCCAAGAAGAAACCCAGGGCACTGCCAGAGCCTCTTGGGTGTTCCCCAGATCCCGTGTGCTGAAGGCTGCAGACCTGCGGTGGGCCCGGGGTCAGAGCCCGGACAGCTGGAGGCTGCCGGTGGAAATGCCCCTCCGGCTCTTTGGGGGACCAGCACAAGAGGCAGCTCAGCCCTGATGCTAATCAGCCGGCTCTGAGTGAAGGGTGATGAGGGCCGGCGCCGGCTCCACTCTGCCCAGGCCACCGCGGTCCTGGCCGCAGATCTTACTGAGTGATAAGCCAGGGCTCTGCGGGCGCCCCTCTCCCCTTAGCCTGCACGTCTGTGTGCCCAGGGGGAGGTGCTGAGTGAACCTCCCACCCAGAGCCTCCTGGCCCAGGGCAGGGTGCTCTGTGGGTCGCCCCCAGGCTCGCTGCCTCGCAGCTCCAAGGAGGCAGGGCCCGTCCGGCCCTCCCCTGCCAGCGCCCCTGGCCGCCAGCCGCCTCCCCCGCCCGGCGCTCATGCAGCTTTCATTAACTCCCTCAGCCGGCAATTTCCATCCATTTGACGACAGATTAGAAGTGGAATTCAAAAAGAAAGTCACTTGACCTCCCATAATGTGCTTCTCTTAATTACATTAAAGATTTTCAACTGTAACCATACTGGGTTTGACAGGTAAGGTTTTAATCAACTTCAGGTGGCCACTTTTAAGTGCTCCTCAGACTGGTGCCACGATGTTGGCGTCACCTACGCTCCCAACGTGGTTCTAATTTAAATGGCTAATTTTGACACGAAGGAAAGAGGCGAGCCCGCGGAGCCCCCACCGCTTCAGCGGGGGTGCGCTCTAAATTAGGATTAATGCGGCAAGCTGAAGCATGGTTGGAGGTTTATTTTATGGAGGTTGGAGTAAGTAAATAACATTTATCCTTTGTATACGTCTGCATATAATTACAGTAAAGTTTTCTTGTGTGTTAAATTATACAAACTCTTCAAAAGTGGGTGCCTAATGTCTTTTTCTAAAGCTGTGTTATTATTTTGGTCAAAAGTTGTTTACATTAAACAAATTCAATTTACTAAACTTTGACATGTTTGCACAACTGCATATAATTTATGCTGGAGTCTGAGACATGACTTTCAAATGAACTTTCTCAGTCCTAACTCGGCGGATGGGGCTCGAACATGGAGGTGTGGTGACTCGTCGGACCACGTTTTTGTGGCCAGTTTAAATGATTTCATTTTCCTCTCCTAAAGTCCTTGAATCACTCATTAAATGTTTATTGAGTATCTACTGTGGTCCAAGCAATATGCCGGGTGCTGAGGACGTAAAGATCAGCAAAGAAAAGATACAGTCCCTGGCCTGAGGAGCTCACAGGTTATTTAAGGAAATGGTTCAGCAAAGTGCCACAGGAAGGCGTGCTAAATCGCAAAGCCTAGAGGCTGGGAAGGAGAGGCGCGTGCTGCTCGGGCTCCACGGGAAAGCAGGGGCTGGTCGTGTCTTACAGGGCGACTTCCCCGAGGAAGTGACAATGTGAGCTGAGAACAAGATGACAAACGTTACAGCCAAGGAGATTACTTAGAGAGGAACGTCCAGGTGTTTTAGGCAGAGGGAACAGCACAGGCAAAGCCCCGCGGCAGGATAAGAAGTGGTACTTGGGAGGCACTAAGAAGGTGAGTGTGTGTGAGGGATGCTGGTGGTGTGAGGTGGGGGTGGAGCTGGAGCGCAGGGAGCAGAGCCCGGCTCCACAGCGTGGCCAGGCCCTGTTGGGGAGTGTGGTCTTTATCCTAAAGGCAAGACCTAGCCAGTGCAAGGTTGGAAGGAGGAGAATGACTTGAGGATTTGTTTGCATTTTGCAAAGATCTGTTGAAGGGAGCAGAGTAGACTATGAGGGGTCAAAAGTTGCTGAAGGTGGATCGGTTTGAAGGCTATTACAGTAGTTCAGAATTTTAAAAATACAACCACAAACATATGGTTTGAACTAGGGAGATGGTGAAGGATGAGCATGAATGGTTTTAAGAAGTGCTGAGGGCCCGGCTGGGTGTGGCTCAGCGGCTGAGCATCGACCTAGGATCCAGGAGATCGCGGTTTGATTTCCAGCCGGGGCACATGCCCGGGTTGCGGGCTCGATCCCCAGTCGGGGGTGTGCGGGAGGCGGCCAATCAATGACAACTCCTTCATCATTGATGCTTCAACTTTCTCTCTCCCTCTCCCTTCCTTTCTCTGAAATCAATAAAGATATATTTTTTTTAAAAAAAGTGCCGAGGAAGTAAAACTGGCAGAATGTTGGGACAGCTGGGTCACCTCTTAGATTTCTAACCTGCATACCTGCAGGGGTCACAGTACCATTCACTGAGCTCTCGGAGGTCTCTGAAGCAGGACCGTGTATGCGGGGAGCATGAGGGCCTTTGAGGCATCTGAGCCACTCTGAGCCACGTCAAGAAGTCAGCAGCCCCTCTCTGGAGCTCAGCAGATGCATCCCCTAGTGTAGAGGGGTGTGAGTTGAAGCTGTAAATATGGATGAGACCACCAAGAAAGATCAAACTGAGACGAAGGGAGGTGCTAGGGCCGAGCCCTGAGACATCAGTATTCACCAGCTGCGCAAAGGTGGGTGGCCTGTAAGAGATGGGATACAAGTGGCCAGGGAGGTGGCTGATAAACCACCTGGGTCACAGAAGCCAAGGAAAGACAGTGTTTCATAAAGAAGGGGTGAACAACAGTTTTTCCTACCGCTGAAAGGCCAAGCAAAACAGACACCGAAGGGCCTGCTGGGTTTAGCAACCTGGAGGTCGCTGGGGAACTGAGCTAACGGTAGAGCAATGAGTGCGGAACCCACGCTGACCTAGGCTGCAGGAAGCTGTTGAGTAAGTTGAAGGTAAAGAAATGGAAGCCGTGAAAATAGACACATCTTTTGAAAAGTCTGGCACTGAAGAGAGAAGAGAAAGGGCTGCAGAGGGCTGTAGGTAAAGTGGTTGTTTGTTTAAAGGAGAGAGCTAAGAGTTCTCAAAATCTGATGGGAAAGATGGGGTTGTGAGGGAGAGGTTGACTATACAAGATAAAGAGGGGAAAAATGACTCTGCTGGCACCAGAGGGGAAAGGAATTGATGGCGTCCATCCTTAGCTGGGAGGCAGGCTTGATTGATTTTGCTATATATCCCTGGAAGAGATTTCTCTTGGGGATGGAATGAACATTTCTTTTGTCAGCAGACCGAAATGTATCCAAGGATGAAAGGCTTGTCACTGACAATGTTAAAGTCATCAAACGTCTTCGTCGGGCTTGACACAAAGTGGTCAGCATTTTGGAAGGAGGGGAGAGAGAGACGGCCCATGGCCAGGCACACCGGGAGCCCAGGAGACGTGCTCTAAGGCCACACAGCACTGATAGTAAGCCGCAGCGCCCAGCCTACTGCCGAGGGAGGCGACAGCCAAAGGGAGTTAGGACTGTGGGGTATCTGGGTGAGCAGGTGGCGTTTGGGTCTCTTTCTCACAATTTCTCTGTCCCTTCAGGAATGACCAACAGTTGTCTATAATGTGTTCAGCTACACTTGACCTTGTGGGAAACAGAGAGAAAGGGTAAAGCATAAGTGTTATTTCTGCATCATTCACAGAGTAACTGCAGAAATGAAATAAACATATTTGAAATAAGAACAATGATTCAGCAAGAGTCCTTCCAAAATCAAGAGGCAAAAAGTTGCTCTGGAAAAGCTTCTTGGAGGAGGCAGCACCTGAGCTGTGTGGTGGTTTAAGTAGGATTTGAATTGGTGCTGAGTAGAGGTTGGGGCATTGAGCTCTATCTCCTGTACTTCAATTAACTATTTTTTCTAATAAAAAGATTTCATTGAAGGAAAAATAGGAAACACAAAAAATAAAGAAAATAAAAGTCACCTGCAATTCCAGTACCCAGAGATACACATGATTAAAAACTGGCTAATTTTCCTTCCATTCCTCTTCCTAATTATGTATGTGCAGTGTGTGTGCCTGCACACACACACACACACACACACACACACACACACACAATCACATGCACATCCAAATGCAACATGGACCTGTTTACTCAAGTCTACTGTTTTCTAGATGGTTAGCTTTTGGTTTTCTGACTTGAAGGCTAATGGTTGTTTTATGTTAAAGATATGCATAATGTAGAAATAAAACTCCTCCACAATCCCATCTCCAGAGACAACCACATCTAGTCCAATCATGGAGGTACCTACAGTGGGTAGGGCCCAGGGTAGGTGTACCAGTGACCCTCTGATGACAGGTCTGTTGACTGATTAGTTGGATCAGAGAACCCACTGCTGAGGACCATCTCCCCAGCTTCAGGCAAACCCTTTCCTGTCTCTAGTGATGAGACTCTTAGAGGCTGGTATTTCCCCAAGCTTCAGACGAGTGGAGATAAAGCTGCCATATTTGGTAAAAATTTCTTACTTCTCCAATTTCTTTTAGACTCGGCAGTAATGGCAGTAATTCTACCTTGTACTGTGTGTGACAAGACTGCTCTTGGGATAAAGACTTAATGAATCTGACTCATTCTTTGTGTAGAAAAGATTCTTTTACCCTGAGGGGAAAAATAGCCCAAGACAGGGTCCCAGCATGAACCAAAACTCAACAAAAATAGTTCAAATGAAGAAACTATAATGAAAGGACTCTCTACAGGGCAGGGGCAGGGGAGCCGTGTGGGCAGATGAAGGCACCCAGGGACTAGCCAGAGGGGAAGCTGTTACCCCCCAGGACTGAAGGACCAAGGGATGGAAACCGTGTTGACAGACACCAGAGAACTGGAGTCATGGAGGAAGGTCTCCCCTCTTTGGGGGAGGTGGAGGTACAGCATGGATGGACTGCAGAGAATCGAGAAGTGCCTTCACTTCATTCTAGAAACAAGATGAAAGTGAGGTCCTGGTCCAACCCCCAAAGGCCCAAACTGCCTAGACTGGAATGACTGAGGCCATGACTAGGAGGCGCAGAACACTAGGGCACCATCTCCCTGCATGTAGTCAGTGGCTGTCACACTATGGTCACTGGGTCAGCAACCCCAGCATCAACTGGGAATTTGCAAGACATGCAAATTCGCGGGTCCCCCTCAGACCTACTAAATGAGATACTCTGGGAGTGGGGCCCAGAAAGCTGTTCTAAGGAGTCCTGCAAGTTGCAGTTGAGAAGCATTGCTCTAAGCTAACAGGTTTCCTTCGAAAAGGGGTCTAATGAGCAACATCTGGAAGGGCCAGCTCAGCCCAGCCAAGGGCACTGATCAGCCATGTGTGGTCCACTAACCCACACCTTGCAGCCACCTTCTTGCAGCCCCACATCAGAGAAGGCCCAGAATCTGGGAAGCAATGAGGCTCTTGTGAAAGACCAATGATTGAAATAAGCTCTCTGAAGCTCTCATTGCGTCCCGGCAGAAATAGCTGCTCTGGGACTCCAGGGGGATATTTTAGAATGATGGAGGCTCCGTTACCAGCAGCCTCTGCCTCTGAGGACTCTCCCCTCAGTCTGGCAAAAGAATGGACATGACCAGGACTCTGCTATTGCTAACAACATTGGGAGATGATGTATTTCTGCTAATGGCACCTTCTGTCGCTACAGAGAAGCTGCTCCAGCTTCCTCTTGTCCCGCAGAGAATCTGGCAGCCTCCAGAAGATATAATAGAGACCTGAGGACATTTGGAAGATGCACTACACAGGAAGGGTGTTTTCAATTTGATTTACCTTCCATCTCCTACAAGGAACCGATAGTTAGTACCACACTGCATCACAAGCCCAGCACGCACCAAGAGTGAGCCTGGGGGAGACTAAATAACCCTTGTCAAGTGTAGGAAGGGTAATCACATGGATGCTTGTGACTGGCTCCTCCAAAGACACAATAACCGAGAATTAGCTTAAATACAGCAGCAGGGACTCAGGAAGGAAATGGGGAAATGACACGGGGATATTTTATGGCTAGAGACCAACAGGGGTTCCCATCTACTGCCTGAAGAACAAATAGTTTGTGAGTTTGTTCCCGGTACACTATTGATAGGCTTAGAGTAAAAGCAATTATTTAAGGGTTAAGGAAAACAGTAAGCTTTTAGGTGTAGTAGGTGAAAATATTCAGAAGCCTAGGTTTGTACTGCAAAAGTATACCACACACAAAATTGGAAAACCTCCTAAATGTCAGGCGTGCTCACATTTATTCACAGGCACCGATAGCTATTGAAAGCAGAAGAATTACTTCAAATGGAGGTCACAGTGTCAACAAGGCTTGTATTCACCCATTCATTTTTTCATTCAACAAATGCTTATTGGGCAGTATTAATTTCCTAGGGCTGCTCAGAAAACTCACCACAAATTTGGTGGCTTAAAACAATCGAAATTTATTCTCTCACAGTTCTGAAGGCCAGAAGTCTGAACTCGAGGTGTCAAAAGAGCCATATTCTAATAACTCTAGAGGAGAATCCTTCTGTTATGCAAAGTGCTGAGAAAATGTCAGCATAATGCTTGGGATTTCAAAGAAATAACCCAGAGGACTGGCTGGGAAGGACGCGGTTTATTAGGACTTTCATGCACACCCAGGGCCACTGGCCAGTGAAGTTTATCACAACCTGGACTTTTCCAATACAAGGTTATATAGAGTACAGAAAACAAAGCAAAACAGGCCATGCAGGAGGAGGGGGATGTGCTCATATGCAAGCTGTGTGAGATCAAAACACTAGCTGTTTTCTCTGCTGTTTCTTGACCAAGGAGCTGGCCAGGCTCCTGAGGTCTCACAATCCACTTACTTAGAGCCTTCATCACATTGCCACAGGCTGGGAGGGGGAGCTGGGCATGGGAAGGGGCTTATGTTCTCACATACCATGCACCTTCCTTGCCTCTTCCAGCTATTGGTGTTCCTCCTGGTGTTCCTTGGCTTGGGGCAACATAACTCCAGTGTTTCCTTTTCTCTTATCTTATAAGAACTTACTGAATTTAGGGCCCATCCTAATCCAGGATGGTTTCATCTTGGGAATCCTTAACTTAATTATATCTGCAGAAACCCTTTTACCAAATAAGGTCACACTCACAGGTCTCAAGTAGACATATATTGGGGAGCGGGGTGGGGGTAGAATTCAACCTGTTAGTCACTTACTATGAACTTGGCATTGCTTTAGGAATTTGGATTACATCAGTGGGAAAAAATACATATAATAAAAAATCAGGCTTTTGTGGAACTTCTATTCTAGCAGGGGGAGACAGATGATCAAGACTAAGCATAGTAAATAAGTTAAATGTCATTTCTTAAAACAGCAGGGTAGGAGGAGTCCCTGACTGCTGGGTGGTGTCACCAGAGGGGGCAGTTTGCAGTAATAAGTAGAGTGGTTCAAGCCAGGTAAGTTTATGGAAAAGGTAGGATTTCGCAAAAACCTAGTAACACGAGGGGATTTAGCCTCATGGATATCTGAGAGAAAAGTATTCCGAGCAGAGGAAATGGCTAGAGCCAAGGCCCTAGGGCAGGACCTTGCTTCATATAGTCTGGAGGCAGCAAGGAACATATTGAGAAGGCGGAGTGTAGGTGAGGGGCCCCGGGCAGGCCAGAGAAGGTAGGGTTTTCCAGTGAAGTGGGAAGTCAGCACAGGGTTTCATGTGGAGGGGTAAGGAGTGACCCACAAACACAGCTCTTCATCTTTCCATCCACACACTCATCTAGTCACGAATTCAGCCCATGTTGTGACCATGTCAGGGACCTGGCAAGAAGCAGAAGGCACAGTCACCTGGGATTTTTTAAAGAAGGAACTATTTTCAGGGGTGTGGGCAAAAAAGGGCAACAAACAGGGATGCGGAGCCCAGGAGCTGGCAGTGGTAGAAATCCATTATGAACGTGTGCGTGAGATCTGGAGCTGTGGAAACAGGGAAGAGCTGCCTGACGTGAACTGTGGTCCTAGATGGACACGGCCAGAACCACAAACCTGCAGGGTGGGAACGGGAAGAAATACCCCTGCTTCCCTCTCCTCCAGCTTCCTGATCTGCTGGTACCTCCCCTTGTCCAAGCCCAACCAGAAGCCAGAGGGCGAGGGAGCCTGGGAGGTCAGGGCAGCAGCCACCCACCCGGACACAGAGCAAGGTGGGGAAGAGCAAACAAAGACGTGGGGTGACAAACGGAACAGTGACCCAGCCAAGTCTAGAGCCATCCCTGGAGATTCTATGTGAGGAAAAGAGCCACGTCCTGGCCTGCATGGTACTTGTGTTCTGGTGACAGACATACGTTCAACAAACACACTAAAATAAAACCCATCCCTACTTGGAAAAAGGGAACAGAATGGAGCTTTTAGCCTAAGGGCAGATACCAGTCTGCATCCTGCTGAGGCAGCTCAGACTCTGATGGAAAACACATGGTCACTTTGGCCTGCAGACTCAGGAGACAGATACATTGGCTAGAATCTGGGACGGGGCCTGAACCGATTCTCACACCCCTGCGATGTGCTACCACCACCACAGGGGCCGAAACCATGTTTGCGAGCCTGGGGAAGAGTGTGCGACCGAGAGCAATTCCATTCCACTGCCCCTGTTCAAAACCTGCACACACGACCCCACAACCAGAAAGGCGGAGGGACAGGACAGAGGCCCTGGGGCTCCGAAGCACAGGGAAGGCGGGGTAGTCTGACCCACGCATGGTGGGAAACCTCTCCCTTTAGCAACGTGAACAGCTCCTCATAACGTGATACTAGCTGCCTTTCAAGAGATCTCTGTTAAAAACAGCTTCTCTACGCCGATCTGCCTTGTTCCATCCTGCCTGTCATCTAGGAAGGTTAAGGATTGCAAGAGAAGGTCTAGGGGGGACCTGAAAAGTCACCCCGGGACCAGCGGCCTACACTGTGTGAGAGCAGTCAAGGGATGACCTCGCTGCCTTTCTTGTTTCAATAAATAAAATGTCAGGGCCCTCTGGGAAGACTGAAACTCAACTAATGGTAAGATTAAAGTTCACAGAAGTCAAAAGGGGAGAGTGGCTTCCTCTGAAAGTTAAACATAGAATTATGGTCCTAAGCAGGTACCCCAAAGAATGGAAAACGGAACTCCAAAAGGTATGGGTGTGAGTGTCCACAGCAGCACTCTTCGTAACTCTTCCATCCAGCCCAAAGATGGAAACAGTCCAAATGTCCCCAAGCAAGTGAATGGGCAAACTGTGGCGCCCACACACCCTGAAGTATTTCTCAGCCCGAAGAGGGAATGAAGTGCTGATACCTGCTGCAATGAGGATGAGCCTGGAAGATTTTACACTCAGGTGAAAGGAGCCAGTCACCAAAGGTCACATATTATAAGACTCCACTTGTAAGAAGTATCCACAGGAGATAAATCCATACAGACAGAATGCAGATTGGTGGGTGCTGAGGGCCGGGGAGAGGGCTGATAGAGAGAAACTGCCTAATGGGTCAGCTTTACTTTGAAATGATGGAAATATAAGGAACCAGAAATAGTAGTTGCACAACACGTGAATATACTAAATGCCACTGAATCGTTCAGTTTAAAATGGTTGGTTTCATGTTATATGAATTCCACACAGAGACATAGTAAGGAGAGTAGAGAAGTTGTCATTGAATTCTGCCATATTAGAACTTTAGGTAAAGCCAAGTTTACTACTCGGTAATAAGCCCAAGAACCTAATTACACCAAAAGGTAGCACAGGGTGAAAATATCAATGGTTTGGAAAAGTCCAGACCAGTGCTTCCTAAGCCATCTGCTATGAAGGAGGAATTTTGCTGCTGCTGTTATCCTGAATTAAATTCCCAATCTGTCATGGCTCAGCACTTTTGCAAAATGAAAATGAATTCTCAGGACTCCCAGCTTCCACCTAGAATATAAAAGCTAGAAAGAAAGAATGTCACTTGTGCACCAGCAAGTGAACCCGGACAATTTACAAAATCATGACCTTCATCCTTTTAGAGAACTGAGGAAGATGAGCCCCCAACATATGGTAAGAAT
The DNA here is from genome assembly GCF_964146895.1 of Miniopterus schreibersii. Classification (NCBI taxonomy): domain Eukaryota; kingdom Metazoa; phylum Chordata; class Mammalia; order Chiroptera; family Miniopteridae; genus Miniopterus; species Miniopterus schreibersii. The sequence continues at coordinate 14,970,008 of NC_138114.1, forward strand.
AAGTTCAAATTTTCAGTGGGTTACTAAAAGCCAAACGTGGGCTAGCACAAGAAAACAAGCCCCTGGGATGACAGGGGAGCCCATGCCTAGTCATCCTCAAGAACTGTGCCATGTGCTCACAGAAAGACTGGGAGGCAGGCCTGGGGCCCAGGGCAGCTGTCCTCAATGGTACAGACATGGAGAAGGGGAGTGATGCTGCTACTGAAAAGGCACAGGGTTCCTTGCAATGAATTCTCCCTAAAAGAACAAAAGCCTTAAATTTCTGGGGGTCATGCAACAAATCCCATCATGCAAGGGGCACAGATAAAGATCCATTGCATCTGGGGGGAGGGACAGCAGACAGTCCTGGGCCTTGACTACTACAGGTCCCCTACAGTTGAGGAGGGATCATCAACAGGAAACTTCCCCCCCGCCCCCGTATAGAGCAAAGAATACTGCAAAGATAAAGAGATACCCTACAGTGATAAAGAAGTCAGTTCACCAAGATGACATGAGGATCCTACATTAGAGTTTCAGCAGAGCTTCAAAATACATGAAGTAAACAGTGATAGAACTGAAAAGAAAAGAGATATATACAGTTATAGGTAGCGACTTCATCACTCTTCTCTCATGAATCGATAAAATAGGGAGACAAAATCAGTAGGGATACAGCAGACCGGAACAACACTATTGTCCAAATTGACCTAACTATGTTATGAAGCTCTATCACTATACAAAACAGGAACAGAAATACACACTCTTTCCAAATGGACATGGGACATTCACTAAAATAACCACATTATTTATAAACAAACCTCAACAATTTAAACCTCTAAAAGAATTTAAATCATACAAGCTATGTTATCAAACCACACAAAATTAAGCTAGTATAGGTACAAAAGAATGTTTGAAATATAGCTAAATACATGGAAATTAGCAGCATAGGCCTAAAGAACACATGGGTCAAAGTGGAAGGCATAAGAGACTAAAGAAAAAAATTTTAATTGAATGAAAATGAAAAAACAAAATTTGTGTGACTCAGTTAAAGCAATGATCAGAGGGAAATTTATAGGACTAAAAGCCTATATTAGAAAGGAAGAAAGGTATCAAGTCAATAATCTAAGTTGGTTCATAATATCCTTAAGAAACAAAAAAAGTGCAAATTAAATGCAAAGCCAGCAGAAGACAGAAACTAATAAAGATTAAAGTAGAAATCAATAAAATAAAAAGTAAAAAAATCAATAGTACCAAAATCCCATTCCTTGAAAAGATCAATACAATTGATAAACCTCTAACCACACTGAACAAGATAAAAAAAGAGAAGATACAAATTAGCAATATCAGGAAGTAAAGAGGTACATTAACTATATACATAGTAATAATACAGATAAAAAAGAATAAAAAAGAATATTATAAACTTTAAGTCCCAAATTCAACAACTTAGATGAAATTGGCATCCCTTTCATGACAAAAATTACCAAAGCTCAAAAACAGTATGGAGGTCCCTCCAAAAATTAAAAATGGAGCTGCCTTTTGACCCAGTGATCCCACTTCTAGGAATGTATCCTAAGAATCCTGAAACACTAATCAGAAAGAATATGTGCAGCCCTGTGTTCATAGCAGTGTAATTCACAATAGCTAAGACTTGGAAACAGCCCAAGTGCCCATCAGTAGACGAGTGGATAAAAAAGCTGTGGCACATTCACACCATGGAATACTATGCAGCTGTAAAGAAGGATCTCGTACCCTTTGGGATAGTATGGAGGGACCTGGAGAGTATTATGCTAAGTGAAATAAGCCAGGCAGAGAAAGGCAAATATCACATGATCTCACTTATATGTAGAATCTAAATAACCTAATCAACTGATGAACAAAATATATTCAGTGACACAGAAGCATTCAACAGATTGATGAATCTCAGAGGGAAGGTGGGGGTGGAATCTATATGCATTTATGCATAACCCAAGGACACAGATAATAGTGTGGTGAAGGCCTAGGGAGGGGATTGGGTGCGGTGTGGAAGGGGTCAATGGGGGAAAAAGGAGAATCTGTAATATTTTGAACAATAAAATAAAGACATTAAAATTAAAAAAAAAAAAAAATTTACCAAAGCTCATCCACAAAAGAAGTAGGTAACCTGAACAGGCCTATATTAATTAAATAAAATGAATGTGTTAGAAATCTAACTGACAACAAGAAAAACACCACCAAAAAGCTACAAGCCCAGGTAGCTTTACTAGTGAATTTTACCAAACATGTAGGTAGGGAGTAATACCAATTCTGCAGAAACTAGTCCATAAAATAGAAGAGGAGGGAATTCTTCTCAGCTTATTTTATAAGACATTATCCTGACATCCAAAACCAGATGAAAATGTAAAAAAAAAAAAAGAGAGAAAAGCACAGACCAATATCATTGTGAACATAGATTTAAAAACTCCCAACAAATATTATCAAACCAAATTCAGCAATATATTAAAAATATAATACATCATGACCAAATGGTATCTGTCCTGGGAAAGCAAACCTGGTGCAACATTTTTAAAATGAATGTAATTCCCTATGTACACATATTAAAGAAGATAAACTGTGCATTCACCTCAATAGATGGAAACACATTTGCCAAAATACATCATTTGTGATAAAAACACTCACTACGCCAGAGATAGTGGGAACCTCTTCAACCCAATAAAGGGATCTATAAAAAAATCTATAGCTAACTTCATACTTAGTTGCAACAGACTAAATGATTTGCCTGTAAGACTGAGAACAAGGTAAAGATATGTGCTCTCACTATTTCTGTTCTACAAAGTTCTGTAAAATCATCCTAGTAAAGTGCTTTTGTACAATGTACTGTGGTTCGAAGCTGTGAAATAAGGTAATAAATAAAAATAAAGAGCATATAGCTTGAAATGAGGAAATTAAACTCTCTTTATTCACAGATGACATGATTGTCTACATAGAAAATCTCAAGTAATTCACAAAAATGCTCCTAGAAATAAGTGAGCTTAGCAAAGTCACAAGAAAACTTATAAATCTATAAACTAATAATGAAAAATTAGAAAAGAAAATTTAAGAAATAGTATGATTTAAAATAACAAAAGACACCAAATATTTATGTATAAATCTAACAAAATATGAGCAAGATTTATATCTTGAAAACAACACACTAATGAAAGAAATCAATGACCTAACTGAAATGTCATATTCATGGACTTAGAGTCTGTACTGTTAAGGTATAGATTGACTTTCCTCTTACTGCTCTGTACTTTCAACAGAATTTCAGTCAAATAATTTATAGAAATCAATAAGCTGATACTAAAATTTATTGGGGAAGACAGAGGAACTAGAATAGCCATAAATGTTTTTGGAAATGAACAATATTAGAGGACTTACACTATCTGATTTCAAGACATACTATAGATGTGGGTGTATTTCTGGGCTCTATATTCTGTTCCACTGATCTATATGTCTGTTTTTATGCCAGTACCATGCTGTTCTGATAACTATGGACTTGTAGTATAGTTTGATATAAGGAAGCATGACTCCTCCAACTTTGTTCTTCTTTCTCAAGGTTGCTGTGGATATTCAAGGAGTTTTATGGTTCCATAGAAATTTTTGGATTATTTGTTCTAGTTCTGTGAAATATGCCATTGGTATTTTTATAGGAATGGCACTGAATCTATAGATTGCTTTTGGTAGTATGGACATTTTAATGATGTTAATTATTCCTATCCATGAACATGGTATGTGCTTTCATTTCTTTGTATCTTCTTCTATTTCTTCCTTCAGTCTTACAATTTTCTGAGTTTATGTCTTTTACATCCTTGCTTAAATTTATTCCTATTTTATTTTTTAATGCAATTTTAAATGGGATTTTTTTTAGTTTCCCTTTCTGATAGTTCATTATTAGTGTATAAAAACACACTAATTTTTATTTTGTATCCTGTTACTTCACTGAATTCATTTTTCAGTTCTAGTAGTTTTTTTGGTGGAATCTTTAGGGTTCTCTATATATAGTATCATGTCATCTGTAAATAATGAGTTTTACTTCTTTCTTTTCAATTTGAATGCCTTTTATTTCTTCTTTTTTGTCTGATTGCTGTGGCTAGGATTTCCAGTACCATGTTGAATAAGAGTGGTGACCTAAATGGTCAATTAATATTTGACAAATGAGGCAAGAACACACAATGGAGTAAAGACAGTCTATTCAATAAATGGTGGTGGGAAAATTGAAGAGATACATGCAAAAAATGAAACTAGACCATCTTCTTACACCATACACAAGAATAAACTGTAAATGGATTAAAGACTTAAATGTTAGACTCAAAACCATTAAACTCCTAAAAGAAAGTATAGGCAGTAAAATCGTGGACATTTCTCTTAGTAATATTTTTTTTCTGATATATCTCCTTGGACAAGGGAAACAAAAGAAAAAATTAACAAATGGGACTTCATCAAGCTGAAAAGTTCTTGCACAGCAAAGGAAACCATCAACAAAATGAAAAGACAACCCATTGAATGGGAGAACATATTCACCAATGATACATCTGATAAGGGCTTAATATCCAAAATTTATAAAGAACTCACACAATTCAACATAAAAAAAATCAGTCCAATTAAAAAATGGGTAAAAGACCTAAATAGATACTTCTCCAAAGAGGACATACAGATGGCCAATGGATATATTAAAAGATGCTCAATAGCATTAATCATCAAAGAAATGCAAATTAAAACCACAATGAGATACTACCTCACACCTGTCAGAATGGCTGTCATCAGCAAATCGACAAACAACAAGTGTTGGCTAGGATGTGAAGAAAAGGGAAACCTTGGGAAGGCAGAGTGGTGCCACCACTATGTTAAACAGTATAGAAGTTCCTCAAAAAATTAAAAATGAAACTGCCTTATGACCCAGAGATTCCACTTCTGGGAATATATCTTAAGAAGTTCAAAACACTAACTTGAAGGAATATATGCACCCCTATGTTCATTGCAGCATTATTAGCAATAGCCAAGTTATGGAAGCAACCCAAGTGCCTATCAACAGACAAGTGGATAAAAACGTGGTGGTTCATACATACAATGGAATATTACTTGGCCATAAAAAAGAATGAAATCTTCCCATTTGTGATGACATGGATGGGCCTAGAGGGTATTATGCTAAGTGAAATAAGTCAGACAGAGAAAGATAAATACCTTATGATTTCACTTATATGTGGAATCTGAAGAACAATATAAATGAACAAACGAAACAAAAATAGACTCATAGATTCAGAGAACAGACTGATGGTTGCCAGAGGGGAGGGTGGTTGGGGGGCTGGGTGGGAAAGGTGAGGAGACTAGGAAGTACAGACTGGTAGTTACAAAATAGCCATGGGGATGTGAAGTACAGCATAGGAAATATAGTCAATAATGTTGTAATAACTAAGTATGGTGCCAGGTGGGTACTTGAGATATCGGAGGGAACACTTTGTAAAGTATATGATTGTCTAACCACTATGCTGTACACCTGAAACTAATACAAAATAATAATGCATGTAAACTGTAACTGAAAAAATAAAATAGAAAAGACATACTATGAAGCCACAGTAATCATGACAGAGTGGTGTTTCTGAAAAGCTGGGCATATAAGTTAATGAGACAGAACAGTCTAGAGATAGATCCCACATACTGCACATATGACTAATTAATTTTAACAAAAGTGCAAAGGTAACTGAATGGACAAAAGACTAGCCTTTCAACAAATGAAGCTGAAATGACTGGATATCTATACACACAAAGAAACCTTGACCTATGCTTTGCACCATATACAAATAGTAACTAAAAATGGATCATTGTCTTAAATGTAAAACCTACAGCAATAAATCCTCTAGAAGAAAACACAGGAGAAAATCTTTGTGATCTTGTGTTAAGTAAAGGTTTCTTAGAGATCATAGCAAAAATACAATCTATAAAAGTAAAATTTGATAAACTGAACATCAAAATTAAAAGCTTTGCTCTGCAAAAAAAAAAAACACTATTATCAAAATGAAAAGGCAAGCTACAGACTGGAATGCAATATTTACAAAACACATATATGACAAAAAACTTGTTATCAAGATTATACTAAGAACTTCCAAAACCCAATAAAAAGAAATGATTACAATTAAAAACCTGCAAGAAGATCAGATGAAAAACACTTCACCAAAATGTATAAATTACAATAAGCACATGAAAAGGTATACTACACACCTATCAAAATGGCAAAAATTAATACAAAAACAACAAGATTCTGAAAATATCAAGTTTGGACAAGTACGTAGAACAATTGGAACTTTCATACATTGCTGGCTATACTGCAAAACAGTGCAGCCAGCCTCTTAAAAAAAACATTTGTCAATTTCTTGTAGAGTTAAATGCACACTTATTATGAGACAAAGCAAATCCCACTTCCAGGATTTGCCCCAAAGAAATGAAAACATATATCCACACACAAGTATCATGTTCCCATAAAAACTGTGCACAAATGCTAATACTAATAACAGCATTATTTATAATTACCCAAATCTGGAAACAACCCAAATGTCCCCCAACTTATGAATGGTTGAACAAATGGTGGTACACCCGTACAAAGGAATACTACTCAGCAATAAAAAGGAATGAACTACTGACACATGCAACCATAAAGAGAGACCATATGCATTATAAGAAATGAAAGAAGTCAGATTTCAAACTTTATATTCCATTTGTGTGTGTGTGTGTATGTGTGTATATGTGTGTGTGTGTGTGTGTGTGTGTGTGTGTGTGTGTGTAAAATTCCATTTACTTCTAAAAAGGGCAAAATTTTAGGAACAGGAATCAATCAGTGTTGTGAGAAACAGGAAGTGATAAGACTGTTTAATTACAAAGGGCAGGAGATAATTTGTCAGGAAGATGTGACTGTCCTTTGCCTTGACCATGGTAGCAATGACCATACCATACATGTTTGTCCAGATTCATGCAACTCTACACTAAAATGGGTGAATTTTACTGTATGCAAATTATTCCTCTATAAAACTTACTTTTTAAATAAATCTCTAGTTTCCTCTAAGAGAAAAAATAAATCTCTACTTTTCCCTAAGTGAAAAAAGCCACTGGAAAAGTAATATGAATTGAGTCTTTCCAGTTATGTGAAAAACTGTGGAGAGGTACAGGGTTAGCATGTATAAAATTTTGAATGATTTTAATAGTAGTTACTTCTGTTAAGATGAGCATTTAATATGTAATAATTCTGAATTAGAAATAGCTTGCAAAATGAATTACTAGATATGGAAATGTTATATTTCTTTAAACTTTTCTGAATTCTCACTTGTAATTTCTGTACTTATCTCATGGACCTTTAATAGTTTGTAGACTGGAATCAGTCCATGGACAATGTGTACAGATAATTTCCTGGAATAAAAATGTAATACATATTTTAAAAATTAAACATTTAAGAATAAGCAATATTATAACACATAATAATATATACTTTTATTTAACCTATTCCATTTCAATATACTCAGTGTTCCCAAGCAATATAAGGATATTGTAAATGAAAATGTAAAGTATAATCCTACTTTTGTTTCATAAATATATATCTTTCATATATGTCTGCAGAAAATATTCTGGCACTTAATATATCAAAATATGACTATTATTTATAGGTGGGCTTATAATACTTAAGTTTTATTCCTTTCCTTGATATTTTCTAATTTATTAAAATATACATGCATTAATTATATAATGAGGGGGAAAAAGAGATCTCTAGTTAGTCAGTCAGGGGAACCAAAGTACATGGAATACATCTTTCCGTTTCAGAGGCCAAGCTCATCAAAGACCTATAGATGCTTTTCCAGTATGTCAGTAGGGGTTCCTGTTCCTGGGAGGCCAAATTCTGGACCACCTCTTCTGGAAAGAATCACTCATTTCATTCTTGTTTACTCATTCCTACTATCTGTGAAGTATTATAACAGCTGCTACAGAGGCTGTAAAAATGCGTGAGCCCCGGCCAGTATGGCTCAGTTGGTTGAGCACCATCCAATTCACCAAAAGGTCGCAGGTTCGATTCCTGGTCAGGGCACTTGTCCAGGTTTCGGGCTCCATCCCCAGTAGGCGGTGTGCAGGAGGCATCTGATCGATATTTCTCTCACATTGATGTTTCTCTCTCTCTCTCCCCCACTCCCTCTCCCTTCCTTTCTCGCTCTAAAAAAATCAATTAAAAAATATTTTAAAATGTGTGAGATATTTAAAAATGTGTGCCGGCCTTTAGGAGGGAAGGGCAGGACCCAGCAGGGGCTGGGGGGCATGGAAACGACACAGCGGAAAGCAGGGCAGAAGGCTCCAGAAAGTGGCGGGCAAAGGATTCGGGGCTGAGAAGAGACCCTCTGGGGCCATTTAAACGTGGCAGTGGCCCTGGGGACAGCTGCATGAGTACAGCGCCAGGGGAAGGGGCCAGACAAGGTTTAGGACTCTGGGCGTGACATTAGCAGTAAGGGGGGGGCAGGGAAGGAGAGAGAGACGGGGAGGGGGAAGTAGGGGCTGGCAGTCAAGTCAGGCAAGGTTTTCTTTCCTTTTCTGCTGTTAAAAAAATCAATGATGCTTCATCTTTCAGGTGGGAGGAGAGCCCACGTCAGGGGGACAGAGACACAAAGGCTGGAGTGACGCGTCCCAAAGGAAGACGGCGTGGGCACGAAGTCTCCCCGAGGGGAGGGAGGAGCCTCGTCTTTGGTGTAACACAAGCTCTCAGGCCCCCTCAGCTCATGGTGCCCTCGGTGTCCCGGGGACACTCTCCTCTGAGAGCTCCTGCCGGCCCCACTCGGCTTCCCAGCCCCGGACTCATCGCGTGCGGCGCTGGCACCTGCGTTCCCGAGTCCATACTGATTTCATACTCGACCCACTTTTCATCACACCCATGCCACAGACGTGCAGCCCTGCAAAGATACAATGTCATCAGAAGAGAGGAAGCGTGACCTAACACTGAAACTGTGAGCACCTGAGTAGGTCGTTCACAAGGTGTCTGCCGGCGCCACATATTCCTGTTGCCCTCAGTGATTTACGATGTCCTGTGGCACCGCTGTGCCTCTGCTGTGGCAGCTGGGGGAGCCTCAGCACGCAGTCTGGGGATCACAGGACTGGGGTGGCAGGGGAGACTAGAGAATACAGGTGGACAGGAGGGATGCTGGGCTCAGAAAGCGAGCATCCAGGTTGTCATCTGGTGGTTCTCCAAGTGCTGCAACTGTCACCCATTAATTCACGTTTGTTCTTAGGACCTAAGATCCAGAAAGGGGTGCCAAGCAGGACCCTCACTGCACTGTGCAGCCTACACAGCAGGCTCAATGCCAGTTCGGGATTACCAGTTCTTACCAGCCCAGTTTACCTGCAGGGTGTGAAAGTCCTCAACTAATTTGCCATATGACTCATTAACCAGGGGAAATCGTTTAAGTGAACACTAGCTAAACATTGACCAAGGTCACCATTTAACCTTCAGGGGAAAATGACCCTCCACCACCTGCGTACGGCCAAACTGTGCCACAGGCCCCGCAAATGCCAGCACCCCACTCCTGAAACACGTTCTAGGGTCGCTTGGCTCAGGGCCTGGAGAGGCCAAGGAAGTGTCAGGAGCCAGCGAAGGGGGAGGGCAGGCTGGAGGGAGCGGATGGCGGGCGGTCATGGCAGGAGGCACGGGAAGGCAGCCCCTGGGGTGGAATGAGCAGACGAGCTCCCCTCATTGGCTGCAAGTCAGTTGCCCGTGGCCAACAGGCTGACAAGGAATAAGGGACACAGATGCCCAGATGTCAAACCTCACCTTCTCCAGGGCACCCCAGCACTTTCTGTTCTTTCAACTGAAGACGTGGAGGGGAACTGGGGAAAGTATAGCAGGTGGGAAATAGTATTTATGAAGAGACATGAACAGAGCCCAAGTTCTGCCCGGAAAGGCACCCATGGGTATCTTACGATATATTCAAAGATTACACACTCACACACACACGCACACGCACACGTCCTTCAGGGGACACAGCACAGACTGAAGCAGGGGCAGTCTGGGGCAGGCATAGGATGGAAGTGAAGGACACTAACATGTATGGCTTAGTTGCAACTTCATAACCCTTAGTGCAGATACTACTTCATAGCTAAGGAAAGTGAGCCACAGCATTTGCTAATTTGTTCAAAGTCGCACAGCATGTGAACAGTGGCGGGGCAGTGACTCAGAGCCTTTCTTCTTTCCCTTCTAACTCATCTGCACTACATCAGCCTCCCACCACCAGACTAAAATCCACATACCCCCCTGGGGGCTCAAAGTCTGAGGTTCTTACAAGGTAAGGAAACCAGTATCTCTTGTCATCTTGCGTAAGCTCAATACCATAGCTGTCACGTATTTCCTAACTTTATAATTCTTTTAAAAATTCAAAATGTAAAACAATCTTGACATAAAAATATAGTAGTTGTCTTCCTACCCTCTGCTATCAAACAAATGCTAATATTTTGCTAACTTGCTTCAAATATCCCTGCTCTGTGTAAAATATCTGTGCCCTACCCCCTCTACCTGACTCCCTTCACACTTACCACTCCCTGGGGTTCGTCTATAGCATCTCATGCTTGTTTGAATAATTTTACTCCATTGTCTACTCCATAAATAATACCTACTATTAAATGTATTTACATACATGGTATTGTACCAGAAGTATATTTCTGCAACTTGTTTTAAGTCAGTGTCAGGTTTTGAGACTGAGCACTTATTCATTTACTTTTAACTGTTATACAGTGTGCCGTTATGTGAATAAACTGCACTTTATTTTCTTGTTCCCCCGCTGAGGGTCTGTTGGCCTGTGTGTTAGTCATCTAGGGCTACCACAGTAAAGTACCCCAAACCTGACGGCTTACTCAGCAGAAACCTGTGCTCTCACAGCCCTAGAGGCTAGAAGTCCGAAACCAAGGTGTCAGCAAGGCTCTAGGAGAGACTCCTCCCCTGCCTCTTCAGGCTTCTGGTGGCCCAGGCAGTCCTTGGCTTGTGGCCACGTCACTCCAATCTCTGCTTCCATCTTCACATGGTTTCTTCTCTACATGTCTCTGTATCTAAGTCTCCCTCTCCTTCCTTCTCTTGTAGACACAGTAATTGGATTTAGGGCCCGTCCTAATGCAGGATGACCTAATCTCCATTCTTACCTCAATTCTATTTGCAGACTCTCAGTCCAAAGGAAGGCATACTCTGAGGCTCCAGGTGGACGTGAATATTTGGGGGCATGCTGTTCAACCCACTACAGGCTGTTTCTCCGTTTTTGTTGTTATCCGAATGCCTTACACATAGCTCATGTCTCTGTGGGCACAGGCTGTGTGCTTTTCTAGTGCTGACACCGTAAGTGAAATTGCTGCAGGTCAGGTTTTACATTTATTAAGTGATGCCAAATGGAAGCTCAGGTACCAAATCACAATCCCACCAGCTACAATGCGTAAGTGTTCCTCTCTGGGCACAGCTTTACCAAAACCTGGCGGTGTTATGTTACTTATTAATATTTTCCAGGTTGATGGGTATGAAGTAGTATTTCTACGTTGTTTTATTTTGTCTTTCCTCAATTAATGCTAAGGTTGAATTCCTTTGTATTTCAAGGAGAAAACTTATAACCACCACTTGATGGTGATGACAAGAAGGGATAGGGCAAGTCATCTCTTCAGGTCTTCCCTGGCACTAGGATTCTTCCAAGTTCATACCTGAATTGGTTTCCTCTGTGGGGCTGTCTAACTCAAAGAAATCAGTTACAACTGTTTTTCTTTATATCTAAGGTCAGGCTAATCACTTCAGTGGAGACAAAAAGAATTTAAGAGATAACTCTCACCTTCTAAGAACTTTCAGTGTTGTGGTGGAAAAGGCCTTCACAGACGGACACACACAACAAATATGAGGACAAGTCAAAGAAACAATGTAGACAACAACTGGACTACAATCTGCGTGAAAGGACTGGGTGTGTTCCCACTGTGCTCCCAACGTTCTGGCTTGTGGGAGGCCCTCAGTAAGGGACACAGGAAGGACTGTATAACTGTTGGAGTCATTTAATGAATATGGGTTTCATTAAAGGGCGGGACACATGACTGGGCGTTGCTGAATAAGTAGGATCTGAATCTACTAAATCAGGGTCGTCAGACAAAGGGGAACAAAGCTTCAGAACATCTCACGATGGAATATCATCATCTGGATTATACACCAATGAAGTCCCCTCTCCCAGGCACAGATTTTAATTGTGGAAAAATACACACAACATAAAAACACCATTTGAGTCATTATAAGTGTGCAGTTCAGTAGTGTTAAGTACATCCGCCTTGCTGTGCAACCAGAACTCCCTTCATCTTCCAAAACTACAAATCGGTACCGTTAAACAATGACCCGCATTCCCTCCTCCCCCGAGCCCCTGGTAATGGCCATTCTACTTGCTGTCTCTATGAATTTGACAGCTCTCGGTACGTATATAAGTGCAATCATACATTATTTATCGTTCTGTGGCTACTTTATTTTGAATGGCATAATGACTTCAAGGTTCACTCATGTTATAGCATGTGTCAGAATTTCCTTCTTTTTAAAGGCTGAATAGTATTCCAGTCTGTATCACATTTTATATATTCATGTATATGTAAATACACCACATTTTTATTTACTCCTTTATCTGTTGATGGACAGCTGGATTGCTCCGCCTTTTGGCTGTTGTGAATAGCGCTGCTGTGACCGTGGGTATACAAATATCTCTTTGAGGCCCTGCGTCCAATTCTTTTGGGTACATACCCAGGAGTGGGTTGCTGGGTCATGCTGCAATTCGGTTTTCCATGTTTTCAGGAACTGTCATGCTGCTTTCCATAACATTTTACATTCCCACCAAAGGCTCCAATTTCTCTGCATCCTCTTAAGTCTCTTTTATGCCCTTGCCCAGAAGCAGCCTCACAATGAAATGGCTGTGAAATAAACCACACATCCTCAAACCAAACCTCGCCAAAGGGAGACAGGATTCACATCAGCTGCCAGCTACCAACCCGCTGCGAGACACAGCTGATGCTTTAGAAACAATCCCGGCCTCTACCGCAGGAGAGCGTGCCAGGCAGCCCCCCGGGGCTGCCACCTGGAGGGGCTGCCCTGAGCCCAGACGTGCCCCGTGTCCCGCTGTATCCAGTGCTTGGGGGCAGCAGGGGTACCTTCCCCGGCATCTCCTGACTCCCTCCTCCCCTGGCACGCGGTTCACCTCCCATCGCCAGCATCACCAGCGACTGCGCTGAAAAGCTGTGTCAATCGTTTCTTTGTCTGAGGGAAGGACATTTATCATTTGCTTTTCTAAATTTAAAAACATCATAGCCCAGCCGTGGGCGTTGGCTCACATTATGCTCTGTAATTTCAGTTAGTGAGTTAATGGGAAAGATGCATTCACATTCTGTTTGTGGTTTAAAATACATATTTACACAGTTTGACTTTTCAGATCCCCAAACTTATAATTTATCCATCATTATGTTTGCTATTCTCTCCTCTCAAACATTAACTGACCTCATTTGGGCGACGAGCGATGGGGAGGCGCGGCGCTTTCATGCGCACGGAAAGCCCGTGGTCCCTGCGGCGCGTTCCGCCCTCTGCGAGGGAAGGAAGAGGCTCTGGGCGAACCCCCGAGCTGATGGGCTCATGCAGAGCTGCTGCCCCCAAACACAACAGACCGGGGTGACCGAGCTGGAGCCTTGTCAGCTCCACCGTCTTATGTCTGGGACAGACAGAACCACGACCCAGGCTGTGTGTACCAAGAGCTCAGGCTCCCACCCAGGGTGGCTGCTGAGGGTCCCGGGATATTAGTAATCTTCCTTCTCTACCTTCCTATTTGCTTTCCTATAAAATATCTTCAGTTTTTACCAGCACATTTAACTTCTCCAAAGTCACAAATATTTCCCTGTATTTCTACAGACAGTTGAACAAATGGAGTAAGCTCGGCCCAGTGGAAAGGATGCAGGCCTTGGGGTCAGAGAGCTGGGTTCAGGTCCCAGCTCTGCCATGTGCCAGCTGTAGAAACTTGAGTGATTCAAGGAAATTCTGAGAGTCTCAATGATTTCATCCGTAACAGGAGAGAGATAAAAGCTGCCTTGTGAACAGCTGCCAGTGTCTGTGGTGTACATTTCAGTGCCAGGGCAATAACCAGGGTGGGGTGTGAAATGCTAATGCTATCCTTTACAGAAGTTCACAAAGAAAACAAGGGCATGAAGTAAGCCCTTTTCAGAGCCTCTAGGAAACTTCAAGATAATCCAGTGTGCACTCCACTTTGTGAAGGGTTTGAAGGTCACAGGCAAAACCTGGTTGAGAGCCCCAGCCCTACAATTCCTAGGCCAGAGCAAGCCGTTCTGCTCTACACTGCCTCCCTGGATGAAGATTTCTAGTGGCCAATGCGTGCTCTGCTATCACATGAGCATCCCCATGGAACTCCTCCACCTGACGCTGGGGTACACTGGCACACACCCCTCCCCCACCTCCAGCAGATCTGAATGCCTGCCAACTCTGGGGATGATTTACAGGGCCTGGGAGATGATTTTCCAAGAAAACACTCCATTTAATTGGCCTTTGGTATATCTCCCCGGTGGTGATTTATTTGTCTAGGACAAGCCAAAGAACATCTCTCCCCACCTCTACAAAGCCTCTGATCCCTGGCCTTCCAAGTTCAGCAAGTTTCTAGCCAGAGAATGTTCTTCCCCTCTGCCCACTCAGCACTTTTTCCTGTGGTTTGTAATCTCATTTGCTAAATATACCAATATGCCCTGTACACAGTGGTATACAGTTCCAAAGTGTGCCTAACTTCCTTTAGCTAGAAGCATCACTCATAGGTCACTGTGCTGGCAGCTGCCATCCATTTATATCCACGGCCCACCAGGAGTGAAAGTTCAAATTCTTCCACAGCGATGCCTTTTTCATCCAGGACACTCCATGAGAGCAGTACCTTCCACTCCACCCACATGCCCCCAAAACACAAGTACCTAGCAGCGTGGTAGGCACAGAGAAGGCCCTCAGTGAACACTTAGTAAATGACATGGTTACAAATATTCGACAGATAACTAAACTTAGCACTTATTTATGAGTGCTGAGTGAAAATGGAAGACCGACGCTGAAACTACCTTGAATGCAAACCTGGATGGTAAATATGATGAAGCACATTCTGAGTGGAGGAAGCCAGGGCTTGTCAAAGAAACAAGCAGCAAAAAGTTCCCTAGCCTTGCGAATAGCTTCAGACTTTACCAGCCCACAGCTGCTTTCTACCAGCCCCACTGACATAGCCACCGCCAAGCAGTCTGCAAGATTTCCTGAAAGGTGAGGATCTCCCAGAGACAGAAAGGTAAAAAGTGTGCGTTGGGAAGAGTTGGCCTCTTTTACAAAGATTTGGAAGGGCGCACTGGTGAGTTAAATATAGCCCATTGCGCAGGCCCCACCTGCAATGAAGTGCTCTGACCTCAGGCAGCGCTCGGTTTTCCTGAGACTGGGTAGGGTGAGGGCTAGAAGAAAATCAGTATACGTGTTAACTGGTCCCCAGTAGGGAAGTCTAGTGTAAAACATATCAAGGGCAGTTTTTAAACTGGAGGAGACTAAATCATGGGAGCAGGCGGTGTAAAGCATGAGAAAGAGGAGGTAGAAGGGGTGGAAGGAGTTAGTTATTGACCCTCGGGGGTGGGAACAGATGCTGAGGGCAGATGCTTGTGTTTCCTCAAACATTCCTGACTGCAAACAGGCCATCTTCTGGTGACATTCCTCATGGGAGATGGACATGGCGGGTGGGGGGAAAGAGCCAGGATCCAAAGGAAAGGTGGCAGGTGTTTGGGCTACATGGGAATAGATGCCCATATCTAAGTCTTCCCTGCAGACCACAGGGATTTTCCTGGCAGAACTGTCCTGTCTTTCCTTGGCCAGGAAGCACATTGACATGACAGTGGGTGACAGGACAGAGAGTGGCCACAGAGCACAGGGTGGGGGTGGAGTCGAGACAAGAGAAAACTTCACCTCCTCTGTGGGGTAGGCGCCACGGGGCAGCAGAGTGGCCCCTGCCTGCAACCAGCCCCAGCAAGGGCATGCTTCAGGAAAGCATGCGTGGGCCAGCAGACCTGATCTTGCCAGCAAAAGAGGCTTTCTCTTCCCCGCTGCTCCAGGGGACTGTGGAAAATACAGTGCAAGATCACATTACCAATTTCTGTTGGCCTAACAGAATGAAAACCCATATCTAATTTGCTGTCCACTATCCCCCCAGGTCCCCTTCAGCACTTACAGCTTTCCAAATCTCTTCCTCCCATTGAATATCTGCGTTTCAGATTATTTGTCCCCAGTTGTATTAGGATGCATTTACTGCAGCTGAATCTCATCTAGTGATTTCCTGTCCATATGCCTGACAGCTCCAGGTCCCTTTATGCCACGTCTCTGTCATTGATGGGCTTTGTAATACCTCTCCATTTAGGGCGATATAAAAATTTAATTAGCATATTCTTTACAAATTTTCTAAGTTCTTAACAAAAATGCAGAACACAGGGACACAATAATCCCTGTGGCACCCCATGGCCTCTGAATCACACTCCATGTCTGTCTCCAATGCCACAATGAAGTCGTCCGTTCAGTATACCAAAGAGCTTGCGCCAAGTCCTTTAATCTTGAAACAGGCAAAAGGATCCTTGGTCCAGTATAATGAGAGTGACATTAAACCGGGACCTAAGTGAAGCAGATTTCAGTCCCAGGTCTGCTAATAGTTATAAGCTACGTGACCTTGATAAGCCACTGCTATATGTTCATTTAGTTAGTAGTTGAATATGTTCACTATTAGTCTTCGTAAGTGATTTAAGAAAGATGTTAATAATTCTGCTAACAATGCTAATAATAGCTCATTTTAATTAAGCTACTACCATGTGCCGGGTACATTATTTATTTTTATTTTTTTTTAATATATCTTTATTGATTTCAGAGAGAGGAAAGGAGAGGGAGAGAGAGGGAGAGAAAGATCAATGATGAGTCGTTGATCAGCAGCCTCCTGCACATCCTCGACTGCAGATTGAGCCCGCAACCTGGGCGTGTGCCCTGACCGGGAATCGAACCCCAATCGCCTGGATCCTAGGTCGACGCTCAACCACTGAGCCATGCCCGGCTGGGCCAGGTACATTATTTCTAACCTTCATCATATACCTTTGAAATTAAGTTTTATAACCTGTGTTCTGCAGATAAGAAAATTGAACTGAAAGACTTTAAAGGACTTGCTGAAGGTCACAAGAGTTAAAAGCTCTGACTTGAACTGGTATCTTTATGATTTGAAAAACACATAATATTCTGGTAGAGCCCTCTGAGTGCTAAGAAAGAGGTGGTATTGAAGCCAAGGGCTCCTCTTGCTCTAAGCTTTCCTTTTCCCTAGCTGTTGTCCACATGGTCTCCCTCAGCTCGTAAATGTTGCTTGGAGGCCTACAATATGCTAGGCCCCCCCCTGCTAGACAAAAAGGCTTCAGCCATGAGTGAGTCAAGGTTCTCAGAGGTTCACCTGAATCTCATCTTTCTCGTAGTATCCAGGTAAAGCAGTTTTACTGGGAAGGATTCTGTTGGTCAAATGGATTTGGGAGAGAGACATAGAGTTGAGCAGGTTTCAGCCAACTTCTTACCCTCAAGACACCCTAGAGTCTTTGATACTATCCCAGTGTGTATTAGATTGCTCCCAAGGGGGCAGGGGATGCAGCACTTCCCACCGTATTGAACTGCAGGAACCCTTTGGGTGCAGCATCTCAGCATGCCAGTCTTGCCAGGAGCAGACTTGGGGAAGTGCTGCAGGAACGGACCTGACGGGCACCGGTGTGTTCCAAAGCTCCCAGCCTTCGCAAGCTCTGCCTGCCTCCGGCTTCCTACGGCACAGGCTGTGCAGAGCGGGCCTTGAGCTCATGGGCTGCACTGGCCAGTGTTTAGATAAGTCTTCGTGTTTATGGCCTCAGTCAAAAGCTCACAGAGGTCAGAGAAGATACTTGATTTATCCTTCCTAACCCTAAGACTTCTCTTTATTCATTTTATCTCATTCTATATCCTATTTTAATTCCCTTTGCGACCATACACACCCACTCCGATGTTAAAAAGAGTCTTTGCAAATTGTTTTTGGTTTTGTTTCCATGTGTTTTAAAATATGAAAATATTTAAATAGTACTGTGTATATATATTTTATTCTGTTTCTCAGTTTTTAAATGAAGCATTATTTTTTAACATCAATGTTTTAAAGTGTAGATTTTATTATTATTCAGATATGGTGAGACCATAGATCAGGAGATGACTGTTGTTGAGAAGATAGTTTGTTACTCAAGCTTCCAAGAGGAAAGGGCACATGGCACTATGCAGGGCACACAGGGAAGCATCAGGGTCGGTCGGGGCAGGGGGAGCAAGGGAAAGGTATGAGACAGAGGCTATATTGTGGTTCTGTGGGAAGGAAGGGGTGAGGCAAGGTAAGCTGGCTTAGGGTTGACTGGTTTGAATGATTTCAGCAGGCTCTGAGCTGTCTGGGACCTGGCTTTGGGATGCGAGGGCAGAGGAATATTGCCGCCTTGAAGTGCAAGAGCCAGATGGAGGGGGTGGCTCGGAGCCTGGACCCTGCACTGGTCAGTTTTCATATGAAAGGCCTGCTCCCGGGTGCATCATTTGCAATCTCTAAGACCTGTTTAGCCCTGGGAGGGGAAACATTTTCCTAGTCAGGTAGGTTCCAGGTGCCGCAGCATCAGGAATAAGAGAGTAAGAAAATGCAGTCTGTTAGGTCCAGCCCATGCACCCACCGAATCCTTGCTTCTTACTGCCACACAGTTCTCCAAGGCAGACGTCCACCAGGCTCCCAGAGTTGCCTTCACCTCAAAGCTGCCTTCCACCCTCCACCACAATAACACTGTAATGAAAATCCTCATAAACACCTCCTTACGGTCCTATGTAAAAATTTCATTGGGATATATATCTTATAATGGGATTGCTGGGTCAGAGGGTATGAGTGTATGAATTCAAGTCAATAGGGCCAGCCTGCACTCAAGTTGTGCATGGAGGTTCCTAAAATCCCACATTCCCACCAGCATTTATCTTTATCTGGCTTTTTAATTGTTCTAGTCTAATAGGTGTGAAATTATAACTTATTCTTAATTTGCATTTCTCTGATTTCTAATAAATTTGACTTATTTAGCTTTGTTCCCATAACTACTCAATAGGTGTTTGCTAAACTGATTCTAGGTGAGCCATGAACAACCAACGGGAAATGCTAGATAGACATCCTTTGAGTTACAGGAGCAGAGGCCCCCCAGCTCGGGCTCATCACCCCAGAGATTCATGAGCGAAGGCACTTACTATTGCAGAAACGAACAAATAAATCTTTTTCAGTTTTTATGAATGAGACCAGAGTCTGACGCAAACACCTAGGAGACAAACCTCCTCATTTTGACAGCTTGTACCAAAGTGACAGGCAGGGGAGCCCAGACTGAGGAAGGCGCAGGGTGCAAATCCCTGCTGGGTCACGTCGTAGCTGGAGGCTGTGAACTAAGATTTAGAAGCACAAATAGTTACCTCACCTCTATGCCAGTGAGCTCAACAGTATGATAGCACTGGAATCTTTAAATAAGAGGAGATGCAGTTTATTAACTATAAGCCTATCAAAGCAGAAATAGAGCCAGAGACAGTATTTACTATCTATGTTACGTAACATGCATATAATGAATATATGGCCAAATATAACACATTATATGCATTTTACTTATTATATGTTTATATGTAAATATAATATGCTTCATATATTAGTGTGTTTCTGTAGATAAATTTTCTCCTCTCCAAATAAACTACAAGCCTAATATCTAAGTTGTGTCCAGTTTAGTCTCAGATCCACTTAATATAGTGGGATTTCTATCTTAAGCAATTAGTAGGATTAAAAAGAAAATAAAAACACATTAATAAAAATTTATATGTGTATAAAATAGATACCATGTATAAACAAATTGTGGCTATATCTGATTTTTGTAAACAAATGCACTATAGGCAATCTGACAATGCTTTTATTTAGAAAATGGACAGTGGTAAGTGTAAATACCACTAACTGGAGGCCAATACAAAGTTTGAGGTTGATATGGCAAACATAAAGGTATCACTAGGGCCATTCCAGATATTTCTCTCTCAACTTTATTTTCCCCTCTGCCCTCAATGAGGAAGTCTTTAGTGCAACTGCTGAAAGTCAGCTGGCTGCGCAACTGTGTTTCCTACCAAGGGTTCCTGGGGGTGTCATGGCAAGATCACTAACTTGCTCATTTAAAACATAAGCAAAATTCGAACTCACCACAGGCCTCTGAAAGAGGCATTTGCTTCTTTTTTTAATTTATTTTTATTTTTTATTTAATATATCTCTATTGATTTCAGAGAGAGGAAAGGAGAGGGAGAGAGAGAGAGATAGAAACATCAATGATGAGAGAGTCATTGATCGAGCCCGCAACCTGGGCATGTGCCCTGACCGGGAATCGAACCCCAATGGCCTGGATCCCAGGTGGACGCTCAACCGCTGAGCCACGCTCGGCCGGGCGAGGCATTTGCTTCTGAGTGCACAGCCTGGTCTACTCTCTGACTTATGCACATGCAACAAATGGTGCCCTGGGCACACTCATCCACACATCAGCCTGAATTAGCTAGTAAATCACAATGCAGTAGCTAATAACAGCCATAAAGCCTCTGAGTTTTACAAGGTGTTTATAATGGGCAGCTCACTATGATTTATATGAAAAACATGAGTCAGCTCCTGAGACACATGTGATATGTGGACAGTGGCCTCATGGTATGACCTCCAGCAAGCATCCAGGTAAATTGCACAGTTTCCCTCTGGCGCAAGGCTGGCCACTGTGTCATACACATATTTGCAGACTTCTAGTTGGTAGCAGAATTGAGACCTGGCACATGCCTGGTCTTCCCTGGTGATTGGCCATGAGGAAGAAGATGATCATTCCAATGTAGCTCATTGTAAGAAAAGATGGTAAATACCAGAGATAGTTTAGGACCATCCCTGTTTGGTCCCCAGGCTTTTAGTAAGGCTTGTAGATCCTGTTTTGGCTGTTTGATAGAACGAGAAGAGAGGGAGATAACTCTATTCATTAACTCTCTTACATCCTTGACAAATGACCTAAATCACCTAGTTCCAATGAATGAACAGCCCCAGTAAGATTCGCAAGCACTGAGTATTTGTGATAGCCTACTCCCACTATCAGAGTGCGGGTCAAGGTGAGAGTACAAGTTCTACACACCCGGGACAAGTATACCACAGAGCATGTTCTGAGAAACACAGATGTTGGGTTTGGGATATTTAATTTTCATTCCTGAACTGAAAATGATTCCAATCTTGAGGCTCCATCCATGTCTCTTCCCACCCAGGCCTCTGGGTGACAATGCCATCCCTGCTTGGCAAAACTAAAAAGTACCCTATTTTCCTGAAAGGCAGAGTATCTTGAGCAGCTTCTTTTGCCCTCATCTTTCCAAATCCTCTATTTTAAAAGACTCAGGAAGAATTCCTCATCTTGAAACTCAAATG
Source organism: Miniopterus schreibersii (assembly GCF_964146895.1). Lineage (NCBI taxonomy): Eukaryota > Metazoa > Chordata > Mammalia > Chiroptera > Miniopteridae > Miniopterus > Miniopterus schreibersii. Next base: position 14,991,520 of record NC_138114.1, read on the forward strand.
ATAAGATTATAAATAAATGGCGACCTCCCAGTAAAGACGGAGAAACCGTGACCTTGGGAACTCTACTTCCTTCCTCCTAGCATGATCACGTCCCCGACTGAGAAGAGATCTGTCTCAGTGCATTTTTAAAATATGAATATTTTTTCTTCCCAGTGGTCATGGATAGCATAAATTGCCATTAGCTATGACAAAGACAGATAACCTGCCACATGGGAGAGAGAGAGCAGAAAGGCTGAATACACTGTCATTTTCCCATAAGTTGAAGATCTCCAGCTGTCTGTAGTGCATCCCAAAATTTCACCCTGCTAGAAAGCTTGTTTTGAATAAAAGTGAAGTGAAGTATAATTTTTCTCTTAAAACAGCTTCATCATTATGAGTTCTAAGTATGAGGACAGTGGCCTGGCACTGAAGCTCAAGCATGGCACATGGAACAAGGACAGAAGCGCACCCATCTCCACCCCGCTCTTCCTCTCTGCCTTGGCCCTCCTTGCCCAGCCTATGGTTTGGAGTGGGACTCCTGGCCCCCGGGGCTCCTCCTGCAGTTTACAAAGGAAAACACTGGTGGTTTGAAGATGAGAGCTGCGGCAAGCTAGACAAAATTAGGATTCTGAGGCCATGGCCCTGCCTCCCGGAGGTGTGCAGGAAGTCTGGGTGACGTGGAATGCAAAGGCGAGCAGGCTGTGGTCCCAAACTAGGCCAAGTCCGCCTAGGCCCCCTCCGGCAGATGCAGGACCATTTGGAAGCTAACCGCATAACCTGCTTCTCTTTCTACTCCTGGGTGTAGACACATTTTTGAAGAGATGGCAGACCATGCTGGGCGGCGTGGGCTGGCCTGAGGTCCAGGGGGGACCCTCTGAAGAGCGACCGGTGCCATTCTGTGCCCACTGAGGGGCGTTTATGGAGAGTGACAGGGTGCTCCGATGACTCAGGCTCTCCTTTCCTGAACCACGTCTTCTCCTCCTATGTCCAGACATCTTCAGAGCAGCCGAGTTATATGTTACATGATAGCAAAGCATTGAGTGAAGAGGAGGCCCGAGTCCCATCTCGCCTCTCTGGCGCACTCAGTGACCTCCGCAGCCTCTCCCTGCTAGCATGCCATCTTGGTGAAGCCAAGTCCTACCCTTCTGCCTTTCTCTTACCAGTAGTGTGAGGGTCAAGAGAGATCATATGTGTACAAATGCTTTCAAAGTTAATCTCTCTTCTTGTTCACACTCAGGACTTTGAAATGAGAATAATTAAAAAGAAGATAAAAACTTAGAAAAGAAAGAAAGAAGGGGAAAGAGAGAGGGAGACAAAACTGTATGGAGCCTTTAGTTTGTACCACTCCTTGGATAAGTGCTTTATATTTATCATTTCCTTTAATCCTTTAACCCGACAACACTTATTTTATTAACCCCATTTTAAACATGAGATAACTGAGACGCTCACTTGCCCAAAGCCACATAGCAAATGGAAGAGCCAGGATTTGAATCCAGGTTGCTGAGCCTAACCTCGGGTTCTTCAGCTTACCCCCCTACAATCCGAGGCCGGCAGCTCCATGTACCACGACTGAGTTCAGACCTGACCCAGGTGTCAGGCTGAAGGTCTGTGCATACGGTCAGGTCACAAAACCACAGGGAAACCCTCAGAGATCACAGATGAGGAATCTGAGCCCGAGAGGGAGAGACTTGCCCAAGAACACCCGGCAAGCTGACTGTTGGAGTGGAACCAACACACAATGCTTAGTGGGGCAGCAGTTGGCTCAAAGTTGGCTCAGTGCTCACCGAGAACGTTTTTCTTTTCAGGCACTCAGCTAAGCCATTGTACTCGTGTGCTAGGGCTGCCTTACCAAAATACCATACTGGGTAATTTAAACAACAGAAATTTATTTTCTCTGAATTCTTGTTTGAAAATTGATTTTTATTGTTGAAACTATCACAGATGTCCCCTCTCCCCCCCACTGACCCCCCTCCAGGCTTCCATACACTATTATCGGTGTCCGTGGGTTATGCATACAGGCATATAAGTTCTTTTGTTAATTTTTTCCCATGACCCTGCCTCCCTTCCTCCTGAAATATGTCAGCCTGTTTCATGCTTCAGTGTCTCTGGGTCTATTTTGTTTGTCAGTTTATGCTCTCAATTCTTGAGGCTGGAAGTCCAAGATCAAGGTGCCGGCAGGGCTGGTTTCCTCTGAGGCTCTCTCCTTGTCTTGCAGTTGGCTGCCCTCTCGCTGTCTCCTCACATGGCTCTCCCTCTGTGCACACAAACCCCCAGTGTCTCCCTATGTGTCCAAGTTTCCTCTTCTAAGGAGACCAGTCCAGTCACACTGGATTAAGGCCACCCTAACAGTTTTATGTTAATCCAATTGCCTGCTTTAAAGGCCCTATCTTCAAATATGGTTACATTCTGAGGAGCTGGGAGCTAGAGCTTCAACATATGCATCCCGGGCTGGGGGATGCAACCCAGCCCACAACAGCTGCATCTCCCACACTCTGTTGTACTTTTAAGTGTTCATCTGACAGAGTTTTGGCCAATGGAATTGGGACATTACTGATGGGTATCACCTCAAAGCCAGGCCTATAAATCATTCACACAATTCTTCACACTCCAGCTCTTGCTTCATCCACTGGCCGAACCCAGTGAATGGCTTCAAGGCCCAAGAAAAATGCAGAGCCACTGGGCAGAAGGAGCTTAGGTCCCTGACTGACTGCACGCTCCTCATTCTCTGTCCAGAAACTGTCAGTGGACTGAGAGTGACTAAGCCACCAAGACTCGGGGGCTGCTTGTTACAGCAGTTAGCCTCTCCTGACTAACACATCCTGCCCCTAAACCACTATTCTTTTCATTACATATCAAGGGCCAGGAAGATTTGCCCACAATGAGATAAGAAGGAAAATAACAGATGGACACCATCTCCAAAGTCGATGAGCAATCCAGGTGGGCTGCAGAAAACTAAGGGAAGAAAGTACTGTATCTCTTAGGGTACCCGGCATCTCAGAGAGCACAACCCCCTAGAACCTCCCCTTGCAGACTCTTGTGGGGTCTCCTGGCCCCTCCCCCTCCCCAGGCTAATAAATGGGAGGGGAAGTAGGGTGCATATGATAATGATCCCTTTTTCTTATTTAAACAGGCCATTTTTCTTCCTAATAAATGCTTTTTTTTTTTTGTCAGCTCAAATATTCCCCTTTGATAGAAATCTGAAAATAATTAGCCTTAATAGCTCTGCCGTGAATAATACAGCACAAGGAGGAGGCAGATGCTAACAGGAACCTTCCACTTGAAAACCAAGTCGCCCTCTCGGCCTCCCTCCCCCCCAAAAAAAATGTAACAAGAAAAAGATTATAGGTTAGCACTACTCGGGAAGAAATGTATATTTGAAATAAATGCATGAAATCTTTTAAAAACAGCATGCGCTGAAAACTTCGTATTTAGTGTGATTTGCTTTCCAAATCACACAGACTGCACAGTTGCATACAATCTTTAAACAAGTACAACCCCTGAGAAGTGTGGATAGATTTAAGAGAAATAAAAGCAAGATCAGCCAGCTTGTAATCTTCTTTTCTCTTTTTGCCTTCCCAAAGCTGCGTTAAATTGCCTATTGAGAACAGTAACATATTTGTGCTTTTATAGGTGGAATGATTGGTATTATGCAAAGATTTGGCTAACCGTCTAAAGGCACATTCACACTGATGGGGACTGCATGCTGTTAATAATTTTCGGGATGCTCTAGGGAACCTGTAATTCCCTGGGACTACAACTTAGCAGGTCAATGCATGCTTTGTGGGAGCTCCCACAGATTCTAAGCGTTGCTCCCAGAACCGTACCAACCAGTAAGACTTTAGGAAGCCTATCCCCAAAGAGAGCCTTGGAAATGCTGTGTCCCTTTTGACCTACATGCTTCCGCCAGCCTAGGTAGACGCAATGACTCATCCAGGATGAAATGCCGACTTGAAAATGGGACCCAGGGACTCTTATATAGAGCCTAACACTGCTCACGGCCTGTGAGCCAATAAACTCCCTGGAAAAAAATGATCCTAAGTGAAATTTAAAGGAAACACACATAGAGGAGTGTTTTATACATATGGTTAAAATCTAAATTCAGTGGGGAAATGGTTTCATAAATGATGGTACTTATATCAATTTGATGAAGAACTGAAAAGTCCGTAAAAATAATAAATTTGAGAACTACAAAGTAGCACAATAAAAATATGAGGTAAAAAAGGAGAGCATTAGACACACATAAAATATCTATAGAAAGGACTGAGAATTGCAAAAGAACAGAGAAGACTGAAAAGTCATAGACTTAGCACCTAGGGCGTACAGTTAAAGGATTTTCTCTGTTAATGTCCCTTAATGAGATCGTAACATTACTTTCATAACATATAAAAATAAAATAAAACAGAATGAAGTGGTCCCTGGATTTTCATCTTTGCTTACCACCCAAAGGCCAAGTTCAGATGTCACTTACACGTCCCCTTTCAGGAAATTCGGGAACTCCTTCCTGAGGAAGTCTGTGGAGGGTGGTGATATTTGGTTGCATGGACAAACACAGTCAGACCATTGCCGGACTGGCTGTTTCATCGAGATACATAAAAACAAGTTGCACATAAACCTTTAGAAACATGAAGATTGAGAAGCCCTACTTCAAAACTGCTCCACAGAGAGCTCTGTTTAACCACACACACGCGCACACACACATGCACACACACGCACACACACACACAGTAGCAGCAGCGCTGCAGACTGTTGGTTGTGACGTAATACACCTTACAAGAGTGACTTACGTTCTCTATGACCTGGGAACAAACGGCATGAGGAGGCCGCACTGCGTACCTCATGTCCATCTCCAGGAACAGCTAAGAGACGGCGGCCACGGCACAGCTCCCACTCCCCGCCCCTGCACCGCATCCGCCTCTCTTTTCTGACTCGCCCCTGCCTTTGAGGGGGGGTGAAGCAAGGCGCTTCCCGTTCCTCCTCCATGAAGCCCACTCGATCGCTGGCCGGGGGCTTACCTTTCCTAAGTGCCATCCTGGACTTGGAATAGAACATCGTTGATGGAAGGCACCCGAAGATCCTGCCTAAGTTGATTTTTTTATTAAAGAACTCTTTCAAAACAGTTGCTTTTCTTTACTGAGCACCTACTATGTGCCAGGCACTATGTCAGCTCCTTGCATATATTTGTTTCTTATTGTCACAACAAACCTACTTGCAGGTGCTATTGTCTCCATGACACAGACTGGGAAAATTACAGAAATGGAGTGACTTGCCCAAGGTCACTCTCCTTTAAGTTGTAGAGAGGAATTAGAACCCAAACCTCTGGACAATTTGTCCAGGCCTCTCAGAAACACCATTCTGCCTCTCCGACACACTCAGGGGGCTTAGCTTGAACTGCTTTTGCGCAGGGGTTATAACTGGTTGTCCGGTCCCTGTTGCTTGCAGGGTAAACAACGTCTGATAAACCCACAATGCTGTACGTATTTATCACACTGCAACCCGGCAGCCAACTGTCTAACCATTTTAATAAAAAGCTATTTTCTAAGGTTTATGTTTTATTGCATGTATGACTCCCTTATTGGTTAGCATTTTGGAGTTGTGGAAAAGGTTATGAATTTAGAAACTGGCTGCATTCATATCATATTTAAAACTTAATGCTATTTTATTAAAGACATATGGGCCTCCAAAGTACACATATTAAATGTCATGTAAGAAGAGTAGCAGTTTAAATCATGGTCAAATTCATTTTTGACGTGACTCCTGAGGCTTCCCGAGATCTGAACTATTTCTTTGTAAATCTGGCAGTTTAACCACACTCATAAATCACTTTCAAAGCATATTATTTCTTAATTTTACTGCATTAGAGAGCATTTGGCCTACACAGTGAACTGTTTGTAGCAGTTATGTGAACAAAGTTGCACATTTAGTCATATAATGTGCAAAAGAAGAGGGAGGGGACTCGAAGAAGGAAAGCTTTTCATTCTCTGGTCTGCTTGACTTGGCCTCCCCACGCACCTACGAGGATGCTCTCGCAGCGTCCAGTCAGCCTCTGTCACCCCCAAGCGCAGGAGCCGCAAACCGGTAGTGAGGGTTTTGTGAACACAAGGAAGAAAAATAATAATTTGGAACGTAATCTTTTCCAAAACATCCCATGACAAAAAATTAGAATGAGTTTAGAAATTACTTTTGCAAAAGTCTTACGCTGAGCTGAAACAGATTTAAAAACGCGCGCGGCTTCGTGCACTACGGCCGGCTTCTTTCCTAACCGCCCGCAGCTCCAGCCTCAGCCCCGGGCGCTCGGAGCCCTGCTGGCGCGGAGCTCAGGTCCCGGGACCGCATTACAAGCCCCAGGCCTCGCTCCCGGTCTTCTCCGTTTTACTGAGGCGCAAAGGGGCTGCCCCAGTGACAGACCCCAGGATCTGAGCGGCAGCCTTGGTTTCCAGACTTGCTGAGGGAGTTGGGAGAGGGTAAGAGAGTTGAGTCTGAGGTCACCCAAATGAAAGGGCTTAAGGGCTTATTTTTGCACCAGGCGTCTTTTTCCCAGCGCGGGCCCTGGGAGACTCTCGGCTCCCCCGCTGCTCCCGCTGGGGCTGCCGCCCACCGGCCCCCTGCTTTCTCCAGTGACCGGGACCCCCTCTGTCCTCACTGCACTGGCTTCTCTTGCATCTTCGTTTGGCCCTGGCTTCCTCCCTCCACCATCACCCCAATAAAATGGCCTGTGCAGTGCCTGGGGACACCCCCAAACTCAGGACTCCAGCTTCTCCCAGATGAACAGGAGGCTTTCTTTCTCCTCCTGTATTCCTTTCTTTTAGGTGTTTTACTCTCAGCTGCTTAGTAAAAGCCGCAGAAATATTTAAATATAAAACGCAGTGAAACCCCACCGGGAGTATAAGGGCAATACCCTCTTCTATGGACTGAATTATGTCCCCCTGAAGTTCATATATAGAACCTCTAACTTTTAGTCAATCTCTCTCTCTCTTTCTGTCTCTGTCTACCTCTCTCCTGTCATGTGAGGACACAGCGGAAGGTGGCCATCTGCGAGCTGGGAAGAGAGCTCTCACCAGAACCTGACCATGCTGTACCACGATCTGGACGCCCAGTCTCCAGAACTCTGAGGGAGTCAGTGACTGTTATTTAAGCCCCCAGGCTATGGTGTTTTGTTATGGCAGCCCCAGCCATCTAATACACCCCACCTCAAGCCAAAATTCCTTTCCCCACGCTCAGCCACACAAACCAACACCACAGCAATGCCACACAAACAGAGATGTTTTAAAATTGCACAGCTAAGAACATTAGCTGGTCCTGGTTCTGCATCCTAGGAACAGTGTGAGCTCCTTACACATATTAACTCATTTAATCCTCACAACAAACGTGGAAGGGGACATTATATTCTCGTATTAACAATAGAGAAATGGATGGCAGGAGACAGACGTTCAGCCTTTATTCTAAACCTAAACATGATCTTGAAACTTGGAGAGAGCTGACCCCTAAGTGGAGCAGCAGGTCCAACAACAGCCCGTGAACCAAGTAAGCATCACAGGTTTTCATGAGCTACCAGAGCCACAGTACACTCAGACTGTAAACCTTCCCGGAAAAACAGCTGGAGGCAACTCCTTGAATCATGTCAAGAACACAAATGAAGGCTTCGTGCTGGGGAGAAATGAATAAAAATGGTCCAAATAAACATGGGAGAGGTCGCTAAGCCAGAGAGCTGTATGACAATGCCAAACGCCAAAAGTGACTCACTTCCAAATTCCCTCCTGAGTTAAAGGTGTCATGCAGTAGGAGCCCCACTTAAAATCCCCCACTTCAAAAGAAGAAAAAAAATATATAGGGTGTCCCCCCAAAATGTATACACACACTTTGAATAATTATAAAGGCAGTGTTTATTAAAATACATTTCATTTTCAAAGTTGAGCTTTCCGCTGTTAAAGTGTGTATTTTTGGGGTCGTCCTGTGTATAGCTTTAGAGTCTAGACAGGAGATTTAATTTACCATTGAACAGACATAATGAGCTCTAATTCAGGTAACAGAGCTCAAAATCTACCTCCATAGTTTAAAATTTACATGAAAAATAAAATTATCCTAAAATGTCCCTGGCGAAAAGGCTGAGTGTATTGCTATCACTGACAATGGCATGGAAGGTCGCTAAATTAAGATCACAGGAAGCCCCAATTATAGGGCCCCTATGCATTACTCACGGTGCCCTGTGTACTATAAGGAGGACAGCAAGTAAAGGAGTTAATTATACCACCAGCCATGGAAGGCAGACCTGCTCTATCATGCTTGTGAAGCAGCACTTGGCCTGGTCAGAGGGACAATGATGAAGTATCTGCAGTGGAAGCATGTCCCTGGGCCCCAGAAGTGAGCCACGGTGACCACAGGTAGACAAAGCAATGGAGAGGCAACGACTTACTTGCTAGAAGGTTGTGACCAGCTCTCCCACCAGATCCAAAGGTACCTAAGAGTTTGGATATTCCTGGAGTTCTTGGAGGGGAGAAATCAGCTCACTGGAGAAACAGGCAGGGAGCAATGGGGACGTGTCATAACCCTGCTCCCTCATAATATGAAACAGCTTCTTTTTGTTCCTCAAGGAACCATTCGGGGCCAGGGGCACCTCTAGAGGTAAAGGTAATTTTTAAAATGAGATGAAGTGCTCCTCTAAGCGTCTCCTCCAAGCCTGCTCTGGAGGAAGTGCCATTACTGGAGCTCATACTAATGCCTACCTGTATATACCTGCTTGGCACTCACCTGGATGAGACCCTGAAAAGTATGTATAGCCACGGTCAGACAGACAGATCGAATGTTTCTTTCATTCAAGCTTTGTGAAGACTTTTACATGCATTCAAGTCAGATAATCTAAAGTTACCCTCCCGCTTCATCCCACCTACTTTTTGGCTTCTTAGGCTCTTGGGGACAATGCAAAGAACAAATGAATGTTAAATATTAGAGGTATCCCTCTAATCAGTAAGCTTACATGAGTTTCCTTTTATATCTTCTTGAAGCTCACCCTTGTCTGTTGAATTGCCCCCTCCCGCCCCCCCACCCCAATTCACACATTTAAGCCCTAACCCCCAGCATTTCAGAATGTGATTATGTTTAAAGACAGGGCCTTTAAAGAAGGGACTGAGCTAAAGTGAGGTCACTGGATGGTCCCTAATCCAGTGTGGCTAGTGTCCTTGTAAGTAAAGGAAATCTACTCAAAGAAATAGTAGGGATGTGAGGACACAGCAAGAAGTGGCCATCCGCAAGCCAAGGAGACAGGCTTCAGAAGAAACCAATCCCATCAACACCTTGCCTTGGACTTCTAGCCTCCATAACTATGAGAAGTGAATTTCTGTTGTGTAAGCCGCCCAGGCTGTGGTATTGCATTATGGCAGCCCTAGCAAACTAGGCCACCTGCTGCTAGTTGCAGGCAGTTTGGAAATAACCAGAACTCAAGAACAGAAACTGGGACCATGCCATCCTCATATTCTCATTCTCTCTTAGCCATAGAACAAGGTTCCTGATTTGTTTCCCAGTGAGCCAGCCATCCAACAGGTTTCCTCTTCCAAGATGCCTACCTGCCCGGAAGTTCGGTCCCTGCCATCTGATAGTCCCATGGACCAGAAGGGACTTTCTAATCCAGGCAGAGCTCTATGAAGCCAGAGTTCAGAAAGAGAGAGAGCAAGGCCCTGGTCTAACTGGGGGGTGGGAGCATTCATGATCCTCCCTTCTTTACTCAGACCTCAGTTGCTGGCCTTTTTTCTGTCCTAGACAAGTTGTTTCCATGTTTCGAGCCCACTCCTCCTCCTCACTGGCCTGGAATCACCAGGCTTAAAGTAAGGAATGAGTGGGGAGGGGCAAGGAGGGGGGAGGGGGGCACAGCATGTCAAGGATAAGGTGCTGTTCAAGCTCACCAATGCCAAGGGCAACTCCCTGCCAAGCCCTGAAGCTGCACATGGAATTAGGGGTAATTTTAGTTGTAAACACGGGTAACTTTACATTGGCACCCCAACTTTATGCTATGGGAACCCACTTTCTTAAAGAAGCTTCTTTATTTTTCTCTTCTCTTTCCTTTCAAGCTTAATTTAAAAAAATAATAATCAGAAACCTAAATTGCAAAAGCAAAATACCAAAACCTATCTTCTAAAGTGGATCGAGAAAAGGTCAAGTTGGAAATACACAGATTACAGGTATAATTGCCTATTAAGGCTCCATCTCAATCATTATCAGCGATCATATGAATGAGGACTCTTCATGGCCCAGTTAAGCCACCTTAAATTTACTCCTTAAAGCCAAGGCAACTGATTCCATAGGGGAAAGGGCATTTGGGGTAAGACGTCTCAAAGAACTTTTTAGAATGCCACGTACCCATCACCAGGGGAGCGGCTACTGTGTCTCTGATAGCCATCAGCGTTCTCCGTATCCCAGCATCGGAGCTGCTCCAGGCCACAGGCCCAGGAAGAGGGCTCTCAGCCCCAGCCTTTGGCCTCTGTGGCCCCCTGAGCACCACCACTGGCCTGGGTGTTCTGGATGCTGGGCAGCCTCAAGCCAGCCGCTGACTCTGCACAAATTTCCCAAACACCTGCTGTGCACAGAGCCTTCTGCTCCCTCTCCAGACACCCGGGGGCCTAACACGCCTGTCCATGCTTTCCTCTGCATTCAAACCCTGCCAAGCTCCCCCCGTATCCTAGCGTAAAATCACAGACTTGGCCGAGCAGACAGAGCCCTTCTCAGCCTGGCTCTTGCAGTTCTCTGCCTAGCTCACGCATTTCACCAAAATGGGTTTGGGGGCATGGTCACAAGGACAGGGTCAAAATTAAAAATTACAAAGTTCCCTTTGGCTCCCTCCCAGGAGCTTGCCTTCCTGCTCCTTTATGCCTGCCTCCCATCACAGTTCTATGCCTAGTTTATGCACTTTAAGGGATACAGGGGAAGCATCTTGAGCTCTGAGGCCTAGGCAGGCCTAAGGGAAGTCTGATTCCACATTGCTCTGGAATTTTAGGTGATGTAAGTAAATTCTCCCATCATCAGTTTCCAGATTTGTAGATTTAAGTTGAAGGAGAAATTTAGAGGTGATATTTTTAAGTTGCTTGTACAGTGTCTAGTACACAGTGGACATTGAATATCTGCTTCTTGTTGTTTTCACTCCATGTCAGAACAATATCGATGCATGAAATAATGTAGCACAAGGCAGCCTGTCGACCCTACAGCCAGCCTTGTGATCCTAATTAGTTAAGCATCCAGAAAGCCTAAACATCAGGAGTTGGTGCTGTGACACCCCAAACTGCCACTAACTGCACGAAAACCCACGTTGTGTCCTAAGAGCTCTGGATCGAGTGGCCAGGGAAGGGCCAGAGGGCAGTGTGTGTGGATGGATGGCCTATGTCTTAGGTTTCGGCAGTCACGCTATTCCTCAAAGGCACAGTGGCTGACAGCAAGCACTTATTTCTGTGCAGAGGCTGTGGTTGGCCATGGTAGCTCTGCTTCAGCTCCAGACTTCGGGTCAGGTTCAGGTCTGCTCAGTGTGAGTCTCCTGTTGTTTCCACAGCAGATGGCAAACATGCAAGAGGGGTGAGTGAAAACACACGGTGCCTCCCGAGGCCTTGGCCCAGAAGTGGCATACTGCACTTCCACTCACATCCCATTGACTGAAGCATCATGGCCAAGGCCAAAGTCAATGGGATGGGCAAGTGTACGCCTCCCTTAGAGGGGAGCCATGACAAGGGAGAGAGAAAGGGACAATTTTAGGCAAATAATGAAATCTATCACACTTCTCCCCATTTTTAGGTCCTAGAGTATCTAGGAAGTATCTAGGAAGACTTATCCAATTCCCCTCAAAATGCCACTTCCTTCCATGATCCCCTAGGCATGTGTCTGTCCAAATATCTTTAGACAAAAGCAAGCATGTTGGAGGCTGAAAAGAGGAAAAGTACACAGCTGGGCCATTAGGATGCAGTAAAAGCCAATGACTCCAACACAGATACCACAATATCTTATCAGGCATTGGGCTTAATGGAGAGGGAGACCTACTAAGTGCTCAGCACCTGGCCAGGCTCCAGGGATTTCTAGAAGTGGCTCTGAGAGGCTGCTACCAGCACCAGCTGCCACTGTTTTACTTCTCTCTACCGTGGATTTCAATTCTCTGTCCATTGGCCTTTGCCAGGGCAGAGGAGACACAGCATTTATGCAATAGTCTATCTCTGATTTCAGAGGGTTGCTATCCAAGAGCAAGGTAATAAAAGCTACCAAAATCACCTTCGAAGAGCAACACTACGAAAGCATTTACTTGAGACACAGGGTAGAATGATGCTAAAAATGGAGAAATATAAAACCCTTAAGTGATTCCCCCTCAAATGAATGTGGAAAACTGTGAAATCAGGAGGAAAAATGAAAAACGAACAAACTGTAAATTTTTTAGCTCCTGGAGTTGTTTCTAAACATACCGCCTAAACATCTTACAAAAAAAGAAGTTAATTCAAGAATTCCCTCCCCTCAAAATTTACTATAAAGAACTGAAAACAGAATCTCAATATGTTTCAGGACAAGAAACATTTGTGTAAGAAAAGAAAAGAAGCATAAGACACTAACATTTTCAGGCAGTTAGAGATATCCAGAAAATCAAGTGACACTTTAGTTTTCTTCGGAATATTTGGAACAGTAGGGAGATTTAAGCATATATTGGCTTATTGTCTATTGAGCTGTATGGGTATGTGGCTTATTTGTTTATTACAATATTTATTTAGAGGCACACCCTGGCTTTATGTAAAATATATATTCTTGAAAATACTCAGTATAGACTAAACGTTAGTAATTGCAATCAATCTAGAGGTATTTTCTGATAACCTTTAACATGTTTGCAATTGGGCTAGATAAGGCTCACAGAAGATATGAGACATATAAACCGTAGTTGAGCGCAAGGGAGCATTTAGTAAAGAACTAGGCTAAGCACTAAGTGAACCAACAAGCCACTAGGCTGTGCTCCTTTATGGTAAGACAAAAAAAAAAAAAAAATACAACAACAGCTGAGAGAGGGAAAATCTCATTTTAACTGTGCACACACTTATGGAGTGCCCCAACATGTTTTCTGAGAAAAGATGCCTTTTATTCCTAAAAAAAACTAGCAGGAGCAGGTAGTTTCTGAGAGGGGGACTCAGAGAACAACATGAGCAGTGCCAGGGGCAGGCCGCTCAGACCGCACACAGGCCTCCCCCGGCAGTGTCACCCGTTGAGGAAGCCGAGGCCCAGTGATCACGGCAGCTGGAGGTTTTGCTGTCATGAGAAATGCCAGGTAAATCCTTTGGAAAAACAAATATGTGACCCAGAAGCTCTCTTTTCTGCCAACACCCAGATTCAGATGATTGCATTTCCTTAAGGTAAAAGGCCCCTTTCTGCTTTCCCAGGGAACCATATTGAGGCAGCAACAGTAACAACCAAAACTGGACCACTGTTCCTGATGGATCTTCTAGTATGTTCTGTTTATGGTATATTCTTCTGAGGAGTTCGGCAGAGTCTCTACTACAGACCAGGCACTGGAGATATGACAGTAAAGAATGAAGCCCCTGCCCTCCCGGAGCTGCCAGCCCAGTGGGTGATCACCTGGCTTCTGGATGCTTCTATTCCATCTTTAGGTTGCCTTTTTGTGGAAATCCATGAACATGGACACAAATGGAAAAAACTAAAGTTACCCAGGGAACATAGGGCCCAACTCTGTGTGTCAAGAGAGGATTGAGTAGTGTAGTCATGGAAGCAGGTGATCCTTGCACCCAAATAGCTTTCAACTTTCAGTTTAAGGAGGAGAACAGAAAATATTTATGAGAGGTACAGGCATTCAGAAGTTTATTTCTTTAATGCATCACAGTGCCCTCCCTCATTCCCTTCCTCTCACTTACAGACACACTGTACTCCTCCCCTCAAATACCCAAAGATACACACACACAAATATGCAAACTCTGAAAAACGACACAAACTACACGTGATAGGAAACGCACTCTTGCCTGTGTAAGACATGCTGATGCATTCTCCAGGACCCATCCGCACTCATGAACGCACCTATTTCCATACCTTACCTATAAGAGAATGGCCATGGTTACAGGCAAAAATACAAGTGTTAAAACACTTCCTAACGTAGGCTGTGATTCTCAGTCTAGCTGCCCCTGGGGTGACTCTTCCCGGCGCTTCTATAAGGTTCTGAAGATTAAATAGTTGGTAGCCAACTTCATACATGTGCCTGTAAACAGGAGGGCTCAGCTTTAAATAATTATGTCAAAGAAATGACAAGTGTGCTCTTTGCCAGAACAGGGATGAATAATTACAAAGCCAGGACATAATTAAGCAATTCTGACTGTCGGATTCTTGAACCGTCTCTCTGATGTGCAGGGCCGGCGTGTCTGCCACGCACGCCCTCCTGGACAGGCCCCTGCACCACTTTGATCTATGCTTCCCCGTGCGGCGAGGGGGTCACAGGCTGGTCATTACAGAAGCCTTTCTCAGGGGGGCCTCAGCCTTCTCTACGTCCAGCCTGGTGCTCTCTGCATGGACAATGGCGTGATTCAATGGCCAATATTTGACAAAGATATATATTTTCTTTATAATTCTGGGAAATGAGCAAAGCCTAGCTGTTGTAAGTCCATTAACTAACAACACACACACACACACACACACACACACGAGTCTAGAAGAGCCCACTATAACATTAGCTATCATTCCCTAATGAATGACAGCATCTTTCTGCAGAACAATCAGAGCTCAGACATTAGGCAGCTTTTCAGGAGCAAAAGCCAAAGAGCAGCGAGGAAGGAGAGCTGTGTCACCGTGACAGAATGCAAGAGAGAACTCGCACCCAAGCACCAGGGCCCGCCAGGTACCGAACCAAACCTCCGGGGCATCGGGGACTATCAGATCCTGGAGGATTCTGTATTTGCATCAGCCAAGCACCCACGCTGCCCCTTCCTACCTCCACGGCACGGGCTGTGATTGGAGAGGCATTTTCCATTCTCCCAAACACTTTATGTCAGGAATAAAATGAAAACAGCTCCCCAAGTCACGGCCCCAGATCATCCATCAGAGCCTTCTGCCGAATGAGCACAACAGGCCGCCGCTGCCCTGGGAAGGACAGGAGCCAGCTTGAGAGTCCGACGCCGTTATGAAAAAGAGGCCTTCGCCCGGCGCTCAGCACAGCGGCGGCATCCACGGAGGAAACCGGCTCCACTTAGGAGCGGGCCAGGCGCACACAGACCTCCCAGGACATGCAGATGTGTACACACAGAGATGGAGAACGTGTACACACACCTGCGCAGCAACAAACACATCTGCATACATTGTGAGCCGGCGAGAGCCAGCCGGTTCAGCATTCCCAATTCAGCAAGGAGCTCATGCGGCCTCTCCATCCCCAAGAAAAGTGCCCGTGAGTATGTCTGCAAGCAGACAAAAGGGATCGCCTGGTATGAGACAGCTTGGTATGAGAGGCGGGATCCAGAGAAATCCTCCAGCGCCCTTGAAGGGTCATGGTGTAAACAGAACACTTAACTGGAAGCCCACATCTGGGGTTCTGGCCCCACATCTGGGGTTCTGGCCCCACATCCCTGGATTCTGGCCCCACATCCTCGGGTTCTGGCCCCACATCTCTGGGTTCTGGCCCCACATCTCTGGGTTCCATCTCCACACCCCCGGGTTCCAGCCCCACACCCCCGGGTTCTGGCCCCACATCTCTGGGTTCTGGCCCCACATTCTCAGGTTCTGGCCCCACGTCTCTGGGTTCTGGCCCCACATTCTTGGGTTCTGGCCCCACACCTCTGGGTTCTGGCCCCACATCCCAGGTTCTGGCCCCACATCCTGGGTTCTGGCCCCAGGCTGCCTCATGGGACTCTGGGCCTAGGAAAGCCCCATCCTCTCCCAGGTCCTTCGCCCATTAAATGAGACCTCATACCCGACGATTACTGAAGTCGTTCCAGTTTGGAAATCATGAGACCCTACAAAAAGATAACCACTGAAGGTCCCTGAGCTTTGTCGGAGAGCTTCTACTTCTCCTCAAATAATTAATGAAAATTTTAAAGCTTAATACAGTTAGTAAAGATGTTAGAGTCAATCACACAAACATGAGCTAATTCTATAATTGATCAGAAACTAATTTGAAGCTTTGAAGAGCATTTCTGCCTAAGTTGCTAATGACTCAGAGAACCAGCTATTACCGGATTTTAAAGAGCCATTCCCACTTGCTTTCAAAGACAGGGAGGATTCAGACCTCCCAGCTCCGCTCCTCCCCTGTCCCTGCCGCCATCTCTACTCCAACAGCACAGTCCCGCCTTCTCCTGCTGTCTCCATTTAGGACCTTCCAATGAGGTTTTGTTTGAACAGAGAGATGCACCGGGAAACAGTTTAGGTCACTGCTCCAGGGGTAAGAAATCAGAGTGGAAAATGTGGGCTCTGCCATCAGACACACAGGTAAAGCTCCAGCAATGACTAGCCTGGAGACTTGGGCAGCCCAGTTCACGTCTCCAGGCCTGAGTTACTAATCTGTAGAATAAGCCAACGCCCCTTCCTTCTACATCTCAGGGGCGTGGGAGGGCGCACAGACCCATATACAAGGAACCCTAGACAGTGGTGGGGTGCCCCCAATCCGGTATCTGGTGCCCCTTCGGATTTCCAGTGACAACATAGAGCCACCCATGTCACAGACAATGCCAGCGGAAGAAATACTGATCTAGTCTCTCCAGTGCCTGCACACAGGAAGGTGAGAAATGCAGGGGGGCAGGAACTCAAGATAGTATAAACAGCTCATTTACTGTACTTTGCTTGGTTTGGTGATGCAGCTGTCTCTGGAATCCTTTAGCAAACAAACAAATAATAATAAAAGAAAAGAAAGAAAAGAAAAAAGGAGGCCAAGAAATAAATTATTTCATTTGGACAAAATCGCAAAAGCTGAAATAACAGAAGGCAGCCATGAGCAATACATCAAACCTACCCTGATAAGGAAAACTGTTAACACTTTAATAACCACGAAACGAATCGCTCAGTTAGCTTGCCATGTGCTGAAACAGGTCACTGTACATTTGTCTGCCAGGATTACACCCTCCGCATCCACACTTGCACAACTGCTAGCGATTGTACGCAGCAAATGGGAAACAAGGTGTACCTCGTGGATTCAGGGACAGAAAGCAGCCTGTGGTCTGCTAGCAGCTGAGCAACTTGACGCAAGAGGAGGCTTTTTCTGTTTTGGGTCTGTTTGTTTTCTTCTGTCCCTCTCAACCATTCCCAGGGCACGTGCAGAGCCCTGCAAATCAGTAAGTGAGGGAAAACTGGACCTCCAGGATTTCTGGGCCAGTGTGTTCAACACAGAAGCCAGGATCCCCTCGGAAATGGTGATGTCACTCTACAGAACCCTGGGCAGGAATGGGTCTCCACAGGGGTCACTAAGTGTCAACAGGTCCATTCTCCAGCCTTGGGCTTCACTGAAGGACCTCCATTCCTCCTAATGAGATAGTTGTTGATATCCTTAACAATCTCCGTGTGTGTGAAAGCCATCTCCCTGCCTCATCAATGCTGTCATTGAGATGACACCACAGTCACTTCCATGTCCTCAGTGCAGACTTCGCTGGACATCTGTGAACATCATTCCCATGAACTTGAGAGAACTACAGGAGGGAGCTCACACCAGTCCCAGGTCATAGTTTTGGGAAAGAATTGCCTTCCTGCTGCCTAGATCTCTGAGAACTGGTGGGTTCTCACCTGTGGACCAGAGAAAATCACCCTCTCGTGGCTCCCCTTTGGTCCCAGGAAAGAAGGGCTCCTGAGAGGTGCTAGAGGAGTCCTAACCACCTGAGAAAGAGCAAGTGCCCAGTGCTTTCCTCTTCCTCCTTTCTCAGCTCCAGACCTGCAGAGGCCCCAAGAACCACCTTCAAGAAAGAGGCCTGAAATCCCACCTACCCCTGGAACATCACCGTTGGGCTGTGCGTGGTACTGCTCCCTTGGTAAAAGAGCCACCTGGGTGAAAGCACCTTACAGGTAAGGTCCCCTTAGCCTGCAAAGACCCAGTTGACACCCAGTCCTACTTCCTGTTTGGACGACACCGTGGTGTGAGGCCCCCCTGCACTCTGACCACATGGGGACACACTCTCTGTGCTCCCGGAGAACCGGTGTGGTGAGACCCAAGTCCCTCGAGAAGACCATGAAGTGGCGGCTTACCTTGGGCTTCACCACCTTCATGAACGCCCCTCTGACCATAGCTTCCTCTCGTTCTTCTCTGGTTACTTTCCGGGCATCCAGAAACTTTAAGTTGGGCAGCTTGTGCAGAACAAAGCACCTGGAAGCAGACAGGCAGAGATGACTCAGGATGGGGGCGGCCACCTCAAAGCTCATGCAGTCTGTCTCATATTCAGGAAATTCGTCCAGCTGATGTCCTCACCAAAACCCTAAGCTTCCTGAAGGCAGGAACCTTTATTTTTGTTCACCCTCATGCCATCTTGGGACACAGTGTTAGAATTGACTCAATAAAATACCAGTGCATTTCTCTTCCACGAATGTTTCTTGAGCACCTACTATGCGCCAGGTCCTAGGTATACAGAGGTGGTTATAACATGGTCCCTACACGTAAAGGGGTTTTCAGTGCCATGGGGATGATAGACTCGCACAGAGAAATTAGAAATCAGCAGAGCTCAGTACCAAGGTGGAGGTTAAGCAGTAGTTTTGGGAGCATGAGAAAGGGACCGAATATACTCACTGAATAAAAACTAATCACTGAAGGACGAGGAGGAGATTTCAAGGAGGCTTCGAAGAAATAAACCCTAAAGCAACCCAAATATTAGCTTCTTCTCAGTGCAAGTGTCACACGGAGAAGCAGCGCACTGCCCTTCCCAGGGGAGCCCTGGGTCCCCAGGCCAGCTCCCACACTCACACGCCCGCCTCACATCACATGTGACCCCCGCTGCTTGTCCAAAGGAAAGGCAGCGATCCCTCTACACTACAGACAATGGCTTAGAGGCCTCTACTTATAACCTTCATATTGGTCATTTGAAGTCAAAATACTCTGAAATTCTTTGGAGGCATAACTTTCTTCCCCAGAACTGTGCACCCCAACATCTGAGGTCCCGGAAAGTTGACTGTCTCCTTCCTGCTTCCTCTCTGGCCTCGATCCAGTACCTTTTTCCTATTTCTCCCTGAGCCTCCCCCTGCCCTTTCCAAACACCCCCTAACCTTATCCAAAAGCAGAGCACTTCCACCAAGAGCCCAAATGACCTCTCTGTCCTTCAGGAGAGCTCCCCTGGCCTCTGTCAGTGTCAGAGAAAACTCCCGTCTTCTGCCTGTGGCAGCAGAGTCTTGATGACAACAGACTCTTTCAAATGAAGACATGTACAGACAGAAACAATATGTCAGGAGTGACGCTCGAAGGAGGAAAGACACCCACTAAGTGTAGGGTGGGAAGCGATGAATATTCAGGTGAAGAAAACATCAGTATTACAAACTCAGCCGGTGTTTAATGATGGAATGAAAGATGTCTTCACGGGGCTGGCAGGAACCACGGTGACAACAGATAGCACGTTGTCATCTCGCCCCACTTTGGATCACAGCCCTGAAATCAGGAGAGAGAGAGCGAGAGAGAGGTGCTGGCTTTTAAGCTAGTTAAAATTTTTAGATGACAAAGAGCTGCTGTTTTCAGAGCACTCTTCCTATACAATCAAAGAAACAGCCTATAAAATAGGCTGCCTGTCACCCTGATACTAGAGGTGACTTGACTTCCATCCTGATGACTGGCCTGGGGTTGCCAGGTGGTTGCTGCTTAGAGAGATTTGAGGGACTCTAGGAAAGCCTGCCCCAAATATTGGGTCTGAGACTCAGTCCAGAGTCCAAAGCTCCACCCTTAGAGATGTCATTGCTCACTTACTCACACATTTATTCACCCAGCAAATAATTATGGAGCAGCTACCACCTTCCAGGAGCTGTGCCAGGTGCTGAGGATAAGGGGACGCATAAGACAGACAAGGTCCCTGCTCTCGAGGAGCTTCTATAGCAATACAGGGGTTCTCAGACTTGAGGGGGTGTCAGCATCCCCTGGAGGGCTTGTTGAAAGGCAGACGGGAGAGCCCCAGCCCTGGAGTTTCTGATTCACTACATGCGGAGTGGGGCCTGGAATTTACATCTCTAGTAAGTTCCCAGGTGAGGCTGATGCTGCTGGTCCTACTGAGAACCACCATCCAAGTGAAAATCACACCATGAAAAATAATAGTTGGGGAATTATGAGTTTGGCCAGGTAGCAAAGAGTCTCCTTCCCAATTCTATGAGCGGCCTGCCCTGCCCCGTGTCTGCGGCACACAGGACACAGATAGCGGCCACATCCACCCGATCTCCCTGCCCCTTGGTGGTTTGGAACAGCTTCCAAACATCACTGCCAAGTGATAAGTCAGTGGGCTCTCTGCCTGCCTGTCCCATCCCAGTCTCGGGAGATCTATTGCCCTTTGTTCTGGTCATGTTGGGGTGTCAAAAGCTGCAGCTTCAATCCTGAGCATAATACAAGCTTGCCATAAAAATACGAGAGGATTCCCAAAGCCACGGAATGAAGGCTTTTACAATATCAATTCCACCCTTGTAAATTTAATCCTGGGTTATTTGTTGCACCAAAATCTCTTTACCGTGATGTATGACTTAGTTACTGAGGTTATCACAGCCGTATCCTAAAGTTGCATAGTACATAAAACATTTCGGTTAACAATGCGGGGAGGTTAACTCCCCCAGATAACCTGCAATCACAAGGGCGAGTCCACATGACACAGCTCTGTCAGCCTCCACGAGCTATTGATGGTTCAATCAGTTTGTTTTGAAGGTAAAGTACAACAAAAGGGCAGTAAACTTATTCAGACTGTCAACAGGGGCTATCGGGAATGGGGCTTGCAGGTAAGTAATTCTGGGTGTTTTAAGGCTATTATCAAACAGCGATGGTTGAAGGGAGAGACAGCTACTAATAACACAGAAGGCAGCCATCATAAACCACTTTATGGCAGAAACCCCCGTCTATAAATCCCGTGACACCCGGAGACAGCTCCAGATTTATAAAAGTGCTTGTTAAGCCAGGACACTGCTTAATGAAAAGAGATCTATCTGGGCTCTGAGTCTCCTGTCCCTAGCTCCAGAGGGCAAGTCCAGTTTTCCTGACCTTCCCAAGGTGGCTGGGTGACAGTCCCAGGGCTGGGGGATGGAAGCTGGGGTGCTCTTGGCTGTGATATGGAAGGTGAGGTAATGGAGAGGCCAGGGATCCTGGGAAGGATGGTGTTTAGACCTTCATGTCTCTGTCTGCAAACAGATTCTCTAAAGGTGAGACCCCCACACAGAGTTTTCAGGCCCTCTCTGTCTTCACACAGAAGGCTCCATCTTCGTAAAGGGCTCCTCTAAGGGGCACCCAAAACCGGTAGGGGGACACAAGGAACAGCAGAAAGGCTTTGTTTGCTTGTTTCTTGCTCCAAAATCAATGTTCTCTGCCCAAATCCCAAAGCTCTGGCACTTTCCATCTGGACTTCAAAGGGAGAGGAGGCTCCTCCTCTGTCCCACTCAGAACTGTTCCCCGCAGCCCCGCGCGGCCTGCTCCTGGGCTCGGCTGCGTGTTTCTTCCTCCAAGGAGACTCTGCTCACGACACACCAAGTTTCTAGATTCTGAGGGAAATGGGGGGGTCACTGCAGGTTTTCCTTCTTCCTCCCATTTATGGCGTTCTATGCATCTTCCCACTAGTTCTTGCTGCCTACCTGCTCCCATGCATGGGGAGGGGGAGACAGTGCAAGCTACTGACGCCCTCCTGGGGACCCCTGACGGCAGTAACAGGTGACCCATGAACCGTTCTCAACCTCTCACAAGCTTAAAAGAATAGAGCGAGCTCGCCAACAAAATATCAAGCGTCTTTGCTCTTGACTGTATTACATCAACCCTGTTTGGTAATCCTGGTTGCCTGATGCTAATCAAAAGCACCGATCAACAGCTAAATGAGTCTGACTAATTTTAAAAAGTTAGCAAGGGCTTCAATGCAGTCTACTTAAGAGGCAAAGCTTTAAAGTATGGGGAAGAAAATTTAAAAAGAGGGGAGGTCTTCATAACAAAAAGCTTGGGGACTAACCGGTCAAAGGAAAGAGCCCAGACTCTGGGATTATCTTGCTGTGCGATCTCGGTTCCGTCCTTACCACCTTCCTGAGCCTTGGTTTCTCCATCTGTGCAATGAAGGGAACGAGCTAAATGATGCCTAAGCCTCTTTTAAGCTTTAGCTTGCTTGACTTCTATGTGCCTCAAAGTTAATTTACAATAAATCCATCCATATTCTCCGCTCATATTACTCCAGTTTCCTTACATAACTGCCCCCTCACACCTCCAGGTAAAAGAGAACTATGAGAAAAATCAATAAAGACCAAAGAGTAATGAACAAACACTGCGTGGAGTAACTCCAGATGCGCGGAGAGATGACAATGATCTCTCTCTAATGAGCCGAGGTGAGCTCACCTACAGCATTAATGAATGCCTGACAACTGGCAAGGCCAGCTGATTTGGGCAGTATGTTTGAAGTCACCGTGCAAACAATACACCCACAGGACAGACCAAGGCCCTCTACAGAGGGTAACCAGCAATTACTCTGTGGGCTTCTGTCACTTTGATCTCTGGGTCGTGACCTTTGCTTTCTTGTGATCTTCAAAGCCCAGACTGTAGATTGGCTGGAGAATGCTAGCTGGGTTATGTAAGCCACAGGTTTTACAGCTCCTACTCGGCGGGAAATGGTG
The DNA here is from genome assembly GCF_964146895.1 of Miniopterus schreibersii. NCBI lineage: Eukaryota > Metazoa > Chordata > Mammalia > Chiroptera > Miniopteridae > Miniopterus > Miniopterus schreibersii. The sequence goes on from NC_138114.1 coordinate 15,014,221, forward strand.
GTAGCCCAGGATGGCCAACAGATGGCCAAGGGTCCCTCCCTCCTTCCCTTTGGCTGAGTGCTGCAGACACTGGGCAGGCCCCAGGGCTGCTCCCTTAGAGGGAACAAAGAAAGGGTGTCGAGCTTTAAATAATTTAATGTTGTAAGGAATACAGAGGGACCTCCTGGGAGCAAGGAAGGAGAGGCCAACCAAAGATTGCAGTGGCAGGAAAGAGTGAATGCCAGAGGGTTTGGGGATAGAACTAGAGCTAAGAGACTCTGAGCCCAACTCCCTTATTTGACAACTGAAGTTAGCACTTGTGTACTGTTGACTTTCACGTCACTGTCTTTCCTGCAGTAAGAAGAAAGAAAACAGTTGCAGTGGAGAACAAGAAATAGAGTACTCTGGGCACCCAGGTTCCACCCTCGATTCATTTATTGGCCAGTGCTGAATCCACAGGAGGCCCAAAGTGGTTTCTTGGTACGATGGTGGTCTCCCAAGCCCAGCTCTGCCTCGCCCACTCTCTTCCTGCTCCAATCCCGAAGGCTACCGCTTATCACATTCCCCTCCATTCAGCATTCATCCCGAAATAGCACAGTGTGTACACACAGCGAAGCTCGGGCAGGCCTGAGCTCCTGTAATAACACGGCAAAGGGCAGTTCTCAGCCGTGGTCTATGATGAATGGCAAAGAGAAACTCTGGGCATGGCTCTGCTCCTGCCCCAGCAGGACCAGGGCGCTGCTCAGCAACCTGGTAATATGTTCATGCTCACATTCAGATTTAATGAGCCCATTTTACCGTGGGGACGTGTGCCAAGAAAATCTAACCTGGTGCTCAGGGGGTAAGTGAGGAAGGAAAGGGGGTGATGTGGGGGGAGGGGAGGAGAGAATCTGCAGCCACCGAAGCACCTGTGAAGCCATTTCCAACAACTCCATGAACGTAGTCACTTCCCATTTCTGGCCCAGTGGTTGGCCACAGCGTGACCGAAAGCTGGGCAGGCCTCTCTGAAATCAACGTTTCCCATGGAAATGAAACAACAGACATACCTGTTTTGATGTATGGCTGGGTGACATAAATATTACATCACATGCCCACAGAGGCTGCCAATCAATAAGACATTTTTTTAGACAGCACTAAATGAGCCATGGGCTCTTGCCTCTGAATACACTCCTTTAAGACTCCTACTATTGCTTAAATGATTAATAGAAGGCATATTGTCAGAAAACGTACTTAAAGTGAAAAACAGTAAACTGTAGAAATATCATTCATTTTTAAGCAATTTTCTAGTGAAAATGTCACATAAATTTACATAGAGGCCCTAGTATTAGGCTCCGGTAAGAGCTAGAAGGCAGGCAGACCTCAGGCTTTGTGAATGAAGGGCCGGGAAGATCGTTTACCAAGCGGAAAGAAACCCAAATGCCATAGGAATCTGCATGCAAAGGTCTTCTTGTGAAATCCCAAAATTTCTCGGGAATAAAGGAGCAGGAATTCCAGGATGAATAGGGTGGGGCTGCTTATGGACCACAGAACAGAACTGGATCATATACACATTTGTCTCATCCAAATGCAAGAATGCTTGTCAAATTAGAAATAAAAAATGAGATGAACAACAAATTCAGGACGCCTGCAGAATGGGCCCACGCTGCCACACAGCAGTCGGGTGCCATACAGTGAACGTGCCGCTGGATGGGCACACGTTCCCACCTCCGCTCTCGATTCCCATTTCTCTTAGGGTGTGAGCACCTCCCACCGTGGTAGATGACTTCTGAATTTTCGAAGATAATTTTGACTGGATGAGATTTCGGCTGTGTGCGGCCTCTAGAATCCTGCTCCTCCTGGCAACTTTGCCATATATGGAACAAACAGCCTTCCCGACCCCATCCTCACCCACCGCACAGGGGAGCAGATGTGGAAGGGGGAGGGCGTGCTCGGAGGGTGCCTGTCCCAGCCCACGAGATGGATCGCCCCTCTAGAGCCAAGTCCTCCCTAAAGAATCATGCCCCAACCAGCCCTTAGATTAAGTCTGAAGGGTAGTCTCTTGCTTGTTAACTGCATTTATCGACATCCAAATGGATCTGACTCCAAACAGGCAGTGGGCATCTGAGGGGCTCTAAGGGTCCTGCATCGGTCTGTAAGTACCCAGCTCCTGAGAGGAAGGGTAATTTCAAGCCAGCTCCAGCAAAATTACCAAGCCCCTATTCCATGGCCTGCTTTAGGTGTTAATACCTACTTTAGGTATTAATGAGGCTTCAAAGGGCAAGAAGATGCAGTTCTTATCTACAGGAAGTCATTCTCTGAGTGGGGAAATATATGAAGCAGTGAGAAATACAGAAGGTTAAATGCATAAAACAGTGTGAGATGCTAAAGGAAGAACCGTAACTACTCGGGAGCAGAGTATCTCAGAATGTTAGTGCCAACGGGAATTTTAAATACAGTGCTACTTAGCCTAATCGTTCTTAACTGAGCATCAGAATCACCTATTGACTATTTTGTTGCATTTGCTACCAAATAAATGAATCAGTATGCCTTGGATGATTCAGAAGTATAACCTTGGTTTAAGGGTCACCCACCTAGACTGGCCTCTCCATTTAAAAAATCCCACTGGCAAACTGGGTTCCATATCAGATCATCCGGCTTGACCCCTTACTCCTTAGGTCTTGGTATTTTTGCCAACGTGACCAGTCACAATAACAACAAAAAAATAGTGTTAGCTTTTATTTTTCTTTTACAACCTCATGAAATCCTCTCTCTGTTTGAGACTGAATAAAATAAGGTGAGATTAGAAACTATTCTCACTCTACTTCTCTCATTCTAGAAAAAACACACACCTACAGTTTGATCCACATGTAGATCCATGAATGAATGAACATGTGTTTGAATGTATGTGCATACACCCATAGATATGTATACACGTGTGTGTGTACACACACACACACGTATATATATAAAATTTATTGGGCTATTTTAAAGAATCAAACACAGAAATCAAAAGGGGAAAAAAAAAACAGAAAAACAACTGAGAATTTCCCAAACAAGGCTTGGCTTACTAAAAATGTTGATTGAGAGAACTTCCTTGGATTTCCTCAACCTTTCTAGGACATAAAAATAAGTTGCTGCAAGAAGATAAAATATGTCTGAACCAGCCCTTCATACCTGAAATCAGGCTGTTAAATGCTTCAGAGATGATAAGAGTTTAAAGAAGCAAATTAAGTTCTAAGTGACTAAGCAACTTAAAGGCTTGACTTAGAAATGTGTAAACTATTCACCTGCTGGACATTAACCATATTTCTCCTAACAGAACTCACATTCAAATTGACAGTATCGCACCTCGAATGAAAATCTTCATAATGGAGAAAGATTTAATACATTTTTTAAAAAGTAGGGTTAGAGCTTTATTCAAAGATAGTTTAAAAGCAAGCAGACTAAGTAAGACTCCTATGAAATTAATCGAGTAACCCAGAAAATGAAGTTAAAGTATAAAATTCTCCCCAATGATGACATACAACTGAGCTCCTACTATAGCTTTACTTGTGTGTGTGTGTGTATGTGTATTTTTAGACATACTATGTTCAACAGCCTTCATTATTTCTTACAGTTTTGCTTTATACAAAATGAATGCCCCCAACTATATTCCTTCATGGGTCACCACAGATTTTTACATGAGTCTCAAAAGAACAAATTCCTCTCAAATTATTATCCTCTTTCCCCAAGCTTTCCAGGTTTATTTTCCAGTAGCCTTACCTGCTTTGTATTTCCATCCTTCTGCCCTTCTCCTTCCCACACTGACTCGGGTGGGGGTTTAATGAGAGCATGTATCGTAACAGAGTGGACACATCAGAGGAGATCATTAAAAATATTTACCAAGCAACAGTCAAGGATGAGAGCATACAGAATTCAAAACGAAGGAAAACAAAACGAGCTTATGAAATTGGTAAGATCGAGGAGACTCCCAAACAGAGCAGAGTCTGGACCGGTGTTGCAAAGCAGATGGTGTAGAAGCAAAGGAAAGAAAGAAACGCCCACAAAAGCACATGGTCGGTGGACACCGAGTCAAAGCTCTATGGAACGAAGTTATGGGCCTTGTGAGACTTCCTCTTGGGATTTTATGTAAGCTCCCTAGACTTCAGTGGGAACTGCCTTCTCTCCAAAAGGTGACTGAAGCAGACCTCGGGGACCCCCCAACACAGAGCATAAGTCGGCAAAACAGAGTCAAATCTGGCCTGCTGTCTTTTTTAAATAAAATTTTGTTAGAACATAGCCATGCCCACTCATTTATAGATTTATGGCTACTTCTGCACTACAACAGTTGCAACAGAGACCATATGACCTCCAGCCTTTTACAAAAAGAGTTTGTCAACCCCCGAACCAGACCACCCAACAGCTTTCCATGTTTCTTGGCTCCCGTGATCTCAGTAAAAGAAGAAATGGCTCTCGGTTACCCGAAGGAAGAGTTTAACATCATCATGAGGAATCCACTGGTATCGCCAGGCATCTGCCATGCGCCCAGTCGCATGTACCCCAGGGACGCCCCTGTTCGCTCTCCGGCGTGCGCAGCGCGGACACGCACCTGTACCTCCTGTAGTCTTCCTCATCTTTCTCCAGGCTCACCAGCTCATTGGGACACGCCACGTTCCCCAGCAGGCTGAGGTATTCCAGAGCCGGTGTCGCTTCTGCCAGGTGATCAAGCAGATGCTCCAAGTCCGTGATGTGACAAAGGTTAAGGATCTTGGTCCAGGAAGACAAAAGGCTCGGCAAGGAGAATAGGCCGTAACTGCCCGGGGAGGACGAGCTGCTGATGAGCCCGGCCACCCGGAGATGGCCCGGCGAGGGTGAAGCCAGCGCGCTGCGGGGGCGGGCGCAGCTAGGGTTCCACTCCTGCTAGTGGGGTACGCAAACCAGCCCTTCTCTGGACAGGTAGGCCGAGCTCAGATCACTTGAGAGAGAATGAGTGAACTGAATTGTTTTATCACACTTTCCTCTATCGTTCTGTTTTTTAAAAAATGATGGATTCCATGTAGTAAAATAATTTACAATACACAAATCCATAAAGCTTAAATTTTTTTCTAGTAGTGAAAGCAAGACTTATTTTCAAAAGTCTCATTAAAAATATATCAATTCCCCTAGAAGGGGTAATATATCAATAAAACATACAGGAGTGGCATAAACACAGACAGGAACTGGCCACCCCCTTATGATCTAAGAGTCTGTGGTGGAGCTAAGCATTGCTCAGTGTCCTCACTGGTGGCACAAAATAAAAAAATAAAAATCATTGTATGGGGGGGAAAGGAGAACAAAGCTAACAGGACAGGACAAGCAGAGCAAGTTAGGACAGGTTTAGCCAAGCCAAGCAGGTCAAAATGCATTTCCTGAGACTCCACTATGCATCTAATGTTCTATGAAAGAAAAAAAATGGAAAATACCAAGGAGGGACACGGTGGTGAAATTATTCTATGAGTCATCCCCGAAGTGGGGTCCACTGTCCAGTCAAGGCAAACACCGAGACCCCCCAAACCATATAAGGAAAGAGTCATAGACCCAGGGTTTCTCAGGGATGGGGAAGGACTAGCTCACACAGCAACGCCTCAACTGAGACACATCCAGCTGAGCTCAGCCCTCGGCAAGACGGTGATCTGCAAGGTTTGGGCCAGAACGGAGGCCGTGAATACCAAGAGCCCGAGGGTACGAGGACTTGGCCAGTGTCAGGAGACAGAATGGGGTCCTTGACAGGAAATGACAGCAGAGCATACAGGGGCTAAAGATACAGGGACAAAGGCAGCCCAAAAGAGCCATAGACTCAGTACAGTCTCCACGAGGGAGGTCTGCTTGGATGCGTGAGAGGAAAGTAAACATCAAAGAAAAGGGCCATCCTTGCTGTCAGGATGTTACCTAACCATGGGATGTTACCCAGATTTTCTGGTACTTCATTTCAACTTGTCGCAGAAGAATGAACTCCAAATCCAACCAGTGCCTGAATCCATTTCTGACATATCTGCCAAGGGGTCAGCACGAGGTACCTCGTTCTACGTCTCACAACCATGAGAGTTTTTCTTTCTTCTGGGATGGACTCTCCTGAATCCCTACCCACTGATTCGATCTAAGTGTTTGGGGTCACAAAGACCAAGGCATTCTCTTCCCCATCAGGGCCGTTCAGAAAGCTAACGCTCGCGTTTTCTTTAAATCTTATATTTGCTAAAGTAAGTTCCTTCAAGCAATCTTCATGCCCACACTCTATGACCATCAGGTGCAAGAAAAAGCGCTGTTCCCTGGGAGGAGCAGGGCAGAGGCGAGAGGGAGAGACGGCAAGAGGGGACACCAGCAAAAGAGGGTCTGAGCAAACATCCACGGTGGGTTTCAACTTGCCAGCGTCTGCCCATTTCCTAACCAAGATAAGACAAAGGACATTGATGCTGTCAACCCTTCAAATCTTTACCAAGTGACATCCAGGAATGGCCGTAGGGGACCACTGGGATGAGGGTGACGGGAACCGGGGCATGTGGAGAAGACCTGAGAGAGAAGTCCCGGCAGGAAGGTCAGATTGGAAGTACAGTGGGTAAGCGGTCAGTAGTCAAAACATTGATGTTTTTCATCAATGAAGCTAAAACACTCTTGCTACATTTTAAATTCAAGTTCAGTTGTCACTCTCTTTAAGAAAATCATTTAAATAAAACCAATTAAAATGACAGTGAACAATTTCAGGGAAAATGTGGCTTTTCTAGTAGGTCTATCTTTGCATGAATCATAGTCATTGCTACAGCTGAGGGGGGTAGGGAGGAGGAGAGGGGGGACAGAGGGGGAAGGAGAAGTCCTGTCACTATTCTACCAGTCCTTAGACCCTGACAGAGGCACCTCAGGGGCCAATAGTGTAAGCTGGGGTACCCCATGCCTGGACTTGGACCTGCATGGGCCTCAGTCCCAGTCCTGGTTTCCCCATTCAGGGTTTGCTCCAACCCTCTACCCCACACATAGGACCCATTAGATGCTCCAAGGAGCATGAGGACTCATGCCTATTAGGTTGTCCTGAAGCCTCACAGCCAGGCTCTAATTCCAGGGGGGTAGCCAAGTGATCACGCCTGCCAGCCAGGACAGTCTTTCTTTTGTGGGATTGCAAGAGAGCTGGCTATGAAAATGGTGCTGACATATTGATTTGGGGAGATTCAAATTATATATGTAGATAGTGGCCCTAGGAAACCTAGGGGAAGCCCTTCCCACTATGGATAGAAAAGTCTAACCAAAACCTATTGGGGACAAACTCCTTAAACTTCTTCATCTATTTTTTTTTTAATCTACAGTATGAAGGTAGGAACATGAAAGAATGAACTGAAAACTGGCAAGATTTTCAAGTTGAGAAACATTGGGCAACTGAGTTGGCCTGAACTCCCAGTCATTTCTCAACATTTAGTGACTATGGATGGGAAACCGAGCATGCCACTATCCAGGGAGACACTGAGTAAGTCTTCAAATGTAAATTCACACAGAGCTAATAAGCTTGTACGTGAGGGCTCCTGGCTTGCACAGGTCCCATCCAGGGCCCTGAAAAAAAGTCCTAGGAATAGAATCACATTGGCATGTATTACGTAAAGTTTGCAAAAGTAGGCTGTTTACACCTCAATTGGTTAAGATCACGGTCTTTCTTCACTAGGGTGTCTTCCACTACATGTCACTTTGAGTTGGGTGACACTAGAGTGCCTGTGGACATTCTAGGAGCCTGGCTAAGAGGAACTTGTGAAAAAGTGGCATTTAATCAGGATTCAGCGGGATATGTTTGTGTGGTTTGCATCATTTCTGTGTCTGATTATTACAACAGTACCAGTAGGACGGCTTCCAGTAACATTCATGCTGACACAGCATGTGAGGACCAACACAAAACTGATGATAAAATGCTAATGAGTTTATCAATTCAAAGAACATTTCAGTTGTTGAGTGTATATACACACACACACAAACGTAACTTGAAATGTCCCAAAATCTTCCAGCTCCTACATGAAGAAAATGTATGAAAGTTTTTTCAATATTTAATCATTCTAAAATTTTTACCAATAATTTAGTGGTGAAATTATCAATAATGAGTGGTAAAAGTGAAAGAAGCCTCCCTAAACTATTAAGAATACAACTAATTTTCAATTATATGGAATTATCTTTTTATTCCCTCTCTATAAAATACTATAAAATTTAACTATATGACAAAGTTATAAGGAAGTTTGCAGGAAAAATAGGACAAAGGTTTTTATATAGGCATGTGTAGCATAAAAAGATTCACTTTTTAAAAAATTTTAAATTGTAGTATTTTTCAACTTAAATTTTAATTTGTTTTGATATATTTTTTATTCCAAATAACATTCATCTTCATACCAATTTTGCATTCACAGTTACGTAGTCTTTCCCTTTAAGAGGGCCTCCCCAAATTACATAAGTTCCACGCTCCCCAAAGCCTGGATCAGCCCCTGAGGAGGGGGCAGTGGAGATGTGGACTCATTCGAATACCTTGATCGTTTCTGGGACAAAGAGTCTAGAGGCTTCAAGAAGCTTCAGCCATCTTGTGCCAATAAATCCCAGGAATTCTGGATTTCGGAGCCTGCTTCACGTAGGGTGCTGTGCGTGGCAGAGGCCACTCCATCCTCCTAAGCCTGTCAACTACCCACTAAAAGATCGCGGGGGCTGAGCCAGGCGGTCTTCCCAAACCACACCAGGCAGGAATCGCCAGCACCTACTCGGCGGAGGCTGTGGACCAGAACTTCATCGTTCCGTTGATTCCACCTCTGGGGGATGAAAGGGGAGTTTTAATTGGTTTCTTGGTCCCCTGGGTGAGCAAGAACATGCCCAGCCCTGCCTCGCCTGATTGCAGGCTCGGAGATAGAATTCCTTTTTGTCAAATTGCATAGAAAATTAACCAGAGGCAATCGGAGGAGGGAGCTTGGGGCTCATGGCTAATCAAGACCACCGCAGTGCAGACACTTGCAGCGATTCTCCTAAGGGTTTGGTTTGGGGTGGGTTTTTTTCCTTTTTAAAAATGTGAAGCTCTCTGGCACAGTTTCACTTCTCTGCAGCTGGATTCTCAGCACACACCTGGTTTCTTTCATCAAGTCTTCTCTGGAGTACTTGCCGCTTAGACTTTTTTTAGGGTTGTCTACAGAAAGTTGCCATTGCGGAGACCAGCTGTCGTGGCGGGGCTTGCCAAGGGAGATTTTCTGCTAGGGCCCAAGATCAAAGCAACATCTTGCCTTGAAAGTTTGGAGCACAAGGGGGGAGGGGCGTCTCCTGGTGTCACGGCCAGTTGCCCAGGTCCAAAGCTGTTTCCCAGGTGAGGGAACCGCGACGTACCCTCCCTCTGTGCTCGGCTCCAGGCACAGGGCAGCATATATACCCACCGGGAGGATTTCAACCAGACCTCATCCCACTGTAGGAATTTTTAATGCTAGCTAGTCTACATGACATAATATCTCATTTTGATTGGCACACACTTCAGAATTATCACATCTACATAATAACTAAGGAAACTGGGGTCAAAGGTCACACTATCAGCAAATGGCACAGTCTATATTTAAACCTAGAACCTAAGAAATGGCATTTCTAGGGATACAAGACTCATCATTTCCTAACACAAAAGGTAAATTTTTAATACTGAATAATGAAAATTCTTAGTGAGGCTTTCTGACTCAGCACATCTCATCTGTATTACATGTATTACTCGTTGATGCTACAACTCATGCTGTCTCTCCATACACATGCTCAAGGGAACAGGGAGATGGAAAACGGGGAAATAAGCTATGATTTAAAATGATATCATTCATCACCCCTCCTCCACTCACCCCTAAGGGAACATCTCAGTTGTTCTCTTATTTGGGATTGGGTATTTAGGCATGATATGGCTGAGACCATGACCAAGCATCCACCCCTACAGGGGATGAGTCAGGGATAGTATGTACATGCTCCTGAGAGAGAGAGAGAGAGAGAGAGAGAGAGAGAGAGAGAGAGAAAAGGGATCTGAGTGTTGGGAGAGGAGGTCAAGGCCATGGCCAGGCACTACGGGCCAGTCTAAATGAACCTAAGGAAGAAGAGTGAGATAAGCTATGAACCAAGAGATGGAGAGGTGAGGTGTACCAGGATAGGGCACCAAAGCTGAAGTCAAAACAGAGCCCTCAGGGACAAAGGGCTGGGAGAACAACCATGGGAGGTGGAACAGAAGGTGTACAGCCAGAAAGTGAGGCAGTGGAGAACTGGGAAGAAATTTTCCAGTGCTGGGTTTGGGGTCTGGAATTCCTTTCCTAAGCCTCCGCTGCAGCTGGGAACAGGGTCTTGCGGGGCCAGGCACAGGCAGCTGACTCCTCCGCATCTTGGTTCCTCTTCTTGCCCAGTGACTGCCCCCCACCTTGGGTTTCACACCTGTGTTCTAGACTCAGCCCCGCCACAGGCAATCTATGTGATTTCAAAAAGTGCACACTCTCCCAATTTTTTCATAAAAATGAGAATTATTCCCAGTGGTACCCAACTCACAGAATGATGCGAGGGTAATATTAAATGATACAAGTCAAAGAAGCTCTGTAAACCTATACTCGGATGTTGGTTATAGTATGGCCCAAATAACTTTAGATATGCTCACATAAGTCACTGGGTTAATAGTAATAGCTGTAATACTAACCCTTATGTAGAACTTACTGTGTCACTATAACTTAATATTTGTGAGATTCTTCCAGTAACCATTATAACAACCTATAGGATGAGTACTATTATTTTCCCCATCTTAAGCCAAAGGACAGAGATGGTAAGTAACTTGCCCAAGTCATGCAGTAAGTGGTAGACCTGGGTACAAGCCCAGTGAGTCTGGCTTCAGAGTCTGCTGTTCTTAAGCACTATTTGACGCTGCCTCTTGCAAAAAGATAAAAGAAACCCATAACCCAAGTTCCCAGGGTCCAGTAACACAAGCATTATATAAACATATTTAACTGTGAGTAAAATCCAAATGGAAAACTCTACATTTGCAAAGCAGGTAAAATGGGTGAGGGTTAAGGGGGGGGGGGGTTGTCAATAACCATTCTACATATGACAGAAAGCAAAAAATTAAAAACAAAACAAACAGCATAAAAGAACTTGAGGTAGAACCCCATTGGATAGCAAGTTTCCCAATATATTTAAAATAAGATTCAATTTATAGCAAAGAGTTAATACTTACCTTTGTAGAAGGTCAATAGTTTCTTGATTCTTGGTCTCCCTTTACTACAAATATGAAGTAAAAACTTAAGGGGACAGAATATCAAGGTCTGTGTGTTAGATTGTTAATGAAATGAGTCATGCCCCTGTGCACCTTACATAGTCCCCTCTCACACTGGCTCTACATTTGGTGTGTGACTTGCTTTGGCCATGAGACAGCAACACGCGATACTAGTAGGACTTAAAAAGTACTTGTACATTGGAAATTTGCTCTTGGAACACTCCTCCTATGTGGAGAGGCCTGTGCTAGCCTGTTGGAGACATTTAGTTCAGCCAAAAGCGAGCACCAGTTCCAGACATTTGAACGAGGCCATCTCGGACCATCCAGCCCAGCTGAGGTTCCAGATAACTGTCGATGGCCGCATGAGCAGCCCAAGGCAAGACAAGCAGAAGAACTGTCATTAGAGCCCTGCCCAAATAGCTGACCCATAGTATCGTAAACCAATGAAATGTTTGGTTTTTTTAAGCCATTAACTTTTGGGGTGGATTATTATGCAGCAAAGCGAACCGATAGAGCCCAAGTCTGAGGCGTTTCATGGAGTAGGAACACCAATATGGAATTGTGTATTTGTTGGAAAGCCCCAGGTATTTTCACAAGTAGATAGGAAAGTCAGTTAGCCAAAAAGGTGGAGTCCGAATTACTAGCTTAAGAGGACGTTACTGCCGAGAAAGAAGAGCCGAGCTGCCTCCTGAGATAGTCAACTATGACCTCTTGTATCTACTGATAATGAAGTACATACAACAGCGCAGCGACGGAACTAGTCAGCTAGGCAGCTACACACTGCCTTCTGCTTCAGTCCCTCCCAGGCCATATTATTACACTCTCAGCATTACTGCTACAGATGGGAGAAGTTGAGGCACGGAGCAGAGAAAGGACTCAACCAAAGACAAAGAAAATCAGCGTTATAGAGCCAAGAGGCCTGCTCATCTCTGGTGACAGCAGGACTGAGAACAAAACCATCATCCAATTCAACTTATTCCTGTAGAAATGATAAACAGCGGCTCTTAGAAGATAACTTGTCTAAGGCCACAGGGCTGAGTGTGATTAAGCTGACTCATGAACACACATTCACAAACTCTAATAATCAGCAGTGATGTGGGACACAGGATATGAGCATCGTGGCCCAAGGGAGGAACCGTATCATCCAAATTCTAGTCTAATAATCCTTCTATCCTTGATCGATTTGAGAATATTGTCCCGCTGATCCCCTAAGACAGCCGAGGAAGCCATAAGACACACTGACGAGAACACTTTTTCAAGCAATGACCAGAAAACATAGTTGACCAAAGGAAAAGAAATGGAAAAATAACCCATCACCATTTCATATGATAAAGACTGATGTTTACTTACAGGCCATCTCCTTCTCCTATTAGAGAGCCAATTAATAATGACCACAAGTAGCTATTTTACAGAATAAAGAAAGTATAAACTTAAGACTTGAAGTGTGCACAGTGGCTGATGATTTTGCAAATTACTCTTCAATGCTGACATGCATATAGATTAAACTTACGTGCCTCTGGTCTTACACCATCATAGTCGGGAAAAATGCCCCAATCCCTTTCCTACTCCTAACTTACTTGTCATGGTGAACAAGTGGTTAAAACACTCCAGGTCTCGAATGTTCCAACAATGAAACAAGATGACTAGGCTTCAAGTCTGAAGTAATACAGCAGGATGGAAAGAACTTTGGACACAGCCACAGCTGCGGTTGAATTTGGGACCTGGCATCCTGTTACATGCCTGGCTGTGGGTCTAGGCTTCACTCTCTCCCTATCTGCATGAAAGGTGTAACTACACCCTTCTCACAGGATTGGGTAAGAATGAAAACTACAGAGTGGGGCAAAAGGAGCTTTACAAGTTGTTTGTATGGAAAATAATCCAAGAATAAATAATAATACAAGAATAAGCTCTGCGTTTCGTGCATTCACAACTGTAAGCCTACTTTTCCCCCCACCCTGTAATGATTTAAAGTTACTCAGCACAGGGCCTGATCCATGGGAATGCTCAATGAAGAAGAGCTGATGATGACAATTCACTCACTTCTCTTACAAACATTTACTGACCCTCAGTTCTGTGCCAGGCATGATTCTAGACGTGGATACAGGAGTTAACAGTACTGACAACTCCCTGTCTCGCTGAGCTGGCAGCAGGATGGCATGGAGATCCCCAACTCCAGCACGTGCCTCATACGGCAGAGGTTCTGATTCCACTCTCGGCCTCCCTGGACTCCAGAGCAACGAGTCCCTGAGTCTGGTCTGAGGCTGTCTAGGTCATCGGCTTCGAAGAGGCCCTGTGCTAGACTGGCTCTCCCAGGCCTTCCTCATCACCATAAAAGACAGAGATAGGCCTTGGCTTCATACCTACCCTCCGCCTTAGCCCCTTCCCTTGTCTGCTTCACCAGAACTGTTGCCCAAACCAGCACCAGAGCCTTCCAGAAATCTCTGTGAAGACTGTTTGCTCAAAAGCATTACCCGCTACTTCCCACCAGAGGTCGCCCTCCCACACAAGCCCAAGCAAACAGAACCCGGATTCGCCTTCCTGGCAGCAGTGACATTATTTCCTTTCTCTATTTTTATCTATTAAAAAGATTTCTTCACAGCCATAACTTAGATCCCTACACTAAAATGGAGCAACAGGAAGATATAATGGTGCATTTCATTTATGAATGACCTATAATAAATTACTCTGAAGTGTCCCGAGTGCCAGGAGACAGAACGCTTTGTCTGCCCATGGACTGTATTTCACGTACTTTAATTTAGCTGACACATAAAACTCATTTGACATTTCGCAGGTATTTGTGTGGGACAGGGCAGGAGAGCTGGCGAGCGGGAGGGGAGCACTGCGGGGCTGGGCGGGGCGTGGGGGCAGCAGCGGGCAGAGCCAAGGATATTTGGTTCTTGTTGAGGGTTAAGGTATGGAGCCTGGGTAACCCTGGCAACACGAGGTCGTTCCCCAGCAGATTGTTGTCCAAGATGAGTTCCTCCAGGCTCCCGAACGCGCTCAGTCCTTCCAGTGACCTGCAATGACAAAGGCAACAGGAAAAATGATCCTGCACTAAATCAGGGAGGCCATTATGAGCCGAAATAAATATTTTAACCTTCCCTTTCAGGACTGGGAATAGTTTGGGCTTGGTGCCTGTCAGCAAAGTGAATGACAAGAATTAGTAGCAGGAGCCGGGGCGGGGGCAGCGGGGGAGAAGGGGCCGCTGGCACTCACCGCATCCTTCACGCATTGCCAACATGAAAGATGAGGGTCACTTAGTGAGTAGCCAGGATCCAAAACAAAGGGCTTCAGATACGGCCTGCAGGATAAATTTGTCAATGTCTTGTGCCTTCAGGCACCCAGCCTAGGCTGACCCTAACCTCCATTCCCAAGATAAATAACTCTGTCACAGTTCACCTTCATTCCCTGGACACAAATTTAAGTTGTCATCCATCATTCCTGCCCAGAAATATCATACCCCCTTACAATAATAAATATAACTTCAAGTATCATTTCTTAGCGGCTCTCCTCTGCACAGTGGTAGGAAACGGCAAGGAGGGCATCCTTTCTCGGGCTCCCTGCCTTCGACTGTTTTGGTCTCTGCTTTTTTTCCTTCACTAATCACTTAATTTGCTTCTGCCCAGTGTCCCTGTGGCTGCCCCAGAGGCTCGGCATCTAAGACGCACATAATCGCTCCAGTGTGAGGGGGCTGCTGCTTTTCCTGCCATGATTTCTTTCTTTCTCTTCTTGTGGGGGGGGGGAGGGTGGGTAGCAAAGGGGTTGGGGGAATTTCTGTTTCCATACTCCTGGCTTGAAGTTACTGTTTTAATTTATGGAAAGTGGATTTCTCACTTTAATTTTGAAAGAAGTGTTGAGCGCAGCAATGTAGATGTCGAGGCAGTAAATAAACAGGCATCTGAAAGAATTAAGTACTCAGCTCAGGGAAAAAATAGTATCAGAAAAGGGAAAACGGCCCTGTTTATCCACTTAGCTGAAAGTTAACTCTTGATGTGGGCTCGGGAGTGTTGGGGTGGAGGTGGAGAGGGGCAGTTGCTCGCCTGTGCTGGCCCTGGCGTCACAGATGTTAATTAAAGACAGCCGCCCCGTGGAGGGCTTACAGAGACACACATACTCCCAGCTCGGTCACCTGCCAGACCCAAGAGCTCTGCTGAGCTTGCACAGGCTGACAGCTGAGCTACGACATCAACCAGAGGGCGGACGCGCATGGGATCTCCTGGCTGTTCTATAAAATGTGGCGGATCTGGGAGATGCTGCGCGCTGTTTATCCACCTACTGAGAGCGCGTGCATTACAGAGCGCCTGCTTGCGTGTGCAAAGCCTGTACACCTGTGTGGGTGCGAACTCCAGGACAAGAGCCCTCTCAAGGCATTCACGTCTTCTCCCCTCGGGACCTCGGCCAAGAGGATTCCGAAACAGAGGCGTCATGCGCATTGCAAATAAGTAAATAAATCCCCAGGCTGCACTGGGCCCAGAGCTCCACCAGCAGGTGCCATTCCTGCCTCACCCGCAGGGTGGGCCCGCCCAGGACCCAGCACCCAGACCGCATGTCCTGCAGCCAACAGGACCCCTGCGGGGCGGGAGGGCAGGGCCGCGTACTTTTTGGGTAAGGGGCAGTGGGGCCGTCGTGTCCCATTTCTTCCTCCCCTTTCCCACCACCCTCGCGTTTTGGGAAGGAAAACCTGACTCCTGCACCTGCAGTCAGGGGGCCTGCAATTCTGTGTCAGCTCCACCATTCATTGCACGTGAATTTGGGCCCGTCCACAGCCCCGTCCTGAGTGGAGTCCCGCTCATAGCATCTTATGGAGAGTAAGTGAGAGATGATTAATAAGCTACTTTCCTTTCTTTCCCCTTCCTCCCTTCATTCCCAGCTTTTCTGGAGGCCCTGTCTTGTCTTGTGGGGGGAGGGATGCTTAGGGTACAAATGCACAAAGGTAGGCGGGAAGTCCGGATTCTGCAGGGGCTCCCCCTTTCCTGAAGCCCCCTCCTCTGTGGGGTTAACGAGTGATGATCTCAAAGCGCTTTTCAGAGCGAGGCTCTGTTTACCACGAGGCAAGTGAGGCCACCTCCTGTCAGGGCGCCTTACGGACGCCTAATAAGTCCTTTGTGTGCAAACATCCGCTGGGCTCTGGTCAGGGGCAGCTTCCAAATACTCATTGCTCCCGAGTTATGTTATGCAAATATAATACTCATATCATGAGAATCGGCAAACAGTTGGCAACTGGCAAGCAGAAGAAAGCTCCCTTCCAAAAGTGCTCCAGGGGAGGCATAAAACAAAATGACATCGCATGAAAAGGGACAATGCCAGGAACACTAGAGGGAGTGCCCACAGAGAGGCCTTTCTCTCAGGGGCGGCTCTGGGCAGCGCTCAAGACTGGCTTCTGGAGTGAGACTTCAGAGAGGAGTTGGGACACTCAGGCTCACATCCCCCATCACCTGTCTGCTTTTGAGATGCCTTTTGCCGCTTAGTGCTATTAGCTGCTCAGTTAAAAGGGCACTATGTGATGTGAGTGTCTAATTAATAAACCCCATCCGTATGGTGTGCACTTGGTGATTTAATCAGGTAAATTCAAAGCTGAGGTACTGGGGACAGGAGGCAGAGAGCAGATTGAAAGGTAAAACTGGAGGGGACAGGATTTCTGGGGTCCAGTTAGCATGTGGAGGCCAATAAACAAATACCTGGAAGATGGTTTTATTTTTTATTTTTGAAAATTTCACTTTTGTTGCTGTTTTCCAGGAAGAAGCAGGGGAAATTCTTTGCATGAATCATTGAGTTCATACCCCTTACACAAGATGCCTGCAAAGATATGTGCCATTAAGTAAAATAACACGGCTAAAAGGCTTCAAGGAGCCACAAGAGCTATGTTGTTTAATGGGACAGTGACGGTAACGACAAGGAATAGATGACAGGACTGTCATTCTCTGCTCTAACCTTGTGTGTGGACAGCAAAATGTACCCCAGAACCATGAGCGCTGGTGAAAGGGGTGGCTGGCACCCCAGGCGTATCCACCAGCTCGGTCGGCAGTGGCTGCAGATGTCTGGGGGGTGGGCTGGGAAGGAGAGGCAGGTATGTCTGCCCTGGTCAGGGGCTGGAGGGGAGGGCGAGGCTTCAGCCGCTACTTGGACTCAGCCGCTGGACAGCAAGCTTCCAGCCCAGTCAAGAGACGCCAAGGGCAGGCAGGGAGACCGGCGTGCGGGCGGATCTGGGTGGCAGGTGGCTTGCTCTGGAAACCTAGTCAGCACCTCGGAAGCGCATCGCAGGCCGCGGGCCGCCCGCTCCACCAGCAGGAAGCTGCCCATTATCTCACCCACAGGTGCCATCTCAGCTACTCATGTGCGGGCTCTGGCTGGGCTCCCCCAGGAGCCCCTGCGGCTGCCGGCAGAGTCCCAGTGCCTTCTCCAAAGTCATATCAAAATGACAAAACATCACAACGCATTCAGCTCCAGCGGATTCAAACAGAGAGAACTTTTAAGTTTCCACTGTAATTAACCCTATCCTCGTTAAGATAATTATGATCAAGCTTCCTGTCACAGTTAATATCCCAGCATCATTGCCCGTGGCTCACACTCTGCCCTCATTAGCTTATGAAAACAGCGGCACTAAGCAGGCGGCTGCCGCCCTTTCCAAGCTGGGCCAGTGGCTGTGAGGGGCCTTGGGCAGGGCGGCAGGTCCTACAAAAGGGCCACCCCTTGAACTCCAATGCCTTCTGCTCCTGTGTGGGCACACACTTGGTGGCCTTCATCCCTTTTCCAAAAGTTAGCCACTTGTCAGAATGGGGAAGGAGAAGGCCAGGACCATAGCAGGGCAGGGGCGCTATTAGCCTTCCCTGCCCCCTGCCCAGCAAAAATCCAGCCAGGAAAATCACCAGAGGGCACCTCCAGAACCCCTGGTTCAAGACCCGCCAACCTCATTCTTGGGGATCCTTCTGTCCTCAGCTCTCAGCTTATACCAGGAGTGATACTTCCACCTGGCATGAGCTGGGCAGGGTGCGGAAGACAGTTAACTGCAAACCCTCAGAATGACATGTGTCCGCATAGTTGGCCTCAAATCCAGAATCAAAGGTTAGGATACTCTCAAACCAGTTAAGAAAATAAGGTCTCCACTAAGATCTTTACCTACTTCCTCCACTCCATCTACCTAAGTATCCACAGATGCATTTTTAACTGGGAAATGGGGAGGCCGTGGGAATTCTGAAGGACCTAACCCATAGTCTGATGGCTACCACCACTGGCCCTTCCTCAGGCTCACGCGGGGCTTTCTGGATGATTTCTGTCTGCCCAGCTCCTAACAGAAAAGGGGTCTCAATATAACCTCCATGGGAAGTCTTCAAATGTACAATGCAGGCTAAGTACCTCTTTCTCAACTGACTGTTCCTCAGCCACAAACCTGTCAGCGACTGAGAGCACAACTGCCATGGAAGCCCTGAGGCAGGACAAAGCATAGGCCCCAGGGTGACTGGCCGGGACTGTCAGGGGATCCCTACATTCGCATTTTCTCAGAGGCCAGACCCCTCCTTCCTGTACCCTGGGGCCAAGTGTCTGAGAACGGGAGGAGGGACATTCGGAGCCCGCTCCCGAACACCAGTACTGGTTATTAAACTATGTAAATATACGTCCTTACAGTTGGTAAAGAATCACAGCTCTGAGTACCTGGAGTGGCCCAGCCTGATACCCTGGCCACTCCCTGGAGCCCCCAGACCTTCCCACAATTCAGTAACTACATGATCAATGCCCTCCCACATTACTGGGGCTCCAAGGACCCTGCTCTAGCCAGGATCTTTCTACTTGGTCAGTGCAGTGGTTAAATAATTTAGACATCACTCTTGAGAGAAAATAGTAACTTGTACCCCTCTTACTCCCACCACCATGCCAAGTACTGTGCCTGGCACACAGCAGATCCCTGGAAAATGTTTGCAAACTGACTTACAAAAGATGCCATGACCACAACGACAGGACAGGACAGGGAACAGGGAACCATACGTGTGGGATGCAGAAGGAGAGAAGAGGAGAGGAGAGCTGTGGTGTGACCGCTCATGTTCCAGAAAATGGCCCAGTGGCAGCACAGACATTTTTAGAAAGGCTAGTCATCAAACACCAGAGAGGTGTTCTTTCTCTCTGTCATCAAACTTTTAATACCCTATTTAAATGCTTATGTAGTAATATACTATATGTAGTAATATACTATAGCATATTACCATATAATGGACTATACGTACAGTTGACTCTATATATTTTCTACATATTTTTCTGTCATTCATGTCACATAGCCAGGAATATATGTACATATAATATAAATCAACTAGTCTATATGGTAACAATATCAATAGGGGTAAAAGTGTCTTTTAAAAATAAAATATGGAAAAGGCTCTGGGCCATGTATGACAGTGTATACTGACATGGTGTATACTGACAGTGTATCACATGGAGTTTGTCACAGTCACTCCCAAAGCCCTACTGGCACCCTGTCAGGATGCATGATCCCCAAGCTACAGAGAATTAAATTCAACACTGGCATAAGAGAGCTGAATCCAAGACCAGTAAAAAATGTAAGGCAGTAAACGAGGTATTTGTTAACTTTAAGTGGCATCAAGTCTGAAGCCATCATGCACCACACCAGTAATACCAAGAAAACTGTTAAATATGGTCCTAGGGAACCACGGAAAATGGTAAGGAGCTAGAAGCCAGAAATGGGTACTTAGAGTTCCAGTGATTTGAAAAGGTGGGTGGATTCATATGTTTATAAACTTGTCTACGTGAAATTCTGGTCAGATTATACCTCTAAGGAACTGGTACTTGCTTGCCTTAAGACAATGTAAAATAAATCATGTACCTGATCATGTTACCCTTTTTACCTTTGCTTCCAGGAGGCTCAGAACCAAACTATGGTCCAACTGTAAAAAGGTCTTTATACCTGCTCTTTAACTTCGCCGTGGAGGCTTATAAATTTTTACAGCCTTGGTATTTCACTTATCTACACACTGGTTTGGTTTTATTCAATCTAAGAAGCTAGCTCAAGTCCTCTGCAGAATGGGGTAGTACAGACCTCAGTGACATGAAGCACAGATTCTCCAACAGGCAGCTTCTGTGCATGCAGGACAAGTTCTGTGTGACCAGCCATTGATGTGGCTAGCTGACTAGGAACAAAGCTGTACATTGCATCCAGATTTCAAAATGGCTTTGAAAAAATTTCTAGTGATATTCTTACAACAAGAAGAGCAAAAAGTGGGCTAGAAAATGACAACTTTAGGTAGAGTCATAACTGGTTCAAAAATATACCTGAAGAACATTAATGAATGGCTCAGCTTGCTCTGAGGGAAGGTTCTGGGGGCTTTGGTCCTGGTTGTTGCCAAGACTTTGCTAAGGTCATGTTGATCACATGTATGGAGGGCAGGACCCTGGAAAGATACTCAGGAGAACACAGTAGATCCAAAACGATCCTATTGCAATCAAGCCATTCTTTCAGCCCAACAAGACAACATTTCTCAGTGTCTAGTGTAAAGACTTAAATGTAGATTTAAAGTTCAACTACCTGAAAGCACCCGTTTAAGGAAAAAATTAAAAGGCAAATGAAAATTGGGGAAAATATCTGCAGTCTCTCTGATAGTCTGTTTAACATCCTTAATATGAAAAGAGCTGTTGAAAATCATTAAGGAAAACCCTCAGCAAAAATGATCAAAAGACATGGACAGAAAATGCACAAGAGATGAACAGGTCAGTCAGATTTCAGCTTCATTGGGGATCTAAAAGATTCAGATTAAATAAGACATTTTCACTTAACTAGCAAAGATACTGTTTTCTTAAATCTTAACATAGTCTTGTCAAAAGCTAAAGATACTAGACTAATACAACACTAATGGGGAGTGAAATGGTTATAACCATTTTGGATGGCAATTTAATTAAAAGCCTTAAAAATTATCACCTTTTTAATCCAGTAATTCTAAGAATTTATTCAGGTAACTTCAAAGAAGGGTGCGTGTTTAAGTATGTTCAGGACTACATTATTTATAGCAAATTGTAAACAAGCCTAAATTCCCAGTGACAAAGGAATAATTGAATACATCTCAAATATCTACATAATGAAATACCATGCAGCGATTAAAAATGATCATATAGATAAACATCTACTGATCCAGGAAAGTTATCATGCTATATAAGCACCTAAAATTAAGTTACAATCCATACGGTACACACACTACGAAATTAAAAGGCAGCTGTGTGATCTCCTCCATTCTCTGCACAAATTTTAATTTGCACCATATTTCCAAGTTGGTGGTTAAAAGTCGTTAATGTAGTCTTTGTTATAATATGCCATCTTGTACATAGAGGCTTTATGATAATTCTGTACACACATGTACACAAATACCCTGCAAGGTGTACATAAACATACATATGTACATATTTATCTGTCAATAGATAGGTCCAAGATTGATACCTCTAACCCCTGGGTAATGGCTTTATAGGGTTTTTTTTTCTCTTTTACAGTTTTCACTAGTTACTATGTTTTCTATCACAAATAAGTGCTTTATAATCAGGGAAAATTCCATTAAATATTGCTTTTAAGTAAAACCAGACAACTCCCCAAAAACATGAGACGGATGAGCCTTGGCTCAAGAGCAGTGGGTATGCGGAGGGCTTGGTATGAACCGCCAGGATGGGGCTGCCACCTCAGAAGCCAACCCGGCCCTCCTCCACCCTACTGGCCCTGAGTAACTCCACCTGGAGCTGTGTTTCAGTCCTGGCTGCCAGGCCCAAAGGGGCATCAGCGCCCACGACCACCGCCCATGGAGAACCACCAGGCGGCCACGGGCGTAAGAAACTGTGCTTGAGACCGTCAAGGCTATTTAACAGGAACAGGGGACGCTTGGTTCTGTCCCAGTACTAAGTCTGTGGCATTCCAGAAGACAGAATGATAAATAGGAGGAAAAATATGTAAGTTGGGAAGAGAGGTCTTGAGTCAATTTTCTTAAGTTTGCAAAACTAGAGAGCTGTTCGCCAAAGGAGTGAGCTGCCTTATGAGTCACTAGGCGCATTTGATCAGAGACTAGAGTCATGGAGGATGCTTAGAGGGAATTTCTGTGTAGAGAAGAAGATTCGGTCACCTCTAATACTCCATCCAGATACTGTGCTTATCTGACTGGAGCTCCTTCCTCTAAACCACCGTTTACAAGAGCTGCCAAGATCTGCTTCTTCCCTGCCAAAGGGTCCCGAGGACTCAGCCTGGTGGGAAGAGGGCAGAGTGCTAGCTCCGTCATTCCCCATCACATTGAACTCTGCACCTGCTGACCTCCTGGCTGGGCCTGTGCAAGGCCTCTTCAATGCTCCCCTAACTATAGGGACATCCCCATAACTAAGATGGCACATGTCAACACAGCCCGCTCTTGTAGCCTATGAACTAGAGGTCTAAGCCACAGCTCTATTTGTGTGAAATATGCTCTACTGTGGTCTTCTTTACAGACACATAGACTCTGAGTCCTAGGGAAATTTTAAGGTGCTCCACCTTCCACTTCACAGAGGTGACTAATGCTCAGGGAAGTACCATACCTGAAACCATACACAGTAACCAAAACATACCTAGAACATTTGGACATATAGCGCAGTGTTCCCTCCACTATACTATACGATGCTGAACTTCTTCTAAATAACTTCTAGTTGAGGTACAGAAATGGAAATTCACCATCATCACATCCTGTATCCAAATACTCTGTGTAGTTCTGTGATCCATTCATGGTATGTCCTCAACTTAGATGGCCTTGCAATTATTTTGCTTTTCGATCTGTACTCCCTTTCTGACCCCCCTAGGACAATGCCTTGAAGAACTAGTTCTGACTGTTTTGTTTTGTTAATGTGGCCCCCCTGAGGTTAACTATTCCTTAGGCAGAGCTGGGTTGCAATTTACTAGTAATGGTCCCTTTGGCGTGTACCTCTATCCTTACCCATTCCTTCATTTACAAAACTGTACTGAGCGCCAGCTCTGTGCCCAGCATTTTGCTAGTCTGTGGAGCTACAAAGATGACTGTGCTGTGGTCCTCTACTGCTGGGTAATAAATACAGGCGGGGAAGCAGTTACCAGGTCATGGAGGGTGAAAGGGTAGGTTGGGGTGATGAGCACTGCTCTCAGGACGGGGGGTTGAGAAGGCGTCAAAAAGGAAATGTGCTTGAGCTAAGTCTCAGTTCAACTGAATTCTAATCTTTTGAGCATCTTATATTTATGCCAAATTTGGTGGCAAAGGAACATAAGAGTGACTTGATCCGGACGCTCAAGTCATTGACATTTGAAAATGCTAATTTAGCCCCAGAAAGCATGTAGGCAGTGGCCACTTCCAGGTGGCAGGTTATCGTATCTGGGGCTATGAAAGATGCCCCCCAAGTCATGGCATCTACTCCCAATGAGCTTATCATCCACAGGAATAGAGAACGAAGCTGGACTTGACATAAGGAAGAACCATACAGGACAGCATATCATTACATAGTGTGAGCAAGTGTGGGCTCTTGAAAAAAAAAAAGAGGGCTGTGGTGGTCACCTTTCAGCCCACCCTCCTGTGTTTGTCCTGCAGTTATTACAGCACGTGCGTCCCTAAGGACAGAGGTGGGTAACTGGGTTCCCTTCCCACAAACACGCTAGATGCCTCCACGTCTCGTTCCCATCACTCTGCCCATCTGGCTGTCTTCCTGTCCTCTCAGCAAATCTTTCCTGCATTTTTCCTGGTGACAGGGCCTGGTTCTGGGCTTTGATTATGTCTCTACAATTATTTTGATTCACGGCTTGAGATTTTACAAAACCACACATGCGCGCATGGAGCCTGTGGCCTCGGGATCTTGTTTGTTTTTAAGAGTCTAAAGAGTGAGTTTGTTTGGCGGGTTCTGTAAATGGAGGTTTTCTTTACCGGGGAGATGTGAGGGAGCGGACATGGTGTGCTGCAGCCGCGGTATGTGTGCATGTCGCCACGGGGCGGAACTCAGCGCCTGGAGGGGACGCTCCCACCACCATTGGACAA
Organism: Miniopterus schreibersii; assembly: GCF_964146895.1. Taxonomy (NCBI): domain Eukaryota; kingdom Metazoa; phylum Chordata; class Mammalia; order Chiroptera; family Miniopteridae; genus Miniopterus; species Miniopterus schreibersii. The sequence continues at coordinate 15,038,401 of NC_138114.1, forward strand.
ACATACGCCTGGCCAAGAACACGCTCTTCAACCTCATGAACTGTTTGCTTGAAAGATAACAGTGTCTCTTCCACACGAGCCTTTCACCACCCTCCATAAGGGAATTTTTAATTCAACAGATGGTGTCTACTCATTGCAAACCAACCAGAAAAGGAGACATTTACATGGCTGGGCCTCAAGGCCCAAGGGACCCAGAGGGGCCCTAATCAAATACTTGCCCAAAGACCAGCTCCCCATGGGCAGGGCCCCCTGGAATGGAGGCAGGCCAGGAAAGCCAGCAAAACGTGCCAACTGCTGATTCTGTGGGGTCCCAGTTGGCTGAAAAAGGTGAAAGCGTGTTTTCTGTCCTGGACTACAAGATAGCTTTATATCTCCTGCAGGAAAGAAGGCCCGGGAGATACGGCGACCTCCAAAAGTGGCTTGTTATTGGGGCCATTTTTCCTCTTCCCAAACAGCCCCAGCTCTGTGCTGTGGAAAACCTTTCAAAGAACAACTTTGTCAGGTTCTCAGTCCCTTTCATACAGTGGCACATTCTGGGCCCAGAGGACCAATGCCTAACAGAAGTAACAGTGGTAGGACAGAGGAGAGATCAAACAACTCCAGACGTGAGGGCAATAAGAGATTTTCCCAGGGCTGAACGAAGGCTCTTTGGCCCTCGTCCACCTGTCTGTTTATCTGATGGATGCTCTTGGGGGTAGAGAGTCATGGTGGTGTTTTCCCACGGAATGTGCTGTTCTGATGGAGACTATCTGATCACCTCGGTGAAGCGAAACACAAGTGCAGCAAGTAGAGACACGAAGTAAGAACACTAAATTTGGGGGCACGAGCTCTGTTTTCAAGTCCTGGGTGTGCTGTGAGACTTTGGAAAAATAACACCTCTAAGGTTTAATTTTCTAATCTATCTAATCTAATAGCAGGCCAATCCCTATCCATCCACTTTGCAGACATTGGAAGAGGGGTGGCATGAGATAAGGCATGTGAAAGCAAACCTAGATAAATAGTAAGATTGTTGATATTTGAAAGATTATTTTTCTTAAATGTGCATATTTTATTTTCAAAAGAGGTGATTGGTTAACTCTGAAAAGGGATCCTGTAGCTAGAGCTACAAAAGAGATACTACTATGCATTCAGAGTATGGAGAGCATGGAGAAAGGGCAGCTTGGGAGACCCTCTATCTGACGAATGGCCAGGGAACCGTGGTCACTACCTTCCTGCGATGCTCAATGCTCCAGTCAAACCCTTGTCCTGCTCAAGGCTTGACTTTACCCTTTTGTCAACTGGAAGGCTGGGGGCTGGACTCGTTACTTTACAAGTTTCTTTTTTTTTTTTTTATCATTCTCTGCTCTAAAGTGGGTTATGGGGGAAAACTCCCCAAGCCAATCCAGTGTTTTATTGTTGTCTTAATCATGACATCACTCAATGAAAAGTTCAGTGGAAATGTGGTGGGCCATCCCAACCTTCATATGGCCAAAAATATGGGGGCCGGAGGGCAGGTTTAGGGGAGGATTTCAAGCCCCAAGTATGAAATCTGATTAATAAAAAAGATCTGGGAGGGAAAAGTGGGCGGAGAAAAAATTCTCTCCCACCTCCCATGTTTTTGCAACCTTCATCCTAGACTAGGGAGTGACAGGCCAAGTGACACAGTTCTCGGAGGGCAAAAGATAAATGTTTGATGAATTAGCCACTGGTAGGAAAGTGATGGGCTCTGTATGCACCTAATGGCCAAGCTGCCTTCCCACGCCGATCGCCTGCCAAGATAAGAAGCCATAATGAATGGAACTTGAGATGCCCTGGACGGAGCAGTTTTAATTTCACTGGTTTTAATAAAATTAACTTTAAAAAGAAGAAGATGGCAGAAGGGAGAGGACAGTGATTTGCGGAGACCAGAAAGGCTGAGAATTACATACATACAGAGTGGAAAGTAACCATTGGTTTTTCCATTCACTGTACTGGTCAAGTCAGCAGAGGAAGAAAGCTTTAATGTCTTTACATCTGCAAGTCATTAAAACCCTATATGTGCCCAGTATTGTGCAGAGATGCCTAAGTATGGAAAGTAAAATGCCTCGCTGAATGGAAAAGTATCCTGATAAGCATGGAATGGATCATTCGTTCATTTATTCCTCGTGAAGCACATATTTTCTGAGCACCTCCTACCCAGGCCTGCGGTGAATGAAACGGGCCTGCGCCCACCCACAGGGAGCCCGCTGAGCAAGGCCTTTTACAGCAAAGTGAGCAATACTCTCCTGGCCCAAGAAGTCCCTGCCCTGCAAGGTGCTCTGCCAGGCAGCCACGCCTACACATCCTCGGATGTCACCCCCTACAGCTAACTTCCCACTGCCATTCTTCCTCCCTGATTTTGGTCTTCTGACCCTACATTTGTGCGTGGCTTTGCTGAGTTTACTAGATCATCTCCATCAGAACAACCCATTCCTGGTGAAAAACACCACAGTGAGATTCTACTACCAAGAGCAGCTGCCATCTAACCTGGGTAGAGAACAGAAAAAGGCTCATTATAGTTCTGGGAAAACTAGCTGTGCCCAAGAACATATTATCCTATGGATCTGGGGGGGGGGGTCTGTTCATACGTAAGACTTAGGGTTGGAGCAGCTGATTTGTTCCACTTTTGGACTAACATTTATTTGAGGCCTAGTATGGATCAGACAGCCTGCCAGGCCTGGGAGAATAAACATGGTTAAGACATCATCCTGTCCTCAAGGGGCCAAGAGCCCGGGAAACAAGTGCAAAAACACACAGTGAGCTTCAAGTGCCCCTCTTCCTTCAAGTGACTGCAAAAGATCCTCAGAATCCCTTCTAACATCCACAAGTCCTAAGATTAGTGGCTCCCTCTCCATTTCTCTTTGGCTTTTAAGACAAAGTCAGAATTACAAAGAAGTTTGGTATCCAAGCATTCTAATGGTCACCATGCAGACACCATGCAGCCTCCTAGAATTAGGAGGAAGATTTCTATGCAAAATGCAACGTGAAAAAAAACAAGTCCCCCCAGCTCCTCCCTCGGAGGGTACCGTTTTTCCATGACTGCGAAAGGAAAGTCACTCATTACTAAACAGCTCAGCAAGGCTCACACTATTGGCGGATATAAAGTTTTATGAGCGGGTCTCTCCACTCTCCGGGTGAGAAAGTGAGCGAGAAAGCCGAGAGCTGCGGCCCAGGCGTCCAGGGTGAATTATAGACTGCCGCTCAAGATTCACAGCTCCTCGTGGTAGGAGGTTAATATTCTCACATGTCATTAGGTCTGCTGGCTCTCCCGATGGCTCACTGAAGCGGGCAGCAAATTATTTCCTCCTGCTGCAGAGGACAGCGCACTTCAAAGCCAGGGAACTCGGGTCAGGATGGGCCTCCGAGGGATTGATGACCAGGGATCACCAGGGGGTGTCTGTAGGTAAGAATAGGCCTGGAGCTTCTGACAAAGCGAACTTTTTGATCCATCCTGACCTGGCTTTCAAGCCAGGCCTCTCCATTTATTCCCATCATCTTCTAAGGGCCCGCCAAGACCCGCGAGAAGACTGAGCAACCTGTCTGGTTATTTTATCTCCACTTGAAAAGCCTCTGCCTGCTCTCTGCTGTTGTATGTCACACCCACAGTTTAAGGTGAAGCTTAAACCCACCTGCTGAGAGTAGGCCCCCCAGCCTGTCCCAAACGTGCCTGTCCAACCAAGCCTGGACTCAACTCCCAACGGGCTTCTGCTCGCACACACCTTCCATCACTGGTCCATGGGCTTGGTCTGTTCTTCTATCGCCCCTGGTGTCTTACTCTTGCCTCCTTGACAATTCATTAAGCTAAGTGACTTCTGGTCCAATGGGTTATATCTCTTTGCATTTCCCATAGTGAGAGCGAAGTACCTACCCACCCTGGGTACAGGCCAAGATCCCGATTGTGTCTCCTTTCCATAAGAAAGGCCCAAGAAGAGCCTCAGAAATGTTCATAATGTGAGCTCATTAAAATATTTGTGCATAGGCAGCTTTGAAAATCACATTTCTAAAGGTAAAATTAGGGAAGAATGGTAAAGGAATAAGACACAGGTCGTCGCGAGAAAACTGTCCCTCCTCGGGGCAGAGCTGTTAAATAAATATGTGTAGTACAAATGCTCACCACAGTCTGGGCTGTTCTCATGGTTGGAGGTTTTCTGAACAGCAGGAAGGCTCTCAGTGGAGGCCTGCTGCTACAGGGAGTCAGTGGGGGCTTGGGGGCACCCCAGGAGAACCCGAGGACATACTCCTGGCAGGCCACCCCCAGGCCCCACACCAGGGCTCCCGAGTGGGTGGCGCAGCCCAGGGCCCGGGAGGAATTCCTGTCAGTGGCATGGGTGAGTCCGACTGAATTCCCAAATGTTTGCTCCCCTTAAAGTGTGGGCCTCCACCAGGGTGGAGGGGGGATTGCTTATTAGGGACCCCCACCCCCATTTCAAACCTGGATGCGCAAATAAAAGTTTGGGGACGCTCTTGGTAAATGGGAAAGCACTCAAGGGATGTGCGGGGTGATCGCCACTGCTCCCATCCTGTCTCCTTTCCCCGCGCACTCACCTGGACGGTTTCTCTTCCGCTCTGTCCTTCCCCGCATCCTTCTCAGCAACCCCCCTCCTCTCCTTGAAAACTCCTTTTCCTTCTTCTCTACAACAAGTTTTCCATAACGTGTGTTGGGAAAACAAAAAAGCGCGCACACACACACACACACACACACCCCAAGTATCTCCATGTAGAGCAGACAGCTGAGAGGCCAGACCAGTGAGCCCCGCCGGGTCCACTCAGGTCAGATCGCAGATGCCAAGCCCCCTGCACTGGGCAGTCCTCGGCTCACTGAGCGCCTGGTGAGGCATCGAGGGGAGACCCCTGGCCCATGTGTCAAAGGACTGGGCACAGTCCCAGCTCACACAAATCCCTGTGTGAGCAGAGCCTTCCCTTCCTCTCTCTAGACCTCACACTCCTCCGGCATGGAACACAGAGGGGTGACTACATCGGTGTGTCTGAAATGCCGGCTTGTGGGCCACCTGTCAGAATTCCCTGAGACGCTTATTAAAAATTCAGATGCCAGGGTGTGGACAGCTACAGTCAATTCCCTGCATCATTTCTGTATATACCCAAGTGTGAGAACCACTGAGTGTCCCCAACTCAAACAGGGACCAGCCAGGTGATACATTGTATTTCAATGAATCAAGGTTCATCAGATATAGACACACTGTTATTTTATGTGCCACTAAGAGAGAAAACCCACTGTCAATTAAAAATGACCAATGCCATCCTGCCTGAAAGTTCCTCAGGAATCCTCTCCCTTTTTTGTATCCTGCTTGCTGCTTTGCAAGAAACCATGAATCAAGGTCACACCCCAACAACAAATATTTGCTTTATAATATCAAGTTTATGCCCTTTCTGTATACACAATAATTTGGTCCTTTGATGCCAAATCACAGTGAATTCTTAAATGGCAAGTGAGGCACCAGAAATATGTGTAAGTCAACTGCAGTGACGATAGTAAAGAACCCAAACCAATTGCCTCATAGACACCAATCCCATCACAACTGCCTCCAGGACAACAACAATCTTAAAAAGCCATCAATTTTGAGATAAATTAGAGAATGTTAAAATGTGAAAAAATATACATCTTGGAAATGCTGAAATACAGGTAAGACAATAGGGAGGGTGGAAAGTGCGGAAATCAGAGTAGCTGAAAGCATCCAAATGAGAACTTGTGTCATCTGCAGTGATGGGCTGCTTGGCCCATGGGTAAGATGAACATACAATTTGCTGTCTAAACTGGGGTACCTCCCCGAGTAAAAGGGACATGATTACTGGTTGTGCCAGGAACACAGGCTTTAACTATAACTGTCCTGGACCAACAAGGATGGAAATTACCCCATCCTTGAGCCAGCAAACAGGAGCCCTGGACAATGCGATCACTGGAGCTGGATCCTCCTAATGTTCAAATCTGCAGCATCAGGCATCTAGTGCAGCTTCTTCTCACTCCCCGTGTTTAGAAAGCCCTAATGTTTGACATCTTTATGCCTCGTACCTGTTCCCCTAATTCTCCACAATCGCCCAGCACTTCCCCACAAGCACCCCTTCCTGAAACCAGGATCAGTGCCTCCTCCTGAGAGAACACCACAGACCCCACACAGATCCCTAGTTTTTTAAAGAGATTCAATCAGTGGTTCTCAACCAGGGGTGATTTATAGGACATTGGGCAAAGTCTGGAGATTTTTTTATTGTTGTGACTGGGCAGAGCTGCTGGCATCGGTGGGGAGAGGTGAGGGATGCTACTAAGCGTCCTGCAGTATCCAGGATGGGCTCCACAACAAAAATTATCTGACCTTAAGAGTGGTTAGTGCCGAGACCGAGAAGCCCTAAATTAGATGAAGGACACTGCCTTTTCTCTGCCTGTTGTTGGGTGAGCCTCTCACCCTCGCAACAGTCCCAGCAAGCCCTCCTCCAGAGCTGCTGAGAGTCACAGCAGAGCCCTGCTGGCCCAATCTGTGATCGAGGAGGGAGCCTCCACAGTGACAGAGAGAAAGCACAGCTGTCAGTGTCCACGTGGAGAGTGATAGAACTTTCCCAGTTTCATGGGAGACAAGATTGACAGACTGTGTGGCTTTCCCTTCTCCGACATCACTAGGAAAGAAAGTGACAGCAAACATATCAAGTGAGTTGGAAGCTGAAGCTCTCATTAGCTCTCAGGGGCTCTGAACTTCCACAGATGTGCACACTTCTTGGGAAGCCAGGGCAGTCCAAGAGGAAAACACCCCATGCAGAATGGGCCTGTCCCAGGCTGAAAACAGGAGCCCTCCGACATTCAGCTTTGCCCCAGTGCAGCTGCCTGGGCAGAGGCAGAGAAGTCCCCTTTGTCACTCCTCATGGACTCCCTTTCCCCTGGGAAAATAGCAATCATCCTGGAAATACAGTAGAAAGACATTCACCCCATCCCTTAGAGAGTAGGGAATCCTGAAGGTAAGAGTAGACCAGGGCAGGATGTGGGGACAGGAAACAAAAGGGCACTGGGATTCAGGACCAAGGACAGGTCTTGAGGTGCAAAGGCCTCAAAGCCAGGCCAGAATTAGCTCCGGTATTAGTTTCCTACAGCTGCTATAACAAAATAGCGCACAGAGGGTAGCTTAGACACCTGTCCCCCAGTTCTTGAGACCAGAAATTAAGATGTCAGCTGGGTTGTGTGCCCTAAGAAGGCTCTAGGGAAGAATCTGTTGCAGGTCGCCTAGCATTTGCCCATGAGTGTGTCTGTCTCTTCACAGGGCATTCTTTTTATAAGGACACCCGTCATATTGGATTAGGGGCCCACCCTACTCCAGGATAATCTCATTTTAACTTAACTAATTACATCTACAACACTCCTATGTCCAAATAAGGTGACACTCATATGTACTGGGAATTAGGACTTCAACATGTGAATTTGTGGGGGACACAATTCAACCGAATACCTCCTACATGACTGCTAGTTCCATGAAAGGTACCAACATTCTCATTGGTGCCCAAAGTATTATCATGAGGAGGAGACACCATGAACAGCTATTTGAGCCAGGCTCTGAGAACTCAGAATCATAAGTACCAACTGGTGGTCAGCCCCAACTTCCTTAAACTATATTCGTCCTCTCCTTTCTTTCCCAAAACTTAGCTTCCTGTTCCTGGCTTAACATAACCATCATGCAGAATATAAAAATATAACACGCTGTTTATATAACATTCATACTTGCATCCATCTTCCTTCTCTGAGACACGGTGTGGGTCTAGGGGTAGGTGAATAATGCTGGAGAGAAGTCAATGTTCCTTTCTCTTTACCCTCTCAGTTCCAGTGCTATGTCACAAAACCAACATATTACAGAAGGGGACCTTAAGTACGCAATTCAGGAAACTATGGCTCCCAATCAAAGCAAAACTTTAAGATTTGAGTTTCCTAATCCTTGATGAAAATGAGGAACAGGTAGAACTGTAATGGCTATTGCACTGATACCAAAAGAAAACAGATTGAAAACTGAAATAAAACCGCCTGCCAAAATCAATGAATAAACTAAGGCTAGCAAACCTGAGCACACAGGGGACACTCAGTGTAAGACAATCAGCACTATGCCCTTTCAGTAGCCATCAGAAATCATGGTCATGAGTTAGAAATCAACATCATCAAGGGAAAAGTCAACATATGTTTAAAGAGGACATCCACTGCAATTGCTTTTATCTGAAGTATTAGAGTTGCTGCATTCAGATTACTTATAATTCTTAAGGAGAGACAAGATGTCAACATGTGGAAATTAAACAATACGAGATTCAACAGTAACCCAAGATAACAAGAGAACTGTCACAATGCAATATATGATTATATGCCAAATACGTAATATAGAAAATAAGTGCTACACGAACTCAGAGAGAGCGAGCAATCCCTTTAGCCTGGAAGTCCAGGGATGATCCTTTCAAAGATGTAGAATCGGAGCTGAAACTTGAAAATTATGAAAGCATGCTCTGCATAATCTCCAAGAAAACAGAGGAGCGGATAACAGAAGTTTCAGCAATGTTTCATTTTGCAATTATTAATATAACTTAATGATTAAAGACAAACAGTAAAATGTGCTTAAGTTTAATACCTCATTCTTAAATACTGCAAGAACAATGGTATGTTCGTGATTAATAGTGGTGTGGGGGGGGGCAGCATTCGTGTCCCTGTAGAATCCCCTCCACTCAAGTGTAGGCTGGACCTGATGACTTGCTGCTAATAAATAAAACAGTACAGAGCGATGGGGTCTCACTTCCAAGATAAAGTTACAAAAAGACTGGAACTTCTGTCTCGCTGGACTTCTCCTTTTCTCTCGCCTCCTCACTTCCTTTAAAGCTAGCTGTCATGTGATGAGCTCCCCTACGAGGGGGCCCATGTGGCAATGAACCAAGGGAGGCCTCTGACCAAGAGCCAGCGAGGAAATGAGGCCTTAGTCCAACATCCTGTGAGGAACTGGATCCTACCAACAACCAGGTGCAAATGGAGCCCTGGAAACAGACCCTCCCCAGTTGAGTCCTGAGATGTTTACAGCCCTGTCTGGCACCTTAATTGCAGCCTTGTGGGAGACCCTGAGTTAAGCCACATCCAGATTCCCGATCCACAGAACGAGTGTGAGAAATAATGTTTGTTGTTTTAAGCTGCTAAATTTGGGGGTGGTTTGTTATGCAGCAATAGATAACTGATATCAATGGCACGGTCGTGATGCATCTATTTCTCTAATCTGCCGACTAAGACCCTCTCCATCCTCATGATAAATGTGTATCAGAATTAACTGAGATAGGACATGAAGGAGAACACAGGAAAACAATAAACACTTATACACAAGTACGGGTTTTACATCAGATTTGGGTGCCAGGCACTTTACATTTGCAGGTGCAACTCTGGAGAGACACAGCCAAATGCCAAGATATCCGGCCCCAAGACTTCTAGGATAGACTTTCCTAGAGGAAGTGGCTTTGTGGACCTGTGTCCAGTAGTCTGGCCTTCTGAAATGGGGCTGGGCCACTCTAAGGCAGGTTTCCCATAACTACACATTTTAAAAGTGCCATGCCCCAGAGCTCTGAGCCACACTCATGGGTCCAGAGGCAGGAGTCTGGATCCCACCATGCAGGCTTCCTTCTGGGTTTTTCCTGGGCCTGTGTCCTAAAAGCTTAGGAATAAGCCTACATTGATGAATGAAGCAGTTCACTAAGGAGCTCCCCTCCTGAGGCACAGTGGCAACTCTGCAGCACTTTTGAGTTCTCCACGCTGGGTTACTTTGGCTCCCAGCACTACTGAAGGTGTCCACTCTGAACCCCAGAGGGGACGGGGTGAGTAGGCGCTCTCTGCAGGGACCCTGTCCTTTTCTGCATGTGCCTACACACATGGTCTTAGCTTGGAGCTCCCAGAAGCAGCCTCTGAGATCTCTGGGAGGGGATCTCACAAAGTGCCCAAGAGTGAGATAGAAAGGAAGTCAATGAAGGAAGAACATGGGGTAGGTTACTGAGGGCAACTGGGCTTCAGCTGCTCTTCAAGGCAGGGCTCAGCAAACTTTTTATGTGAATGGTCAGACAGAGCCATATGATCTCTATCACAACCACTCAACTCTGTGAACGTAGCCACAGATGATATGTAAGTGAATGGGCGCAAATGTTTTCCAATAAAACTTTATTTACAAGAACAGCAACTAGGCCAGAGTGGGCTGCCCCCTGCTCTGGACTAGCATGGGATGCAGTGTAGGTCACTTCTCAGCGATATCTCAAATGAGGGCAAGGGTGCTGGGGTGTTTATCTCCCCCCTCCCATTAGTCACTGTTTGAGAGCTGAGCAGGTTCCAGTGGCCCCAGAAAAGAGTTGCAGGTGCCTGCAATTAGAAGTCATCAGAGTGGTGCGTGCAGGAATGGCGAGTGCCAAGGGGATATGGGCAGAGCACCCAGCTTCATGGAGCACCCTACCAGCCAAACCCATTCTTAAAGAGAAAGGGAAGTGAGCAGTGACAGCGAGGGAGAGACGAGCAATCACAGATCAGTTGTGATCTGTCAACCTCACTTCCTCTCCCTTCTCCTCCCTCTCTCCCTCCCTCCTGGACTTTTAAGGAACGGTCCTGATGAGGAATCCAGCAGGGAGAGTTTCCCAGTAACATGATTTACCTACTGCCCCAGTTAAATCCTAACCACAGCCCAGCTACATCAAAGACCTCCCCTCCTTAAATGCACCCAGAGAGTCCTTCATCCTTAGACAACTGCTCATCCCTGGGCGGGGTTTTGCTTGTTTGCTTGCTTTAATTTTAAAATTGAAATGACAATCCCTTTTTGTTGGATGGAAGAAGAGTGAGACATTCAATAGGAGAGATTGTGCAAAGAGCGAACCTACCATCTCCAGCCAGTTCATCCTCAGGGAGGGGGGAAGACCCACCTCTCCTCTCCTCCCCACCCCAGTTAAAGTCAAAGCAAAAAAATAATAAATTAAATCATCTTCTTATGTAATTGGGACTAGGCCTCCGGCAGCAGCAGTAAAGAAGGGATTAAGGGCAGAGCCACCTGGGCAGCCCTTCTCCTGGGTCCCATTACCAGCCCCTCGCTCCTGTTTATAGCCACCAGATTAAAATGCGAGCCTAGCAATCTTTGATCTTTCACTTGCTGACACAAATCCTTTCAAGCTTCCAACATTTTCTGCTGAGGTAATTAGTACTAATTAAAAGGTTTCCAACAGTCTTTGCTCTTTTTTCCTCCTGTGTGTCTCCCCCTGCTCCTGCCTCCCCAAAAGACATTGTTTTACAAGCACCTTCCGTCTCTGACACGCAGGCATCCCTCACTCTCTCCTTTATCTGACTCGGCCAGGTCGGGCAGATTAGTGACTCTATTATCCCAGATACAAAGGCAGACAACAGGTTTTTACCCTCGCTCCTGACCTGTTGGGAGTGCGCGGGCTCATGACCAGAAGCAAGCGTCTTGCCTTGTATGAGGACAGTCCAGTTACGAGGGAAAAGACCCCACGGGGCAGAGTCGTCTTCTGCCCAAGGAAGGACATCATGTGTTTCACTCCAGTGTCTGTGTCACACAAGCGTGCGCGCACACACACACACAGGCTGGTGCCACTTCACTGCTCAAACTGACAAGTGGCAAACTCACCTCCTGGCTTGCTTTGTTCCACACTGTCTGGGTTATGGGCCAGGGAAAAATCCATAGGGGCTCTTTAAAGGATAAAGCCAGAAAATTAAAGAAAGGATCATCTTATCAAAGTTTTAAAAAGAGTTGGAGGGAAACACACACACACACACACACACACACACACACACACACACGGCCACGATTCAAATTCCCCATCCAACAACGTCTGTAGTCTTCCACTGGCTCTGCCAGAAGCCTTGGTGTTGTACCCGGGTGTGAGCCCCAACTGACAGGAGCTTCCGAGACAAACTGCTGCCCCAAGCACGGCCACTTCTCGGGACAGATGCCACATCTGCAGGCAGGGCAGGGACTCTAGTTGGCAAGATAGTTCCATCAAGGAGGGGGGGACCTGGTACAGACCAAGGGCTACAGCAACCAACCTGGACCCGTCCATCACTCACCGGCTAATACGGAAAAACAGGTGGTATTAAAATCTCGCTTAATTCCACATTATTACTTTCTCAGAGCCCCACCGGGGTGCATCCCAGGCTGCTTTCCTGACGCTTTATGACTTGCTCTCACCCACCACAGCCCACTGAGCCCCAGAGGCAGGTGTGAGACCTGCTCCACTTGTGCCATGGAGGAACCCAGGGTCCTGGAGGCAGCCTGTTTGCTTGGTTGCACATTAGCTTGACTCTCAGGCTCCTCAGCCCATCGGATGTGAGGGAAATGAGATGGCCGTGCTCCCCACACCCTGCGTGCCAGCACTCAGTCCTCGGGAGGCTGAAACCACCCCTGCTGGAGGCAGTCTGTTCGCTCCTGGATCCACCTGCTCTGTGGGTCCCACCCAGCAGTGGCTGCAGCCAGCAGACCCTGTTTTGACTCCCTGCTGGGGTCTTCTGCGTTAAATTCTCTTTCAGAGCCCTTAGGCCTAGAAATTAGTTGCTTCAGACCCCAAATGGGCTTTGATGAGGCTCTCCTGATTAGTGTGGGTGTCACTAAGAAATATATCCACTCCCTGCCCCATCCTCCTAAAAAAAAAGCGAACACTGAAAAGTAATGGATTTAATGATCTAGAAAATCTAGACGCTAGAAACTCCAGGGGAGATGATATTAAATTAGACCAGTACAAACAAGCCAAACCAGATTTATACTCTTGTGGTTACAGATTTTATCTACTAAACCAGGTTTTCAGGCCCAGTGTCTGTTTTCAATGAATAGAATTTTTGAATGTCAAGTCCCAGGGTTCCTCGTGGAGGATCATTTACCCCCAGGATCTCAGTTCAGAGGGGCTGGCCATGCCCAGGTCCCTGCAGAGGGCTAGAGACACAGGCCCTCCCACCATGGAAAACCAGCCACGGGAGGGATTCGGAGGTGGGTGGAGGCAGAGATCCAGGTTGGGAGAGCAAAGATAAATTTTCTGCTTGATTCCTTCCTGAGGGAGTAAGGAGACATGAGAGGAAATGAGGTAGAAGAGTAGAGACTGCAGAGAGTGTTCTGGAATGGACGTCACCTATGCACATGAAGTGATTAAGAGAACCCTAAATAGCACTGTGGACGTGGCACAGAGGGAAATCCCTCAGGGTCCTTTCCTAGAGCAAAGATGACGTGAGGCCACTCTAAGTTTCCTTCATAGGAAAATGACTCCGCCAGCTCTCCTCTCAATGCAACGGTGAGGAAGCCGTGGGTTGTCCAGCCTTCCTCTGGCAGGGACCTTCCCCCAGGCCAGCTGGGCTGGAAGAGGCTCCCCCGGGGGAGGGGCTCGCTGCTGCCTGCTGATTTGGGTAACTGCTAAGACATAATTATAAAGGAGAGAAGGTGGGTGGGGGCGTGGAGGGAAGGAAATTACTTTTGAAAATTATGAAAAATACCTTGACGGCATCTCTTTGAGGCTCACATTTAGCTCTGGGAAAAGACTTCTGCCAAAGGGTGAGTTCTGACAGGGGGGAGATGAAATGAGGGGCTGGGGGAGAGAGGGGGGCGCAGCAAAGAGGCAGCCGTCTGTCAAAATTGATGACTCGGCAGCTGAAGTCAGACTGGAATATCTTACCCAGTCCTTCCAGGGGCGGCTGGAGAGGAGAACAGCCTGGACAGTAGCCAGTCTGGCCAAAATGACCACACAGAGACACACTCTAGCTGGTCAGGCCTCAGACCAGCGAGAGCTTTCCTCAGGGCTCTTAATATCTGGGAGAGAACTGGGTTTGGAAAGTAATCCAGTCTCCAACTTGGTTCACTCTGACCCAGCAGGGGGGCTGGGAGCTCCTGTCCCCAGCACCAGTGAGTGTGGGGCAGAGCACCCCTCACCCACACACCACAAGGAGGCAGGCCGGGCAACTCCCAGTAAATCCCATCACCGCTCTTTTGAGCCCCTTGCATTTGGATTTCAAAATACTGCACTGTTTCTGTACCAGTCTTCCATTCCAGTGGGCTCACCAAAAAGCTATTTTCCTTACTTAATTCTGAAAGAAGCAGGGAGTGCTTCTAATGCAGGATCTCTTTTTTGTTTCCTTGTGGTCTGTTTGATGGAGATGCATCTGAGTTTAGTGGGGGGAACAAAAAACTGGGCGTTAGGAGCAGTGGTGTAGCAAAGAGACAGGGAGGGGGCCAGTGGGATGTCCAGTGCCCTGAGGTTTATTTTATCACTGATGTTGGAAATGTCAGCTCATGGTAGTAACGGCCTACACTTGGAGTAGCCTGTCCCCACCCCCAGGTGTAGCACTGCATGGAGGGCCTGGAGTCTAAGACTGTTCCTGCTTTCTAAAGGCTGTGGGATCCAGGTCTGGGTCCTAGGTTCTTCATCTGCAGAACTGAGAGACTTGACTAAACAATTACTAAATTCCTCTCACTTAAATGTTTCTAAATATCTGTATTTTTTCTCCAAATATCTCAACTTGAAAATGCAGCAGTGGAAGGTAATTTACATGACTAAGGGAAGGAAAGGGCCACACACAGAGCACCTACAGGTGGTCCATACTTAGCCAGCTCGCCCGCCCTGCTCAAACGTGGGGAGATCACTGCCAGTCAACCTGTCCACTGTGCAAAGGGACGCAGTGTGGCAGCCACGGGAGAATCTGGGACCGGGAGGTGGGGCCCTGGCCCGACCAGTCCTCCGGGCCACGCAGGCAGACTCTGGGCCCTGCCACCTTATGATGTTACACTCGGAGTCAGAAAGCAGCCTTGGATTTGAAGGCAAAAGGTGTTTTGCTTTGTGTCTTTCCAAAGGCGATTTAATGTGTTTCAAGGTCAGCTGGAGAACAGGTGCAACAGGCAAAAGGGGGGAAAGTGTTTAAACTGCTGTGGCTTTAAAAGCTTAACCAGTAAAACCCCTCCAGCCTTCAGTCAATGGGAATCGCAACAATGATTTCCAGCTAGTTTATTCAGTCTCCGGCAGGATCGCTGGACGGACGCTTGCTTCTTTCTTTCCTTTCTCCCCACGTCCAAACTGCGATCCATTCCCCGCTCCTAAAGACCCGTTTTGACAGAGTCTATTGTGCAGCCTTTTCAGGACATTAGCCACCCCAAGCAAACACTCTTCGGCAACAGAAGTTTTCCGGGAGATTCTTCTCCCCCTGCCGCCCCCCTGCTTCTTCCACTCCTAGAGGCGACGCTGCAGAAACCTATAAGCAGAGAGGACTCCTAATGCCTGCCACTTGCTTATAATTGATTTTCAGAGGAGAGCTAGAGAGCCAAGTATCCCCACGGCTCGCAACACTCATCATCTCTGACGATGAAGTCATTTGCTGCCATAAGCAGAACAAGGGTTAATGACCCAAAATCGAATAAATTACTGGATTCAGATCCATCATTACCATTGGTTTTAAAAATAATCTGGAGAGAGCGAATGTGGACCTGAAGCCATCACAAAGACGGACGCGGCCCCCCTCCCCGCCTTCGCGCACAACAATAAATCCTTCCGAAGACTATCTCAGGCTCGCACACCAATTAACATTTCTCATACCGGCGCACAAGGGGCCGTGCAAAGTGATTCCATAGTAAATTAGTCTGGAAATTGCCTTACGCGCGGCACCGGGCGATGTCCTCTATGTTTGGGATGGGAGGAGGAAGAGGGAGAACTTTCTTCCCCGAGCGCCACTCAGGGGCCCACCCTGGACAAGGTGGTGGGGACGCTGGGGCAGGTGGCTCTCGGCACCACAGTAAATCTTCAAACAATTTCTCTAAACAAAGGCCAGTGCGGGGAGAGTGGGCACACGAAAAGCAGATGAATAAGAAAGATCCATTACGGTTGGGGCAACCCTGCAGCCCAACACAGTGACACAGGTCTCAAAGCAAATCGCACCGAGTGCAGCTGACACGCCTGAGCTGGAAACATCCCTCTGCTGGTCTCTCCCCGCCCTGACCGGGAAGGACAGGGTGGGGAGGAGGGGTGGGGGGAGGGGGGCGGGGGAAGGAAGGACAGGAGGCTGGTGAATGAAAACCCATGCATAATGGCTGGGGTTTATTTTACAGAGAGCAAAAATGGCTCAATTTGAGCACTTTAGAAAGTCGAAATTGGCCAGTGAGAGATACACGGGGTACCTCCAAGAGGATTGTTACATCAGCTGCGGGAGACTGTAGGCCCAGGGGGCAGAGAAAGAGAAAATAAACACACACACACACACACACACACACACACACACACACACTGCCACCTCCATCCGGCAAACTTCAGAGGGACCAGGGAGAAGCACAGAGGCGATCTGACAAGGAAACGCTTAGCAAGGCATTCGATGCCCTTAACGCTTTCAAATTGCGCCTAGAGTATGTGGGGCTCCTTGTACTTCGCCCACTTGCTTTGTGCTCTGAAAATGCCACATCTTTTTAAAAAGAAGCCTAGTTTATTATTTAGTAGGAACAGCAGGTTTTTTAATTTTTTTAAGGGCTGCTAATAATTCTGATCCCTCTTTCAAAAACAATCCACCCCTCCTTAAGAAAAAGTCAGAGCGACTGACTAATGGTAGTAATTCAGAGTACCTCAATTAAAATTCAGGTTCTGGCCTTTCCAGCAGTCTATTTAAAGATTTTTTTCCCCTAGATTGGTTGTAGACAGATGATTATTAAATATTTATGTGTCTGTGAAAGGGGCTCTCAGAGCTTGGCTCGGCCGAGGGCTGGGCTTTGTGTTGCCGCTGTTTCTTCTCGTGGAGGGCCTGGAGGATGATTACTTTATTTGGCTCCTTAACCACCTGGTTTCCAAGAGCACCACATGCCAGCCAGTTGGTCTTAATCTGTTGGGACAGGGCAGAACAGCTCTTTCCATGCGCAAGGGAGAGTCATCAAGAGCCTCCTCTCAGCTGAGTTAGTTCAGACTCCTCCTGATCTCAGTGCAAACTCGCTCCTCTGAGCGGCCCGCACTGATCGCCCCAGTCTCAAGGAAGCTGGGGCTGCCTGCTCCCCCATGGTCCTCACCAGATACTGCCCTGTATTGCCATGTAATGTTCCCGGAGGAGAAAGTTCTATCTCCTTAAATGGTTGATAGGCTCTGCTAAAAGCAGAGTCTGAGGATGCTGCACCATCCACACTTCTGGATGATTTTTTCTCCTTCATTTTGTGAAATGCCAACTCAATTTCAAATCAACCTGAACCCTGCAATGGAGGGGTCCTCGCCACAGTCCAGAACCATCCCTAAAGAGAACTAAGTGGACTTATTTTTTAACACTAAGCTTCCTTTGGGGAACAGAGAGAGTTTGAGCAAAGGCTACTCCATCCTAAGACTAGGAACAAGAACATGGGGGGGGGGGGTGTAGAACACAGCTGTATCCTCTTAGTCTTTCAGGCAATAAAGGGTTATCAAAAGTTTTCTATGTGGACAGAGCTAAGTAAAGCAAGTGTTTCAGCAAGATGAAAAGATTTGGTTACTTTCATACTCTGGAATATCAGATAGCTTTAGAAGTATTGAGAGATATGCATAATATATTATAAAAAAAGTATTACTTATAGAGTAGTCCTATGTTGGGTAAAAGATGGAGAGAGAGAGAGGAGAGAACTGTAATACTACTTTGATAGAGGGGAGTGAATATGTCTTTGGTATCTGGTAATCAGGACTTACTGTATGAAAAATACCAATAAAATAAATATTTTTAAAGAAGAGCCACAGTTTCTGCCCTCGAGTTGACTTTGGGGCAGAAATTCCTAAATTCCTACCATCTGCAACAAAATCACATGAGATGGGATTTAAAAGTACAGATGTTGGGACCATACCTGGAACTTCTGATTCAACAGACCTGGAATGTGGAGACAGTCTGTGCGTCTGTCTCTAAGTTTCCCCAGGACTTTCTGATAACATGCAAAGTTTGGTAACCAGTAGACCAGGAGATCCACCAACCACATATCCAGGCACTTGCCTCCATCTCTGTCATGATTAAAGACTAAGAGTAGCTGTTGCCCATAGCGAGGAACAGTGATTAACAATTCTGTCAGTCAGAGTTTGTGCTTACCAGTCTGCGCTTACCTTAAATATGAGGGGAAGTCACCTGTTGTTTCTAAGAACGCCCTCTACCTTGATTACAGGTCTACGTGAACACCTAAGCTGAAACTATAACTTAATAACCAAACATTTTTTAAAAGTGGGTAATTTTTCATTGTATTCTTTGAACGTTTACTCAGGGGTATTAATGCCTATACTTAAAGTGAAGCACCTCGCCCAGCCTGCGTGGCTGAGGTTGAGCATCACCTATGATCCAAGAGATTGCTGTTCAATTTCCAGTCGGGGCACATGCCCGGGTTGCGGGCTCAAACCCCAGTAGGGGTGTGCAGGAGGCAGCTGATCAAGGACTCTCTCATTGATGTTTCTGTCTGTCTCTCTCCCTCTCCCTTCCTCTCTCTGAAATCAGTAAAGATTTTTTTTTCTAAAAAAAGTGAAGTACCTTAAAACAATTCCCACTGAAGCTAGACATTCAACTGGTAACTTACAGTGTTAACTTGTAAATTATCCATTAGCAGAGACAGGAGTTTTAGTCAGTCTTTGCTCATTCATTTTTCATTAATTGATTCATTCATAAATTTATTCACTCAGTCCTTCATTTACTCATTCAGACACTCATCCAACAAATGTTTTGAGCCATCAGAACCCCATCAAACCTACCTGGACTACAAAACTCTAGCTGTAAGCCCCACCTCCCAATCTCCACTGGATACCAAACACCGCCTCCTGGCACCAAAAATCAGCCCCACAGATGATTAAGGGCAGGCAGGCATAGCCATTGCTCATTTGTGTAAACAAGCTTATTCAACTTGCTAGGAAGAAATTGTACCCCAGGAATTGCAGGGTTGGCTGGCTTCTTCCATCCCTACCAGACACTGTGAGCTCAGGGCTGGCAAACTCGTGTTGACAGTCCTTTGCCCCCTCACCTCGCTGTCTCAGGTTGCTCACCTTCCTAAGGAAGCCTCCCCGGCCCACCCTGTTCAATTACGCAACCTGCTGTGCCCCGGAACACCTAACCTTATCACCTGCTCTCTTTTTCTTTCCCACAGTATTTCTCACCTTCAACTTACCACATAATTTACTTATGCATCATGTTGATTATTTAATGTACATTATAAGGTCCACGGGGATGCTTGTTAGTTTTGCCACAGATATAATGCAGGTACTTAGGATAGTGCCTAACACACACTGGGCACTGAAGTGGGGGGAGGGAGGGAGGGAGGGAGGGATTTTCTTTTACCGTGAGCCAGACTTGACTTGAGTCAGTGGTAAAGATCAATCTGCTGCTGGCAGCCACACTCAGGAGGAAGGGTTTGGGGGATTATCAGCTTCCTGATTTTCTACCTGCCAATCCCCTCCAACTGTGGGATGCCTGGGAATGGACTACTGTCATGTTACTGCCCATCTATCCTCACAACCAGGGGTGCTACTCTCTGTTCTGATTGCTCTCTAAATGCTGGTCATTGGTTCCTTCCCCTGATACCAGCAATTTGCAAAGTCCAGAGCCATCTGCACATAAATACCAATCCTACTTGCACCCTGGCTCAGAACTCCCTCATTTACAAACACTAGTCATTTCAGTTTGTGTTTTCTATTCTGCAAATGGCAAAAGTGAGGCCCTTACAGACCCTCTTCATTGAAAAATCCAAACTTAAGTCTTCCCAGCCTGGGGTCCTTCAACCCTGAACTGTGGGCCTTCTCCAGATCTGAGCCCTGAAGAGCCTTCTCAGTCCATCCTTTGCTCTCTGCAACACAGAAACATAGAAACAACTCTGTTTATAGAAGCCCAGTCTTACCTTAGTGCCAGGGACTTTATCTGTCCCTGCCTCTGCCACGCTCTTGGCCTGCCTCAGTCTCACACACACACTGGGCGTTCTCCAAAATTTAGCTGCTGTATTCATTTAATTAAAGATGCCCCAATGTGATTGGGGCAATTACAAGGTGAAGAGCTTCCTACCAGGTGCTAGGTCCTTGACAATTATTATTTATAATACAGACAACAGTCCTGCAAATGGATCATTATCTCCCTTTTACAGAAGCAGATACAGGGGCTCAGGGTGCAACCAACTATCTTGTCATATTGCTAAAAAGTGGTGGGACTGAGATTCTGAGGGCCAGGCTTTCTGACCACACCCTATGTTATGGACTGAATGTTTGTATGCCTCCAAGATCCATATGTTGAAACCCTAACCTTCATCATGATGGTATTTGGAGATGCGACCTTTGGGAGGTAATTAGGATTAGATGAGTTCATGAGGGTGGGGCCCTCATGATGGGATTAGCACCCTCATAAGAAGACCAAGAGAGACCAGAGCTCTGCTTTCTCTCTCAACCCTGGGGAGAAGGTGGCCATCTGCAAGCCAGGGAAAGAGCTCTCACTAGGAATTGAATCAGCCAGCATCCTGATCTTAGACTTCCAGCCTCCAGAACTCTGAGAAAATAAATGTCTGCTGTTAAGCCACCCAGTCTTCCACCCATGGCAGCCTGAGCTGACTCAGGCACTGTAGCAGGTGGAAGCAGGAGCTCTCTTTGAATGTTCAGATTGACTTCTATAATAGGCGGGCTGTCAGGGGGTGGAGGCTGAGAAGAGGCTTGCAAATAAGCCTGGCCCATCTGGCAGAAATCCTGAAGTCCAGGATTTGGTTTTAGGTGGGTGGGTTTAAGGAGGTCTGTTCTTAATGCCTTTCATTCATGAGGAGCTATAGGTGTAGTGTCAAAGCCCTTTCAAACTTTTTAATGGTCAAAAAATGTTTAAAGTATGAAAAAAAATGACTCTAAAATGTGAACTAAACATCATATAACTAAGACTAATAAATGTTTAAATAAATTCCTGGTGGGCACACAGAGCAATATACAGACCTTGTAACATAGAAACCCTCACCTGAAAACTATATGTTCATATTAGCCATTGTCACCCCAATGAATTTAATAACTAAATAAATAATTTCAACAGAAGGAAACATTGTGTTCATTGGTCAGTCAAGTGTAAATCAAATCAGGCTCTACAGTTAAATACAAATATAACAAAGTTCAAAGCATAAGAAAATAAATTTGTTCTTAAGCCTCAAAATTGTAAAAATGAATTTTAGAATCCTTTTAAATATTTCACATTGAAAAGTCATAAATCACCTTGAATGTGAGATGGGGGTCATTTTAATATGTTTGATATGTTGTCTGATGAGTTCTCCAAAATAAAATTGCTCACGGTGTTCAAAGGTCTTCAACTGGCCGGCGGGAAGTCCAGGCTGGGAAACACATGTGATGGCTGATGTCTTCATTTCTGTTTGTTTCTGTTTCTTGTGTTTTGCTAGGGTAACCCAGCATGGCTGAGCCAGGTTCCCAGGCAGGGGAAGCCACGGGCATGCAGGGGTACAGGAAGCCATGGGAGGAACAACCAAATAATGGGAAAGAATTCCCTGCCCTTGGCTCCTGCAGAAGGCAGGGTCTCCAGGGAGGCAGTGGGTGTGGCAGGAAGCACCAGATCAGGAGTCGAGAGATGTGGGTTCTGTTCCCAGCCTCCCAACTTTGCTATTTGACAAGTTGTCGGACTTGGGTGCATCTCCAGAGCCATGGCTGGCACACAACAGGCACTCCACACAATCTGTTGCATGAGTGGGCATGAGGGAGCTTACCGGGTCAGTGCTTCTGATGGCCCACTTAGGGACCTCTGGGGTGGCGAAGGAGGCAGGGAGACAAGCCAGTTTTAAACAGCGAGCATCTTCCCCCATCCTGCTCCAGGCCACCACCGCCTTCCTACTCTCCCCGGACTTTGTATAATCAGACTTTTCAGAGCCCTCTAATGCAAAACTGGGAGGGGTCTGAGGAGATGGGGTCAACAGTACATGGAAGAGCTCTGAGATGCTGCCTCAGGCCCAACATGCTTGATCCCCTTTATCACGAATGCCAACAACTCTCTCAAGAGTTCTGAACCCTTACCTCCCAGCGCATGTGCATCCCTACTCTAGGTTCACCTCTAGGATTCATTTTCACTACAGCCCCTGAACCAGGCTTCTCCAAAACATCCAGACAAAGGAAAATGACCACCTAGATTTAGTGCCTCTCCAGGACAGTGCCCAGGCAGCCTTGTCCCTCGCCCTTCATTAAGGACAAGGCTGCAGGGAACTGAGGCAGGTGAACGGAATCAGAGCAGTGCCCCGGTGCACAAATACACACCCAATCCAATGACCTCCACAGAGGAAAAGTGACAGCCTCCCACAGGACACAGCAGCAGAAGCTGCCTTCATTTGCCAGATCTCACAGGTTCCCTAATTATTAGGAGGACTTTCAGACTGGGGCAGCCTTCTCCCTTCTATCACTTGCCACACACATAATGTCAGGACTCTAGCGTTCATCAGAGCCACCCCCCAACCTGAGCCTCCTACCACCTCCACCACCCCAACCCAAATAATTTCAGAAACATTTTTATCCTAAACTGTTCCCCTCAATTTTAAAAAAATTATCTTCAGGAGAAGAGATTTCCTTCCATTTCAATCCCACAACACGGAGAATGTCAGCCCAGCTTTTTTTTTTTTGACAGACAAATTATTGAATCAAAGAGAAAATGCCATTAAGCTCACAGGTTAGCAAGTGTCAGGAATGGTTTAAAGAGATATCCCCATTTATCTTCCAAACATGCACGAAATGTCACTAATGTGTGTTTATCATGTATAATCAGACAAAGAAAATATCGAAATAAAGTACTCGCGCATACAATAGAAATCTCCTTCCACCCTTCAAGATATCAGTGCTATTCAAATGGAATAATGATGAAGCCTCTCTCTCGAAAATGGAAATCAAGTGAAATGTAGATAGAAATGATTTTTTTGGTAGTTGATGTACATTTCTAAAGTGCATTAACAGGAAATCCAGAACTTTTTAGGTCAATTATATTGTCAGTATTGTCAATGCCACTGAAATGAATCCTGAAGCAGCGCCTGCTCTTGCTGGAATTAAGCTACAGAAGAAACCCCTCCATTGGGGACTCACAGGGGAGCTTCGAGGCTCCCTGGCAGCCTGGCACCATTCAAGCCTGCACATATATGTATATGTAGTTTTCATTCAAATCAATCCAAGTGCCAGGCATTGGGGCTTACTATAAATCTCAACAGGGAAAAAAATTCTACAACTGATGGAAAACCTGACTTTACTTTCTCCCCTCTTCTCCTTCCATGATGATGAAACTTAGTTTTATAATCCAGGTGCTATGAAAACAATAAAACCCAGCCCCAAATAAGTGCTCTGGACTCCAAGAGCTCTCTTTTATGCATCTGGTCTTGCAAGACCCAAGGACACGAGCTGTCCATTGGAGAGAAGAGAGTTTTGGTGCCATAACCGACAGGCCCCTCCAAGTGAGAAGAGCGCTGGCTTTTGAACCTGGAAATGTTTTTGCCCTCACCGCTTTCTCCCTCCCAAATCCCACCAGCTGTAGGACAGATTTCCTCGCTTTCTGGATCACAGGCTTCCCTGGAGCAGAGGCTGTATCGGTTCTGGTCCACCATACAGTGCAATGACCTGCCCAGAGCTGAGGCTTAAGAAGTTGGTGAGCGAACAAGTGACTAATGGTAGAAAAAGCAGCTTTCCTCTCGGGTGTCGCTTAGCCCTGCACGTCCTGGTTCTGGGATAGGCCACAGCCTCATGGGGGTGATGGCCAAGGTCCTGGACATCCACGTGCCTGGGAGGCAACAAGCTGACCCCCTCGAGAGAGTTTCTGCTCTCCCAAACTGACTGCATTAAACTCCCAGGTGAGGTACAATGCGAGGAAAGGGGGTAAATACAAGAGGAGAGGGTCCCGGAACAGAGGAGTGCTGTGCTGGGAGGGCAAGCCCTGCAGCCTTGCCACCTGGTCCCACCTACGGGCTGTGTGGCATCAGACCTGAATCCTCCCCTGAGAATGGGGATAGGAACCGTTAGCCCACAGAGGGGTGCGTGCCGGTAAGCTAATAAGTGTAAGGTCCTTCCAACAGTGCATGGCACATACAAAGTGTTCAGTTAGTGTTAGCTATTATTTTTAACAGCTATTATTATCTGCTTTACCCTTTATTTTACAAGTAAGGAAAGTGAGACTTAGGGACAGGTGCCGCTCCTTGGGAGCTTATGGGTGGCAGGAGTGGGACTCAAATGCCGGTACACAGAGGCCAATGGTCAGACCACTTGATCAGCTACTCACCCCATGCCTGCTGCATATGGAAGCAATGAGAGCAAGTCAAAGTAAACAAGGGACAAAAGGAGGGACAGTGGGAAGACATCTGGGCCAGATCTAAGTGAAATGAGTACTCTAGGAGACCAAATGACCCACTGTGTGTGGCTGCCGAGTAGAGGCTTGTCGTGCAAAGAAACATCACTGTAAAATTCACTGTTGGTTCCTCTTTCCCATGACATTGTCTCCATCTACTTCATCATAGTTATCGGTTTGCACTTGGGGTTTCAATCCCAGATGAGCTTTGAGGATAGAGACTGAACTTAACACATCTTTGTACCCGCGGCACCCAACACAGAGCCTGGAACTTGATAGACATTCCCCCAAAATATTTGACATAAAAAAGGAGGGAGGCACACAGGTGGCCTGGCCACCAGTCTGAGAGAGTGCTGGGTAGGGGAGAGAGCCACGGAGAGGGGGAGTCTAGGAAGCCCTAAGATGCAGTGACATGAAGTGAGATGAGATTGATTTCATCTCATTTCACAGGCTGCAGAGGGCCTTCAGGACCACAAGCCAGTTAATAAGGGGTCGTAAAGAGAGCCCATGAACACGACCATGTAACGAGGCTTGCCCTTGCAGGGGGTGCTGTTCTCACCTCTAGGTGGTGAGAGGTGCCAGCAAGGCAGGCAACTGGCTTCTCCACTGACTTGCTGTGTGTCCTTAGGCAAGTAGGTACAAGTCTCTGATTTTCAGTTTTCCTATCTATAAAAGGGGAATAAACATCTACCTTTCCAAATGACATTTTGTATCATAACCCTCAAAAGACAGAGAGAAATTTCCTAGCCATTCCATTTCTAACAGTTTATCTTAAGGATATAATCAGAAATGTGTTTAAAATGAAAAAAAGATGTATGTATTCTTGGTGCTGAATTGAAGAGGGAAATACAAAAAATAACTGAGCTACTCAATGTTATGATACACCCTTTACAACAGAATACTATTCCGACATTAAACACTGGGCTTATAATCATGGTAAATGTTTATAAGTAAAAGGCCTGGGACAAAATAGTATTTTTATACAATGATCCCAACCTTAAAAACATAATCTACAGATATATGTACAAACACATACAAAAAGGAGCACAGGTGGGTGTGGACAGATACTAGAATGGTTAAGTGGCTATTTCTGGAAAGTGGGGCATTATGGGTAATCTTAATTTCCTTATGATTTTCAGTGTTTCCCAAAATTTCTATAATAAAATTCCACTATTTACATAATCAGAAAAAATTCTTACAAACATAATTTTGGAAACACTAATCATGTCTACTTTACAGCACTATTCTGAGATCAATTATAGTAACAGGCTCAGAAACACCCTGAAATGTACAGAATGATATGTAACTCAAGTGATTGCATTACTGCTGGTACCTACACATGTGTGGTTGACCAGGAGGAGCTGTCCTCCTCCCTGCAAAGGCTATTTTAAGCATGGGACTGTGGTGCTTCACCATTTGATCCAAGTAGACTCTACAAGGCTTCAAGCTTCCCATTTAACAACAGCAAATGCACAGCAAGTAGGAACACCAGTTCTGAAGAGGAGAACTCATGAAACCTCTCAGAGACTGGGAATGTCAACCCAGATTCCTCCCTACCAAAGCCTACCAGAGAAACTCAGAACATTAGGAACTCCTCATGAGCTTGGATTCAAACATTCTGTAATTTCTGCGAGCAGTCCACCCCCAATTTGTCAAAGTGAGTCCCAGGGCTACTGAGAAAGAAAGAGTTCATCCCCTGCCTGGAACATCAATTCCAACAGGCCTCACCAAGCAAATTATGTTACAGAGATTTTAGGGCCCAGTGATGGCAAAATGTTTATCACTCTAACGGCTTTGAAAGTATAAATGGACTGCATACCAACACAGTGATTCTTTTTATACACACAATAAAATGTGCTTAACTTCGTGGGCTTAAAAGTAGGTTGGTGAGCTTGGAGATTTACAAGCAAAGCATATTCATTGAGTCAGTCGGTCAGTCACTGATCTAAAACAATTATTTTTATCTTAGAAATTTTGGACCCTAAGATGTCCTATGGATGCCCAAGATCCAAAAGTTCACCCTTGAACACACTCCAAGAAGGGCCACTAAATATACCCTGTTCATGGCAGGAGGCGGTGCACTGAGTCTCCTTTTCTCCGAAAACAAGTCACACATCACAATAAGCCACTCGATTATTGTAGGCAAGAATGCAGACCTGGGATATAAATTGGCAGTGGATTAAAAGAAAAACACCCACAGTGGTATCTAATATTGAGATAGCACAGCTCTCAATAATTCAAAGCACATGCAGTCCTGTTGTTTGATCTTGACCAAGCTACAAGCCTATAAAGGAAGGTGTGACGGGGCTAGCAACCACATTTAGAAATAAGGAAAGAAGGCCAAAGAGGGAAATAATTGACATGGCCAAAGTTATGCAGGTAGTTAACGCAAGCCAGATCCATTACCAAGGGATGTCAACTGGGCCGCAAGAATGACTGGTGGCACCTAAGCCAGTAAGGAAGATTTGAAACCAGCAGCTAAGTCAAAGATGTTAACTGGCCATCCAAGAATCCTCCTCTTAACTCAAGGATCAAGGTGGGACTGAGCAAGCAGTTTTCTCTCCTGGGAAGGTTAAGAACTGGCAACTCCCACTTTCCTCAGAAGGCAGCTGTAAATATTTCACCAGCCTCTGGAAGGAGTCAGGAAGAGTCCAAGGACTCCATCCTGCTTCACTCCACAGCAAATGCTGGGGAATTGCACACAGGGTGGCTGTCCTCGGAAGCTTGGCAGTTTTTTCCCATATTATCCCCAACTACACAAAGACTAGGACACAGTAAGTTGAACAACATTCCACCTTTCAAAAACAGCTTCTACACATGCATGAGCATTCCATAAAATGTACGTAAGACACTGGGAGAGCACCCAAGTAAATAAAGGGAAGATCAAAGGAGAGGTATGAGGCAGCCACAGTCAACTCTTTGCTCTTGAAAATTTAAATGAATACTCCTTGAGAGCAAACTACAAAATGCTAACCTTGAAGTGTTGAGTGGCAGGAAGAATTATGGGTTATTGTACTGTCAAAATGCCAGACAGCTGTATGTTGAGTTGCTGCGTTATTTAGACAATCAGAAACTTGGAAGCTAATGTGACATATTTTTTTCAGTGTGAAAGCTCTTGACATGCGTCACGATAATTTCTAAAGGGACAAAATGTTATATAAAAAACACAGTGCCTTCAGGAGATGGCCTCACAGACAGAACAGCCCCAAACAGGGGAGGCAGGACATCAACAACTTGGACTTCCCAGAGGTGAGCACCTTTACCTTCCTGTCTTAGTTCACAGGGTGGTGGCCCCAAGCAACACGGAACACCCAGCCTCTCTCCTCCTGCTCCCAGCACTTAAGGAGCTCCCTGAGTCAGCGGGCTGGCTGCAGCCTGGCCTCGGCCGGGTGGAGCCCGTTAATTGCAAGATCATCTCCCATCTCGTTGAGCAATATGGGGATCACATTCATTAGATGCTACTGTGCAAGCCCGGGTAGAGATGGGGCTATAATTCTGCCTCTGTTCTTCCAAGTTAGTTTACCTTTCCTGTCCATTCCTGATTTGCTTGTGGACAGACATACAACCAGAATGAGTGGCAGCCATTTTCAGGACATTCCTAGCTTTGCATCGCAAGTTGGCCTGGAGATATAAAGGTCAGAGTGGGAAAGAATCTGGTTGGTTGTACCTGACATTCCACTTTCAATGCTTTGACTATAATAAAATACAAATATTGCTGGAACAAGGAACACACTCAGCTTCCACAAGGCATCTATAACTTAGGGTGAATTGAGGTTTTGAGAACTGGTTTTGCTGGGGGAAGTACAGGTAGGCTTTTGGGATCCAGGTGAGGGAGAGGAGCCTATGGGACAGGCAGGTACATAAAGCCAGAGAAAAGTCCTGATGGAAGGGACCTGCTGAGATGCTCTCTGTGGATTTACCCTGTTCTTTGGATTTCTTCTGGATCAGAAGGAAAACAGTCCCAAGAAGAGCGAGCACCTGGAGTCTGCCGGGGCGAGGGGAGTGCTCCTCTCCTGACCAAGCAGACTCCACCCCAGTCCAGCTCAGCCACCACAAACCAATAGCATGACCACAAGCAAATTAGTTAACCCCATTTCCTTAACTGCAGAACGGGGACAACAATAATTACACCCTCAAACTGATGTTGAAGGATTATGTGGGTTAATTACTGAAAGCAGTGCCTGCCTGATGGCTCTGTTCAAATGGCAGCACAGCATCCTCCTCTGCTGATCTTTATCATCACAGCTAACGGTTTACACCCAGTCCCCACTGCCCCCGGGGGAAAGCAGAATCCACACCCCACACCCCCCCACCACAGGACCTTTCCCAGTACAGCAAAGCAACTTCGGATGGCACTTTCCGGTGCTCCCTGCTGTGTGATCCCAGACAGAGTCCCACACCCGCCCCTCACCCAGCCAGGGAGAGGCCAGCACTCTGCACACTGCCAGGCAGAGAAGCAAGCCCGCTGCTTAGACAGCAATCGTTTGAGCTGAGATACAGCCCTCCACAAGCTTCAATAAGAGTTGTAAGTAAAGACACTCTCTTCTCTTTCCCATCTTATTAACTTCTATTTTTATTTGACAGTTAACCTAAATGTTAAGATAATACCCTATAACCTGAGTACTTAAAGTCTGATCTGGAGTAAGAATGGCAGATGAATGAATCTGAGGCTGACTCCAAAGGCTATGCTGATTGGCTATAGCTACTCAGGAGCCTCTGCCTTTAGGCAAAGAGGCTCAAAACTCTCCATCCCCCAGCCCCTGGGCCACCATGGGGAGGGCCTTACACCTTCAGGGTTAAGACTGATTACTCAAGCTCCCCACACACTTGCGAAGAGAAAGTCAGTCTGCTAAAGGGAAGACTGTTCCTTTCTCCTGTATCAGGTATCGCTTCCTTCTGAAGTCAGGAAATATCTATACCCTAAATTAGCATGACAGGTGGGCTCACCAGAAATTTTGTTTTTATGAGTCATTATGGGATTCATTCTTGACTATAATATGCACAGATGAAGACATGGGGACATGATCTACCAACTGTACCCAACCCTTGCTTGAGTCAGGGCAATCCATAGGGACATTCTAAAAGAACACAAACCAAACAGATACAGAGAAGTTCTGCACTGGATCCAAAGAACAGTCTCTTCTCCTTTCTAATGTTGCCAGTCAGGAGCGCTACCCACCCACTTCCCTAAGCTTCCTTTGCTACTTTAAATGAAAGTCTTTATTTGTGATAGAGAATGCATCTGTGCTACCTCTATGGATGGCACCATTCACAAGCCCATTAAGAGATGTAGTCAGCCCTGGCTGGTTTGGTTCAGTGGTTAGAGTGTCAGCCTGCAGACTGAAGGGTCCCGGGTTTGATTCCTGGTCAAGGGCACTTACCTCGGTTGTAGGCTCCCCATCCCCAGTCGGGGCACCTGCAGGATGCAACCAATTGATGTGTCTCTCTGATGTCGATGTTTCTCTCTCTCTCCCTCTCCCTCTCTCTTCCCCCCTCCCATCCACTCTCTCTAGAAATTAATGGAAAAAACAACCTCGGGTGAGGATTAATAAAAAGATGTATTCATATATGTTCAGCAATCAAAAACATAAGCTTTGGAGTCAGAGACTTTGATACCTGTTGGCTCCTGACTCTAGAGCATTTCTTAATCTACCTGGGTCCAATTTTCCTCTTAAGCATAACAGAGAGACTGTCACCAAGAGGTAAGACTGTTGTAATTAAGTAAAATAATATACATCAAATGCATGGCCCAGGGCCTGGGTCATAGAAAAGCTAAGTAAATGAGTGGTAACTATTGTCACTGTCATCATCATCATCATCATCGATAATGTCTTGGCCGTAGCTGTCTGTGCAGGCCACCACACAGCAAGGAGGGTGCCAGACAATTTGTCCACTTGACTCTGTACTTTCATAAGTCAAGGGCAGCTGACTGTTGTGCTCTTGGGTGGTCTTTAGAAACACTAAGGTCACACATGGTAACAGGGCCAGGTGGTGTAACACAGTGGCACTTGAATTGGAAGCCAGAGCTCTAACTCTAGACCTGGCTCACCTCTAACTCACTGTGTGAGCCTGGACAATTCACTTATCCTGCTAGACTTTGTTTTTATTATTTAAACAACAAAAGCAAAAAACAAGAGAATGTGAACTACATCACCATTGCCCTCTCATCAGCCCTGGTAGGTATCACTAAGCAATCATGAAACTCTTTCCTGCTGAGCATAGTGGTGACTCAACACTTTTCTCAGTAGAGTAGTTCTGGAAGCCACGACCACAGAGTTTTCAATGCAATAAAACTTACTGGCCATCTCTAAACTAGATGATCACCAAAAAATCCTTTTGTTATTGCATGCTATGATTTTATAACCCTTTACTAGATGCTTGGAGATGTAGAGATTTAACCAAACCCTTTAACTCTTCCCAGGAGGAGGGGAGAAGCTTCAGTTGGGCAAGAAAAGCTAAAGGATCCAAATAACAGATTTCCGGGGAAGCAGAGCCCTGGCAACTAAGAGGTACCCATTCATTGACTGTGCTCTGACACCCTAATATTTTTATTTCCATATTGAGCTCATTATTCATACCCACCCCATATTCTCTATCTCCTGCTCAACGACCAACAATCACACACACACACACACACACACACACACAACCAATATGTACATATTTTTTTATAATCCCACTCTGCCACTTTTGCCCTAACCAGGTTTTCTCCTAAGGCCTCACATACACAGATTGTTTATGACTTTTGGTAATTTTAAGTCTACACTGTTTATCCTCATGATGATTTTGGAAGATATTTGCTCCATTTTACAGATGAGAAGTCTGAGGTCCAATAAAGTTCAACAACGGTCAACAAAAGGCTGTGATACCTTAGGGAGGTCTCCTGGTTTTCAGATCTTAGTCCATGCACATGGCCACTCACAAGTCGCCATGCCTTCAAGGCACTCTCTGCGGGGCTCCCCTTCCTGTCTCCAGAAGCCCTACATGCCCACCATCACCCAGCCCGAATCTGCCCGCATCTCTCATGTGGGCCTGGCAGCATCTGGCATTTCCCAAGCACACAGTTCACCAAACTGGACCCTTTCTTCTTTATTCTCTGCGCAAATATTCTTAATTATTTCTCCTCCAACCCAAAGTACTTATTTTTTATTTATGGGTGTAAATATAGAGCCAGCAGGGCTCATATTTCACAGGGAGCCATTCCAATGGCATCCAGAGCCTTCCAAATTTAAGGAGCAGGAAAGCTGATTCTCTGCCCATTTCATTATAAAGGGGTTTACCATAAATATTAGAATTTGAATTCCACCCAAGTAATGCATTAATAGATACTAAACCATTAATAATTTCTGTACTTTTTCATAAATGGGCAAAGTCCAATAAATAAACTATATCTCTTTCACAGCAGAGCAGGGTTAACAAGTACCAAGGAGATTTCAAAGACAAACTACTGGTAGGGGCTGCCAGGAGCTAAGATTCATAATGAAACTACAAATTCTGCAGACCCATTTTTTACTGTCGGCCATGGCAAGTACCTGAAATTAAATGCTAAGCAGAAATCCGTCCTCAGATCTGACACACAGCAGTTTAGGTAAACAATCTCCGGAATTAAAAACAGATTCTGGAGAATAAATAAGTCCGTGTGTGGATCTCCCTGATAGCAGATACCTCTCCCTGATAAATCAGAGGTGCTGGCCCTCCCGAGCCTTTCCAAATTAGGCCAGATGATTCACCTAAAATATTTCATCTTGTGTTGCCTGTCTTGATGAACGGCAGTAACAGATCACCTCTTACCAGTTACTGCCTCGGGCCAAAGGCTTCCAGGCTAATTATGCTGAAGGCCCTGGAAGGCAGCTGGCTGGGAGGAGCCAGTGAGCAAGGGGAGTTTCACCAGGATCCTCCTTTACCAGGTCCCATGGCCAGTGTCCACTAGTTTCACTTGCATCGTTCCTCGAATTCTAGAAGCCTGAATCAGAGATGCCAGGTATCAAAGGTAAACAGTCCAGGGGGCAGACAAAGTGAGTCCAAACTTCACCATTCCTAGGTCCCTGGATCTCTTTGGGCCTCGCTTCCCTCATCTGTAAAGTGGGGATAAAAGAACCTGCCTGGCCTACCTCATTGAGCTGTAACGAGGAGTAACTTGAAAGTGCACATAGATGCCCTCTGTAACCCACCAAACCCTCTTCCCCTCTCTCATTACCGTTAGTGGTCACAGTGTTGTCATTTATTCACCAAAACTTACTAAGCACCCATCATAGGTCAGGTGGCTAGGACAAGACCTAGCCCTCCTGGAGTTGTACTCAGGGATGGCAGGTGCACAGCCTGCATGAAAAATGTGGCCTGTGGGGACTGTCAGAGGATGTAAGACTGTGGAGCAAAATACAGCAGCCGAGGCTGCCAGCAATGGCCTAGGAGGAGAAAGAAGGCGCTATTTTCAACAGAGAAGGCCCTACTGAGGATGCAACTTTTAAGTAAAGATCCCAAGGATGGAGGAAAGACGGTGAGCCTTACAGATATCAAGACAGAAAGAGAAGGAACATTAAGGTACAGGATATCCAAGTAGTGTCCCAGGAGCTGCAAGGACAGGGCGGAGCTCGGGAGTGGAGGGCCTGGAGCAGGGAGGAGGCCTGAGGGTAGAGGGTGGGGGAGCACGGGGGTCAGGGTCGCACTAGACCCCGGGAGAATATCAGCCTCTGGGGGTTTTCAGCCAAGTAACAGGTCTAACCTAACGTTTTAATAGGAGCACTGCGTGGTTGCTATGCGGTGATAACACATAAATAGTATCCTACTATTGTATTAATACCGGGTTATTCCAAGACTCTGTTCTCATTCAGTGTGAGTCTTGACTGGAGAAGGGGAAATGGGAAGGGGACTGAGCGAAGGGTTTTAAGTTTTTCTTTCCTAAATGCTCAAGAAAACTAAGCACAGATAAGATTGTGTGTGTTGGGGGCACAGGGAGGCAAGAGGGGGCGACAAGTGAGCCCCAAGTCAAGTGGAGACTGGGCACGGCCTCACATTCCCACCCCGTCTCTGTGTCCTGTTTGGCTGTGAAGAGCTGGGGGGTGGGCAGTGGGTATAAACAGGAAAACCAACTTCTCGGGAATTTCACCCCCTTGCTGCAGGCAGCGAGGCAACACGAAGCCCTGTGCTTTTTATGCCTAAGGCCTGTCTCTTCATTAAAAATGAAAACAAAACTTCCATTTAAAAAGGGGGAGCTTGGTTGAAGGCCACGGACCATATTTCACCGGCGCACGGTGTCAGCACAGTGGCAAACACAACATAGTAAGAGGAGCCACTCGCCTCCTGCTTCGGAGCAGAAATGACGCAGGGTCACTCCATTAGTGATCGCAGCCTCTTCCAAATGAAACACATATAACCTGGGGCCAATTAATGAAAGACTCTGGCGGTCCTCGCCATGCTGATGCCGAGCGGGTCTGTAAGCCTTGCTCACTCACCAGCTCTGGTCTGCGGTGTAGTTTCAAATCTCAAGAGCACGTGCCAATTCCTGAATGGAGGAAGTTATGACTCGGCTTCCTTTTTTGATTTCTAGAGGCTTGGCATTTGTCATAGGGCTGGGCTAGGTAATGCTCCCTTCCTGGACTTCAAACACTCCTGCAAGGAGCAGGCAAGTCCACATGCAACATGGTCAAAGACCATTGTCTTACCAAGCACCCAGAGAGCAGGGATCTTCACTGATCTGTACACACAGAGCCATCTGGAAGGCTCTGAAGTGGATATGGTGATGGGGTGGGGTGAAGGTGTCCTGTTCCTATGCCAGTTAGTGGCACTCCACTCACTAAACTCAACCCGGACTCAAACCCCATCATTCATGACACCTTCACAACTTCGCTATACTTATGCACCATTGCTGTTCTTATTTATGTCTTCTTGCTATAAATTGGTGTTTCTCACTGCCTAGGGGACAATCACACCCCCAGGGGCTATTTGACAATGTCTGGAGACATTTTCTGATTGTCACAACTTGGAGGGTAGCAGTGCTACTGGCTTCTAGGGGGTAAAGGCCAGGGATGCTGCTAAACATCTTACAATGCGCAAGAAGCCCCCAAAACAAAGAACTTTGTGGTTCAGAGTAACGATAGGCAGAGAAGTCTTGCTCTAAGTCAGGGGTGGGGAACATCCAGCCCACAGGCTGTACACTGCCCATGAAATCATTGGGTCTGGCCCTGCCAAGGCAACTGCATGAGGGACTCAGAATTCAATAAATCTAGGAGCTTTTCTCCTAGCTAATTTTTAAGTTGATAATTTTGTATGGCCCACGAATGATGTTATAAATATCCCAATGGCCCTTGGCAGATAAAAGGTCCCCACCCTGCTCTAAGTTGGCTCATTTTCCCTTACATGTATTTTAAAAGTGGATTCTGTAGAACCACGATAAAGGAAAGACCAGAAGCACCTGTCATAAGTAGAACCTATTCACAGAAATATGCACAAAATAATTAAATTTTAGATACGGCAGGCTGCTGAAGGCCTTGAGCCTGCGGGCCACTCTTTTTGTTTAAATGATTTTTTTTTAAAAAAGACATAATAACTCCAAACTGAGACTTTCTTCTTCTTATGGTCAAAAGGACCATATGTGATTAATGATGTATCCATGCACCTCCCCAAAGCCTCCCGGATACCACCAACAGAAGGTGATATTGGAAAGCTAATCTCAGCCAGTCTTTTCAGCCAAAACATGGGCATGATTGTGCCTAAAGAGGCAAACACAATGAAAGTCCAGTGTTCTTTGCATTATAAATCCCTCAGGAAGCTGGTTATGATGAGATGCTGGGCTTATAGGTGGGGAAATGCTGCTCAGAGATTCAAAGTGAAGGGACATCCCCACCAACGTCTAAGAGGAGACTGATGAAAGTCGCTAGCTTTGTGAGTGCAAATAAAAAAATAAAATTCAGCTAACTCCTTAGGCACTGTTTTATGAACCATACTCAACACTATGGCAGTGCCATGCATAAAAGTATACTATGGTCACATAAGCTGGCATTAATACCTAGTTGAACAAAATCTAAAGGCATTTTTCTTTTTTTTTAATCCTCACCTAAGGATATTTTGTCTGTTGCTTTTTTCAGAGAGAGTGGAACCGGGGGGGGGGGGGGGGGGGGGGAGATGAGAAACATTGATGTGAAAGAGACCCATCGATTGGTTGCCTCCTGCACATGCCCCAACCAGGGCCGGGGATCAAGCCTGCAACTGAGGTACATGCCCTTGGCCGGAATAGAACCCGGGATCCTTCAAAGCCTGTAGGCTGACACTCTAACCACTGAGCCAAACCAGTCAGGGCTAAAGGTTTTCTTATTGCCAAACTTCTCAGATGATGACATTGCAAATGCCAGCCCCTCTCCTAGAGGGAAAGCAGATGCAACGTTTCCCAAACTCATCAAGACACATACCGGTTTTTTCCTGTGGAATACCTAGTCACCTCTCATATCCCAGGGAGCACAATGTGAGTAACAGCCCTTTAGGAAGACAATAGTTCCCCTTCATCAAACAATATGACAGTTTCAAGAGGCTGCAGTTATAAAATGACCCATACCTCAGAAAGAAAGCAGAGACCATATCTCATTGATGTTAAATCTCTGGCATCCGCTAAACAGTAGATGCTCAAAATATGTTCATTTCAACTCATGACTTTCATTCCTCAACACTCTTAAACTCTCCAGAATAACTGGATCTAGAAATAATTAAGACCCATATTCCTTAATTCCATTGCCTCAAAAAAAAGGGATGCTGTGATTTAAAATGCTGCCTAGAAAGTACCTTGTTCAACCCCTACTTGATACCAGAGCCCTCTGCCGTGTCGGCACCATCGTTCCGGAGTCTGCACACCCAAAGCAAGACAGGTTTGGCTCCCTTGGTTTTCCATCTTCATTCTACCGCAGTATCTATAACTCTTTTCAGAACCCCTCCCAGCTTCATCATGTTTTCCTGTGGCTCTGTTCCTGCCCAGCAGACATTCACCTTTCTTATGATAAGAGCACCTTGATGTTCCCCAGGGCACCCCCACTGCCCACCACCACCTACCACTACCAACTGCTGGGTTCTGTGGCGTGGACTCCGCTCCAGGCAGGCGTATAACCTGGCCTGGCCAGCAGGTGCACCACATCCCACAGACCCCCGAGACTGGATCAGGATAGCTGTGAGACCCCGTTTGGGAATTTTGGAAAGGCTGGTCAGAGTGAACCTTTTCCATTGAGGTTGCTAAGAAGATAACATAAGAAGCCCTGTGGAGTTAGCAGCCATCATGCCTCCTTGAGAGTCACTGAGTAGGTGAGTAGCTCCCTGAGGTGGGTGGAGAGAGACCACTTGTAACTGCATTTTGGGGGCTGTGGATCCAGCCATGTTGAAAGTCATATCTACCCTTGGCCTTTTGAGATATGTGAACTAATAAATTTCCTTGATGCTTACATTAACTTTAGCTGAGATTCTGATTAATGAAACACACAATACACTGGATGCCATGGTTGGTATCACTAACACTCCCTTTTACTTAATTTCTCTCCATTAAAAAAAATAAATAAATAAAATAAAATAAATAAAAATTTAAAAATTCCTCCTTATTTTTCCTACCTTCTTCCTTTCCTGTTTTCCATTCCTCCTCAGAATTCTCCATCAACATCCGAGAAAAAATAAATATAGAATGGTTCCGCTACCCCCTCACACGTCTGGCAGCCTCCAGGGTGGCATTCCTTCTCAAAAGACCACTATCAAACCTCTCCTCATGGGTGGGGGGGGGGGGTGTCAATCACAGATAACTGTTTACATGGAGTTTATATATTCAGACCAGAAAAGAACTGCACCCTCACTTGTAATCCATCTGGGTTCTCAGGCCCTAGACATAAAGACAGACATTTCGTGAATTAGGGTTTATTAAGAATGCTATCTGGCAGAGGTTGAGGAAGCCCCTACCACCTGTGTTCTTGAGCCCACTCCCCTCAAACCCAGGGCCTGGAAAGACAGAATGTAGCAGCTCCTCAGAAGCCGAGTCTCAGAATGCCAACCGCATCCCCGGGACTAAGTGAGACTCCGGCCTTCACCCCGAGCACGGCCGTGAGAGGGCAGTTTGGCTGGCACACCACGTGAGCCCTGTGCAGGCTGTGGAGATGGGCGCATCTCACACAGGGTCAGGGCACTCATTCCTGTGATACCCCAGATGGGGACACGGACAAAAGGGACACACACTCCTGCTCAGGCTGTATGACAGAGGCGTCCTTCTCGCTCTGGGCCCTGCGTGTGGGACGAGTGCCCTTGGACCATGACCAACCACATTGCTGCTTCTCTTGGCAGGCTTGGCAGGTCTTCGCGCCCCTGCTGGGAGGACACGTGGCAGAGAAGTTGAGGGCTCCATGGCCTTGACTGTTCCTTCCCACTCTGCAGACCAGGCTACCACCAGGGAACCTCTGCTGAGGCTTGTGCTCTGTTCCTTCTGTCGCCTCCAGCTACTGGGTTGGACCTAATGCCTGCAGCACATGGATCCCCAGAAATCCAGGCAGCCTCCCCTCGCAGGACCAGGACAGCTCTCTCCCAGCAGTGAGCACTTCTCCAGCCACACATCAGCACGGGCATGGTCAGCAAGAACCCAGCTACATCAAGAAACTGTTGAAGGGAAGGCCTGCCACTGAATGTGCCCAAATGTTGACATTGGCACTTGACCTTGCAGTGCTCACTCCCCTGCCCTGGCACTGGCCGGCCTGCTCCCTATGAAGTAGACCCTATATTAGACCCTTTTGCAGTCAAGAAACCTAGGGTGGAAGAGGTTAGGTAGCACGCCCAGGGCACACACTGAGTAACAGAGCTTTTGTCTTGTGCTCTACTGTTTCCCAGGGTATAAAAAATCCAAAGTGGCTTCAGACAAAACAATATCCAACTCCTTTTCTGTAAAGCTTATCTGACAGAAAGTAGCCCAGCTATACACAGCACTCCCTCTTCAACCCCTTTGGATTGAATTCTCTGTCTTTAGCAATGGGGAGAAAGCAGAATGGCTGCCCAGGAAGACAAGCAATGCACTTCTCCAATTTATACTACACACCACAGCATGCAATCTTCACACATCCATCAGAAGGTTAAGGCATGGCCCCTGCCCTCAAAGTGCTTATACTTTAACTATACAAATACAGATTAACAGCCATGAAATGCACCAGAAAAATCCACACTCAAGTACATGGCACAGACTCTATCAGCTTTAAGAGCCCAGAAGATGGAGACCAAGGAGCCACCTACCTCATCACCAGAGGGAAATGGTTAAGAATGGCTTTGACATCTGAACAATCCAGAGTTCCAATTCAGCTTTGCCACCTTTCACCTGTGTGATCTTGGGTGAATTATTAACCTCTCTGAGCCTCTGTCTTCTCAACTTGAAAATGGGTGTTACACCACCTACTTGACATAGTTGTCAGGAGAAGGAATTAAATATTTATAAAATGTTTATCCTGGTGTCAAGCCTATGTGAGGCACTCAAGATCGTGATGTCATCATCATCATCAGAATCACCACTAACTCATGAACAACCAGTCACACCCTGCCACTTAAAGTGACCTGGAATCATCATTTCATGTTCTGAGCGGAGAGACAGAAAGCTACACAGCACAGCCGTGAATGAAAAGCTGAGAAAGAGGCTCTGAGTTAGGGAATCTGAAATTTTAATGTAGCCTCAGTTGTTCCTGCCACAGCTTGAGCTGATCAATGGTACAGACTGGATGAGCTAAATGCTTTCACATGGTAAAAACTATCACGGGAGCATCGATGGATGGATTCCCACATTCCCTACATCTGGAATTTTCCGCCACAACCCCAAGCCCTCCCCTACCTTCAAGTGGAAGCCAACTTGCAAAGGAGGCAGTGAGGCCCAGCAGAGAGAGCATGAGATGCAGAGTTAGGCCCTATGTACATTTAAACCCTGCCTGGTTCCCGTGGGCTGCATGGCCTCAAACAAGGTATTACCCTCACTGAGTCCCAGTTTTCTCATCTGTAAATCAGGGAGATGAATGCCATTTTGCAAGGCTGCTGGTAAGACTGAGAGATAATATATGTAATGGGCCTATCTAGAACAATGCTTGTCACATAGTAGGTGCTCAATAATGGAAACTGCTGGAATTATGCCGATGCCTCGTTCTACGTCTGTATGCTCTCTCTCCTTTTATGTGCCAAATGTAGTAAGACAAGAACCTAAGTACCATATGAGGTTATCTCAGGGGCTTCCAATACCTACTCCCTCTTGGGGACATCTGCCAATATCTAGTTGAAAGCCACACATTGATGAGTCCTATGTAACCATTCCTGAATGAATGAATGAATGAATGAATGAATGAATGAATGAATGAATGAATGAATTCCAGTCATTCAGGCTGCAATCACCTGTCGCTTGCTTTATAGAACCTAGTCATACATGCTCCTCTCCACTAACTGACACCACCAACTACAGGGACCAAGACCAAGAACTGCAGAGCACTGGCCACTCAAGATAATAGGGGAAATTTATACAACCCTCACAATTCAACAATGTCTAGTTCATGGGAACTCTGGGGACCTAGAAGATGTGATAACCCCCCTGGCATCACCCTACAGGGCAATGTCAGGTCCTAGAATGGTCACCCATATCACTTGCCAAGGACTTCGAGATTTACACTGTGAGAGGGAAATCACCCCCTGACAGGTGAGGGAGGAAGAAGACACTCTGCTGAAAACTCACCCAGGCTGCCACAAGGATTGCCACAGGGAGTTCTGATCCATCCTGAAGACATTCTGTCTGTAGAGAGGATTCTGTAAAGTCAGTAACACCCTAAGGAGGAGAGATCAGCTCAGTGTCCCCACCAAGTGGGGGTAACATTGACTATCATAAGGCTGGTGTATATTTGGGGAGATCTAACAGGTCATCTGTAGCATAAAAGGGGGCACATATGTAAGAAAGGAAACACTGAAGTCCATCTTCGTCAACAGCATAACTTTGTATAAGGCAAATTTATGCTCCTAATCTTTTACCTGTGTGTTCCAGCTACACCCCTATGCATGTGAGACAGAAGTTATTCAATATTTATCCTTTACTCACTATTACTAAAAGGCTCCTATTGCTTCCTAAAGGCTAAAGAACCTCAGGATAAATTGTCTAATCAAAGCCAAAGAAACCATTCCAGTAGAAGAGTAACTGTGGTATCTGAAAACTTGGCATCATTATATTTTATTTCAATAGATGAAGCTGAAAAGAGAAAAAGACTTTGCTGACAAAAAGATCAAAACAAGACCCATGCCTGCTCACAGTGAAACTCTGCAGTGTCTTGCATGGTTCCTGGCACATGGTAGAGTTCAATAAATATTAAATGAATAAATGATACAATCCAGAAAATATATATTTGCTTGTCAGATGAATGAACTTAAATGACTAAACAGCAAATCAACACACATACGAAAGACCTGCTGAGATCAGAAACTATTTTGTTTAAAAAATAAATGTAAAATAATCATAGCAAATTTCTAAATGAAGCATCCAAAAGTGAATCACTTTAATAAACAGACAATTTATATACCTTGCAACTTTGGAACTTGCTAACATTTATAACAACCCATAAATATCCTTGATGTTTGTGAGTAGAACATTGAGTTCCGCTGCCAATTTCTGCAAACTCGTAGTTTAAAACTAGAGGAGATTCATATAACATGTGGATTATGTTACTTACTTATTACCAATGGGTTAATATTAGCATCAGCATTGACTAGTTTCATACTGGTTGCTAAGCAACATTGCCTCCTGTCCCCACTGGTCTGAAACAGAGGATAAAAGGGGCAGAAAATGAGAAATGTTGGAAAAATAGGAAAGTGAAACTCCATGGGTCATGAGGTACAATTTGTAGGGAGAGTAAAAGAGGAAATAATTCTTGCTGGTTGTACTAAGATATCAGTTGCTTTATGACATCACAAGAGCAACGCATTGAGCCTCCAGCTCCAAAGACAGAGAAGAAGATGAATGTCCCCTGATCCCAGCATCCCACTGCTAGTGTTCAGTTCACTCTTTGCCAGAAACACACAGGATCCATGGATGACAGCAGGCTGACCTCTGTGACAGCCCGCTATAGCCCAAACAAGAGCAATCTATGAAGTCCGCAAGGCCTAACCAAACTTTACCCATTGTAACCCATCGTCCATTCCCTAGCAGGCCTTTTGTGCCCTTCGCATCGGAAAGGCCCCTGGAAGTGATTCAGACACAGCACTGTTGACCGAGTGCTCACGGTGAGCCGCGCTCTGGGCTGGGAGCTGGAGGGAGCATGCTGGAGCCCTTGCTCTTGACTGATCACTCACCAGTGCCCTCGGTATCCCTTCACCACCATCTCAATGCTCCATTTTTATCAGCACTCTATGATAGAGCAATTTTAAAAACTTACAGAACGACCTAGGGGATGCTATATGACAGGCCCACCTCAGTCTGTTGCAGGACAGGCCTCATAAGGCTGCTGAGCTGTTTCCTGCCTCAAACCTCCAGGCTCATTCTAAAATGAATTAGCCAGAGAGACAGCATATTAGTCCATTAATGTCCAGTTTCATGGATTAGCTTGTTAAGCTAGAAGCTGTCATGTGCTGTGTCCTACAGATGCCTAGATGTTGGACAGGTCACCTTTGACAGTGGGGAGAGGCTTAGGAACCAGCTGGCATATGCACTAGCTGGCCACTGGAGGATGGGAAGGGAAATGGGAAGGAAGAGGAATGAAGAAGCTTAACAACCAAAAGGCAGGAGAGAGCACCCAAAGGGAGAGGAGGCAGAGATTTGTATCAACAGGGGCTATGAAGCTGGTCCTATGCTAACATGGGACGTTGGGTAATTTCCTTACCCTACCTAAGACCAAGTTGCCTCATCTGTAGAACAGAAAGAAGACTCAGCATGTAGTATTGGGAGAATGCAAAGTAATGTATTTAAAGCAAATGCCATGGTACCTAGCATATAGTAAGTGCTCAATAAATTCTAATCAATGTTATGATCATATATGGAATCACTTTAAACTATAAAGCACTTGTGTTAACTGTTAATAAAACTGTTATTTATGGCTGTGTTTAAGATTTGCTGTGGTTAACAGCCAGCCTCATTCCTCTAAGCCAGTGTTTCTGATAATTTCAGTCATGTGTGTACCACCCTCATAATTTCTGCTCTACCCAAGTGTGATCTTTTGTAATTAATAATAGGACTAGTAAAAAACACAATAATAGTAATAAAATAAAAACAACAATCACATCAGAAACAAAAACGATAACCAAGGTTCATGGAGTACTTACCACATGCCTGGTGCTATTTTAAAAGCGTTAAAGTCCTAACTTATTTGATTTATTATGATGAGTTTATGACGTATGTACTATTATTAGTGCTGTTTTACAGATAAATAAACCAAAGCATGGAAAGGCCAAGGTCATTTGGCCAACAAGTGGCATACTACAGATTCAGATTCAGATAGTCTGGCCTCAGAGCCCACGTTTAACCACTATGTAAACTGCCTCTCTCATCTCTGTATGCCTACATTTACTTAATTTTTAAATAACTGATTCACTTAAATTTTTCAGAAAACATTATACAACAATGTGATATCTGTGAAATCCTGAGCTTGATATTCTAGTTATAATTTGCTCATGTAAAAAATACTTACAAAATTATTTAAATAAAAAATGTCCATGTACTACCTAAACTCACCACTGAAACAAACTTTAGGAAAATACTATACTATACACTTGAATTTCTTCTACTTCGAGCCACGGAAACCATGGGTGAACACGAACAACTCACTGGTCATTGCCTCCCCCAACATCCTTCCCCTGTCTCCTCCTCAGCAGAGCCTGAAATTTTGGCTGGCATGCAGCTGCCAAAATGAGAGAGTACATGTTCCTTTCAGCTGGATGGGGCTCTGGCCAATGAGATGCAAAGGATGTGTTATGTGGAAATTCTTCGAAGTTCCTTAAAAGAAAATGAGCCTGCTTTGCCCTTTCCCCCTTCTTGCATCTCGGATTGAGCACATGATGACAACAGCAAAAACTGCCATCAAAAACAATCTTGAGAAAATAAACTAAGAATGTCAGAACCCCGAAGAGAAGGACCCAGAGTTGCTAATGACACCATGAAATTAGCACACCCACCCTGCACTACCTCCCTCCATATTTCTTTTACATGAGAAAGAATTCTCTGCAATTTAAGCCACTGTTACTTTGAGTGTTCCTGTTGCATGCAGCCGAGCTTCATTCTAACATATTCATCTCTTACACATCTCTCACCACCGTCTTCCCCAAGCAAGACACAACCAGAATCCCCCCTCCCCCCGCCGAGAATGGGCACTGCTATTTCTGTGTGCATTTATGAACCACTCTGCTCCTTAATCCGTTCAACAAACCTACGTGATAGGGGCCACTATAATCTCATTTATGCACATGAGGAAATTGAGGCACAAGGGTGTAAGTGCCATGCCCAAGGTTATTCAACTGTGTCAGAGCCAAAACTCAAACCCAACAGTGTGTCCCTCAAAGGGTAAGTTCTCCACCCTAATGCTCTCTCTCCCAATCAAAGGGGCAGCAGACTGGACTCTCAGAAGAGCTGGCTTCTTAGTGGCTTAAACAGCTTCCCCATCACAGGGCCTTGGCCAACTCCCCTGAAGGTTGAAATGGCTTTGGCCTCTCTAGAGATCATCCTGGGGTCCCACAGACCCTTTCTGTCATCATAGTCACACTATATTTTAAATAGAACCAAATACAAGTCTGATGTCTAAGCATAAACGTCTGTTTATTGACTTATTTTATCGCAGAAAGAAATACTCTAAAAGATCCCGCAAAGGAATATCCAGAAAACCTTTGTATCCTGCCCCTCAGGAATCCTACCCAGTCCCCAAGATGCCCTGGACAAGCAGGGCACCCTGCCCCCCAACAGCCACCATGGAGTTAATCTGCATTCCGGGGCCTGGCACAAGTTCAGCTAAAACCTGGCCGAGTGCCTGCTGTTTACTGAAGCTGGGGAAGCAGCATCTGCAACATCACGAAAAGCATATTGTAAAAGGCAACACATGCAAATTAAACCTCTTGAGCTATGAGTAAATTGCTGGGAAAATTTATAACTCATTTAATAAAACTTGAAGTAAATACATAGCCTGGCTCCCAGGGAAAACAAAATATTTCCCACAATCCTCTCCTCTTCAAAACGGAAAAACAGGTCGACGAAGCCAGACGCTGTCAAGAAGAGGGTCTCAGTAGCAGCTGTGGTGGCAAAACCCAGTCGGGCTGCGGGGCATTTGATACCCACCCAGACAGCGCCACGCCCTGGGCTCTGGGCCGCATTTGACAATGTCCAGGACTGGAGCCTAGCACGGCAATCTAAGCTGCTGCTCACCCAGCAAGGCTCTCTGGGCCTCTTCCACTCACTCATTCATTAACAAGCATTTATCGAGCATCTACCAGAGAGGCTCTGTTCCGTGGTGACTAAGAACACGTGCTCTGGAGCCCGGCTGCCGGGTTTGGAACCCCGGCCCTGCCACATGCCAGCTGTATGACCTTGGGCCATTGTGAAACCTCTGGCCTCAGTGTCCTCAGCTGTAAAATGGGGAAACAATAACATCCTCACCCTGGGGTCATTGTGAACACTGAACGCACGAATGCCTGTAAAATGCTTAGAACAGAGGGACTGCCAGCAAGGGGCGGGGCTGTTCCAGTTACAGTTATGAAAAAAAGCCTCTCTGAGGAGGTGACATTAAAGCTGAGGCCCGAATGATACGAAG
Source organism: Miniopterus schreibersii (assembly GCF_964146895.1). Taxonomy (NCBI): domain Eukaryota; kingdom Metazoa; phylum Chordata; class Mammalia; order Chiroptera; family Miniopteridae; genus Miniopterus; species Miniopterus schreibersii. The sequence goes on from NC_138114.1 coordinate 15,083,386, forward strand.
CAGCCAATTAAACTGAGAATGCTCTACACAAAAGGAATGGCTTGTTAGAGATTCTGAGACAAAAGAAAAAAAATGTTTGTTCCCTTTGAGTGACAGCCTAAGGGCCACAGGGCTAGAGTGTCCTGAGCTGAGGTGGGAGAGGTCAGCAGGGCCAGGTCACACCAAGCCTGGGAGGACATGGAAGGATGTGGATTTTATACCAAGTGCAACAGGTAACCATGGAAGGGATTTAATAAGAGAGTGATGTGACCTGATCAACAATGTTAAAGCTCGCTCTAGCTGGCATGTGGTGAATGGACTACAAGGAGGCGGGAAAGGAAGAGGAAGGTGGGGGGGAGGGGAGGGGAGGGGAGGGGAGGGGAGGGGAGGGGAGGGGAGGGGAGGGGAGGGGAGGGGAGGGGAGGGGAGGGGAGGGGAGGGGAGGGGAGGGGAGGGGAGGGGAGGGGAGGGGAGGGGAGGGGAGGGGAGGGGAGGGGAGGGAAGGGAAGGGAAGGGAAGGGAAGGGAAGGGAAGGGAAGGGAAGGGAAGGGAAGGGAAGGGAAGGGAAGGGAAGGGAAGGGAAGGGAAGGGAAGGGAAGGGAAGGGAAGGGAAGGGAAGGGAAGGGAGGAAGCTACCACGGTTGTCGCTACAAGATGTGATGGAGGCTTGGCCCAGGGAACTGGAGGAGACTGGGGAAATATTTCAGTAGAGATGACAGGGTTCTGTGATGGACAGAATGGATGTGGGGGTGAAGGACAGAAGGTAATCAAGACAGACTCCTGGTTTGGGAGGTCTGGTTTGCTATCAGCCCGTGATGGACACTGCAGGACATTGAGCAGTCCTGGCTCCTATTTCTGAAAGAGCTTTAATGGCTGTTGGTCAGAGCCTAATACACATGAAATAGAACCAATAGGAAAGGGGACAGACGTGCATAAGTACGTGGTTTAGAGTCAAGGAGCAAAGGACGGAGAGAGCATGAGCGTTTTCGTGGAAGGCCATAGAGAACCAGGCACCCCATCAAGCCGTGAGGATGCAGGCATTGGCGCTCCACGAAGAGGGCCACATGAGTACACACGTGGAGGAGGAAAGTCCACGGGACAACTCCAGAGAAGCGAGGAACATCGCTGCGCAGAGATTAACAGCTTCCACTGAGTCAGCGCCAATTTACTCAACAACCTCCCGTAGGCCTGGTGCTGGAGGGAAGCGGGAGGGAAGCAGCCATCTCATTCCTATTCCCTCATCCTGTTTCCATCTTTCAGGAAAGGATCAGGGAGGCCTTGGAAACAACTGTCACTGTAGAGCCACTCAGACATATGGGGCAGTGGCTTTGAGCCAGGGCCTTCAGTCAGGCAGCCCTGGATCCTCATCGCAGCCTCAATACTCATTGGCTGTGTGACCCTGGACAATTTTCTTACTTTCCCTAGTCCTTGGCGACTATAAAATAGAATAATAATGATATCTCCCATGCAGAATCAAGTGAAATAACCCTCCTGAAGGACTTAGCACAGTGCCTGACATGAGATCAAAGTTCTCAGTGAGTTTTATTTCAAGAAACGGTTGTTCCTGCTTAGCATCCTGCGGGTCTGTCATAGCTTGTGCACACTGGATAGACATTGGCCATTAAGCATCTCTCTCCCTCACTAGTGTATAAAAAACAATTGAACTGCTTTCAAGGTTGCTCATCTGTACTAGCAGCAGCTCACAGGATGCCTAGCATTAGCAATAATAATACTTCAGCTATGGTTGTTCGTGGCAGTCAGTACTTACTGAACTCCCACCACGTGCCAAGCGTGACGCTAAGTAAGCACTTCGTAGGCATTAAATCACAGGAAGGGTAGAGGGTGGTGGCAGGAGCATGGGATGCTTCATTTAGAATCTGCTCCATTGTTTACTACCTGGCTGACCTTTGGAAAATTACTTGAGCTTTTACAACTCAGGTTCCTCATCTGCACAGTGGAGAAAAGGCAGTACAAACCTCACTGAGACGTTGTGAGCACTAAATGAGTTAATAAATATGAAGCTCTTAGAACAGGGCCTGGTCCTTAGTAAAGGCTATAAAAGTGTTAACTGTAATTATGATGATCAGACGCTGCAGCCCTGTGAATTAGTACTGCTGTTGTCCCATTTTACAGGCAAAGTCACAGAGGCACAGACGAATTCTGCAACCCCGTCATGGGCACACATTCACTAAGGGGCAGAGGCAGGATCTGCACTGAAGCAGTCTATTTCTAGAAGCCAGACACCTGACAAGTAAGTTTTGGAGGAATAAATGAGCATCACACTTTGCTGGACAGCTCACCACCTGAAAGGTCCAGGCCTGAATATCAATGAGTTATGGGTGGGGGATGCTTGGCGAGGTTTGTCATCAGCCTTCCCTCAAGGCAGCCCTAGGGAGCGGTTTCCCAACAGGGACACAGAACACACTTGGGAGTGAGGAAGATGTTGTATCTTCAACGGAAATTAACAGAAGACAGATGAAGAAAACTGGGTGAAAGAATATATCACAGATGAAAGAAAATTCATAAATGACCCCTTTAAAAATGAAAAATTTGTTGTCCATAGATCTGCCCAACATCTATAAGGCAACTACTGGGACTGCGCAAACCACATGCCAAGTCCTGCAGGACAGCTCAGAAAGAACCAATATGTAAAGTAGGCTCCATCACATAACCTAAATCAAGGCCATGTGACTGCATTTTGGGGTCCCCTTTCTAGATACTCTAAATACAGGCTGTTTTCAACTAGAGAAGACTTCCTTCCAGATGCAGGTGGCCTTTCTCTCCTACCCCTTGGGGCACCTTTGATCCCCTCCACACTCATGGTACTGTGATTACTTATTTCCTCAATCCAGGTGCCTTCATGCTTCAGAGGACAAGAACACAGGCCTCACTTATCTTGCAGGTCATTAGGATTGTCACATCTCCTTGCACCATGGAAAAAAGACAATTGTGGCATCTGAGAATTGCATATGACTTAAAGCCTTGTGGGGACAGTGTCACACAGACCTGAGTATGAATCCCAGCTCCATCACTCATTCACTGCATAGTCTGAAGCCAGTTACTGAAGTGATTTAATGGAGCTGAGCCTCAGTTTCCTCATCACTAAAATGGGATTAAAAATAGTACTTACCACAGGGCTGTTGGAAAATGAATGGATCAGTGGATGTAAAACACAGTACATGGAACATGAGTATGAGTGAATGTCAGGAGGATCTGTTGTTGTCGTTGAAGTGGTTTTATACTAAAAGGACTTACTCCCAATTTAGTATTAATGCCCCCAGAGTGGAGGGACAAACAGATGGAGCACAGAGGGATTTCAGGGCAATAAAAATACTTTGTATGCTATTAAAATGGTGAGTACATGTCATTATATATTTGTCCACAGCCATAGCACGTCCAACACCAAGAGTGAACCTCATGTTAACTATGGACTTTGTACAATTATGATGTGTCAATGTAGGTTTATAAATAGCAACAAATGTACCCCCCGGTGGGGGAGTGCTGATCATGGGAAGGCCATGCATTTGTGGAGGAAGGGGGTTTACAGGAAATCTGTATCTTCCTGTCAATTTTGGTCTGAACCTTCAACTGCTCTTAAAAAAAAAAAAAAAGTCTTAAAAAAAAGAAAATTCCCCAGGGGAACATATAGGCCAGAGGAACTCAAAACAACCTCTTAAGTGCAATTTTTGGAAAATATGCTGGAGGAAGCCCCAGCCCTGCCCCTCGCACGCTGCAGAGAGTGGTGGGGGTGATCGGAGATCCTGGCGCGGGGAACTTTTTAAACTCCTGACAATTCTTCCAAGAATAAAGGCAGACGCTGACTGCTCTGACTCACTGCTCCAGGCCTCTCTCCAATCTCTCCTGTATTTGGACATCACTCAGGCCCATCAGAATCCCGACTGCTGTCTGCTGACTGACAACAGAAAGAGAAATGTAGAGGTGTGAGTGAAATGACAGAGCTGTCACGGCTGCCTCTGAAACGACTCTTTTCTTAAAGAAAGGAGAGATAACAGGAAAAAAACCCTCAGACAGCTGCGATCCCCTGTCACACTTGCTGGGAGAGGTTTTTTTCAAAAGAGCTTTAGATGAATTTTAAAAATGAGAAGGGGAAAATAGTTACCCCAAACGTTAATCCCAGTCCTTATATAACTAGGATAGAATTTGGGAACAAATTTCCTCCTTTGGACTCAATATATCAAAATGTCAGCTAAATAGTTTTTCTTGGGGAATGGGAGTTTTTCTCACCCTTTAAAAAATGTTTGTATAAGAAAAAAACCCAAACTCTAAAACCCAGGCTTCAAAGTCTCCTTCCTTTCACGGAGACCAGCTCATGATGTCAGATCCTAATTCTTAGGCGGACTTTGGTCCACTAATATTGTATTAGTCACAGTGATCTCCGGCCCTGGCTCCCATGATCCAGACATCAGCATGTCCAAGTCACGTGTTTGTCAAACATTCAGAAAATGGCCTGGGAGCTCTGCCCACGTCCCAGCTCTTACTTCCCTTCTTTGTCATCCACTCTTTCTGCCAGTGTTAGTAGTTTATAACGTCTTGTTTCTTTCTTTGACATCCAAAAACATAAAAATCCAACCATTTGAAGGGGTGGGGTGATTCTCCTAAAAACAGAACACTCTAGACTGAAATGCACAGGCTGACTCCACTCCAGCATCCCTTTAACGACAGAGACGTCGCTGGCCAAGAAGATCACGTTTCAAAGGCTCCCATTTTTCTCAGTCTTCTGAAAGCCCTCACTTTACAATAACCATGAGAAGAAACAGATTCCCAATCTCACCCACAGGTCAAGCGCAGCCCAGAAAGGAATGCCTTTATTAAGATAATACCTTGGAAAAAACAATAATTCTAATAGCAACCGAAAGAACAGATCATAATAGATGGAAGGAAACTGAAGTTTGAGTGTTTTTCCAAGAGTCCAGGAGGGCCAAGCAGACCGGAGTAAGAAACCTCATCCCTGCTTGTAAAACGCTCCAGGAGAACCACAAACCTACACTGGGTCGCTGATTGATGAAACACTCGGATTAGAAAAACACGGCATGAAATACAATTTCCAGAGAGGGAAAGGAAGTCCTTGATGAGCCTGCTGAAAGAGTGATAAAAGCTTCACTCAAGGCTTCCACTTCAGTATCAGATTGTGGGAAACTTTCATTGAAACAACCCAACTGAGTCCATTAGCCATCCGTCGGCAAGCACTACGTAAACCCTTAACACCTTGGCTTCGAGAAGGCCCCATAATCACCCCGCTTTCCTGCTGGGAGCAGAGGGAAGGGAAAGAAGCAGATGGAGAGGCTTCCTAAAGCCACTCCAAGAACAAAAGACATTTTTCTTTGACGGGGAGAGAAAGGGAAGGAGACAGCATCCAAAGGAAGGAGGTAACAGACCAATGGGAATGTCTCCTCCTCACCGGCATCTCTACCGCGGCCGTCAGTGCTGGCTGAGGCCACTGGGCAGCCACCCCCTCCGGAGCAGAGAAATGGGAATAGAACTGAACCCAGCATAAAAAAACAGGGCCCTGGTTTGGGCATTTACTCTCTGTGTGACTTTGGGTATACTGTTCACACCTTTGGGTCTTTCATGCCCTTAGCTCTGGACCCAGGACAATAACTACTGTCTTTCCTACCTCTTACTCTTATTTAGAATATTCAATATAACAATGGCAATGAAAGTGTTTTTAAGAGTTTAAAAGACTGAACAAAGGTAAGGCATCATTAGTTTTAGATACTACGTTAAGTTGTGACCCAAGAGTTTGTTGGCTCACCCAGAGCTGTGATTAGGACTGATCGGGATACAATGGGTATGAAAAACATGACCCTCTATGCCCATCCCCCTCCCAAGCCCTCTCCCTGCTCACCGCCAACCCTCCCTTAGCTCTTCAGCAAGTTCCCTGGCTTCATCCTAACTGTGGTCCCCAGGAGTACCTAAGAGAAGAGGAAAAGAGTTCAGTGACGAAAATTTTAAGAATTCCCATAAACTGGCCTCATAAAATATATGTATTAGAAAGTTCCACGATGTATATTGGGACCCAAAAAACGAAAAGTCCTGACTAGACACAGAAGACTATGGAGGTGGTTATCAAATATTTTTGAGTAGCAACACTATTTTCCCCAAGTAAATCCTTTCCAGAACTCTAATGTGTTAAATTAATCAAGGTAGACATGCTGGAGCTGAAGTGAAGGTGTGGGGCTCAGAGTCCCCATCCCAGCTTCCCCTTACCTATGAGGTAAAGGAAAGTTCTGGAACCCCATGAGCGTATCCTCTATTCCTTTTACAGATGAGGAGACTAAAGTCTCACAGGAGAAGAGAAGGGCCCAAGGCCCTTAATGCTAGTTCTTGGCCAAGACAGACCTCAGTTTCCTGGCCTACAGTCAATGCCTTCTCCACAGACCACCCCACCCCATAAGGTGGTACAGGAGGATCCACGTTTAACTAGATTGCTGGGAACACAAGTAGCCAGAGAGAGACCCATAGAGACCTCAAGGAAAGAAAATGTGTGTCTTGGGGTCATCAAATGACAAAGGTCAAATTGGCCACATGGTCAAGGCTGGTTTTATTATTTGCCTGATTCTCGCTGTAATATATACTGTCTTTGAGTTCCTTCTCAGGCAAGTCCATTTGAATAGAGATCCTGATAAGCACAATAAATATGCAAACACCCTGCAAGATGTCATTGGAGCTAGGTTCCAGCATGCAGGAGGTACCCTGGTTCACCACCATCCCCAACTTGCAAACTACGTTTTAGAAGGAATTACATTTAAAAGTTGTGCCTGGGGACTCAGAGTTCAATTTCCTCTGGAAAAAGTATTATCACTGGTGATGAGTTTCTAAGGCTCACTAGGGAGGCCTATTTGACACATAGTTTAAGATGCTACTAAAGGAATCACCCTTCTTTCAGGAGGAGAAAATTAAAGCATTGGGCTGATGTTTCTAAAGGTGTAGAGGCTGATGAAAGGTACCAACAAGAAAAAAGTAAACATGAAAAAATTATCATAATAAGTGAGAGCTTGTGAACATAAACTGATGTAAGCCAGAGACTATACCAGTTCAGCTCCACTGTACTGAACCCCAGTATGCCCATCACGCTGGGTGGATGTGCTTGGTTGGGGAGAATTTCTGGCTAAAACTGGGTCTTTGCTCAGGAGTAAAGGGAACCCAAGGACAGTCACTAATGTTATTAAACATAAGTGAAAATTCTTTGAGAACAGTAAATGCCAAATGCATGTAAGGGATTCCCATTATTGTTAAGGCTA